>NC_056002.1:49339492-49652687 GCF_018446385.1 Zingiber officinale | reverse complement strand
ATACATTGATTAAAACTTCAAGAAAACAGCTAAATAGTCACTAAGGACAAAAATTGAGATTAATTTATAATCTCAAAGGTCTCACATAGTAGAAAAATAGGGATTCATTCTCCTACTACCTTTCCTATCGCAATAGCACATGTGGTATGAATCACATGTTATGATGTTATTCCCTTTACTAAAAAAAGTGTATGTTGTCTTCAAATTTAACATCGTAAAGATTTTGATCTAGACATACCTAATGTCTAACCCTGAATTTAACATATGAATTCTAATCTGGCTTTCAACAGGTTCAGTAAATGGTGGGTACATTTACTTTGATTATTATTAACACATAAATGATCTCATCTTAACACAATTATCAAGACGACCTTAATTTATGGTCTGTCTCTTTGTACAACTACATAAGTTGTCCATAAGTAACGGGTTTACCTCTATTTGTACTCAACAAACAAAGATAATTGTCCATGTGAGTGGACCAATCATAACCTGTCATATACTCATCGAGATCTTATATGAATGTAACAAAAATAACATATACACTGAATAAATTATGGTAAGTCACAATTAAATCACAAAGGCTGATTATTATTTCAATATTGTTACATTATACGAAGTCCCAAAGAATTTACATGTTCTTTAAATGACTCTTTAGTCATTGGCTTAGTAAAAAGATATGCAAGCATAGTACGTGTAGGGACATACTCAAAAATTACTTTTCTTTTAGCCACAATATCCCTCACAAATTATATTTAATTTCTATATACTTGTTTTTGTTGTGATATTTGGGATCCTTGGAAAAATCTATTGCAGCTTGACTGTCATAGTAGACAGTTATTGGACTTCCACCGTCCTCAATAATTTTCAGATGCTTCAAAAACTTTCTTAACTAGACTGTTTCTTACACAGTTATTGAATATGCCACATATTCAGCTTCCACAGTTAACAAAGCTACACAAGCTTGTTTCTTACTATTCCAAAAGATGGCGCCACCATTTAGCAAGAATGCATAGCCTGATGTAGATTTTTTATCATCCAGGTCCCCAGCCCAGTCTACATATGAATAACCTTTCAGACTTATATCTGATCCTTGAAAATAGAGACAATAATCTGTTGTCGCCTTCAAATATCTGAATATCCTTTTACTGTCTTCCAGTGTCTCAGTCCTAGATTTGACTAGAAGCGACTGACTAAGCCAACAATATAGCTGATATCGGGATGTGTACACGACATAGTGTACATCAAACTACCAATAACACTAGCATATAATTTTTTATTCATTTCATCTATTTCCTCTAGAGTTTTGGGACACATACTTTTGCTCAAAATAGTACCTTTCACAATAGATATATATATTTTATGTTGCAATTAGAAATGCTGAAATGATGTAACATCTTATTTATATAAGACTTTTGTGACAGACCCAAAAGTCTTTTAGGATAATCTCTAATGATCTTCACCCCTAAGATGTACTCAGCTTCTCCTATATCTGTTGTATCAAATTGTGATGATAGCCACTTTTTGACTTCATTCACATACCCAATGTCATTTCCAGCTATCAACATATTATCAACACATAATGATAAAATGACATACTTTTCTTTTTTTCTTTTTAAGAAAACGTAATGATCCTCATTGATTATTTTGAAACCATAAGATAAAACAACTTCATTAAATCTTATGTTCCATTGTCTTAACGCTTGCTTTAGCCCATATATAGACTTTTTAAGTCTACATACTTTCTCCTCTTGACCTTCAGCAATGAAACCTTTTAGTTGAACCATATAGATTTCCTCGTTAAGCTCACCGTTAAGGAAAGTGGTTTTTACATCTATTTGATGTAATTTTAAGTCATAATATGCCACAAAGGCCAAAATAACTCATATTGATATAAATTTTACTACGAGAGAAAATGTCTCTTCAAAGTCAATACCCTCCATTTGGGTATATCCTTTTGCAACTAAACGAGTTTTGTATCTGTTAATCGATCTATCAGCTTTTCTCTTTATTTTGAGAATCTACTTATTCCCAATAGCCTTTCAGCCCGGAGGAAGATCGACTAAGTCCCAACCATGATTCTGATTCATTGACTCCATCTCTTTATACATTGCATCTTTCCAATTTTCTCCAACTCTACACCCAATACTTCCTCAATGGATTGACGTTCGTCATCGTCAATTGGAAGTGTTATCAATGCCTCATTCTCAAAATCAAATCTTTTCTTAAATTTGATTTTACAAACACTTCTTTGTAAGTTGGGTTGTTGAGAAGTCAACTCATGACTTGGCATATCGCTCCCACTTATTTGACTAGACTCAGACATTCCTTTTTACACATCTCTTGTTGATAATATCTCATCCTCCTCAAAGATAGGAACTGTTTTATTAACATCACCTCTGGTTGGGAACTCTATTTCAAGAAAAATCGCATCTATCGAATATATTTTGGAGATGGTTCCATCTAGTTGCTCATCTATGAAAACATAACCTTTGGAGGTTTCATGATATATAATAAATATTAGTTAGAGCCCTAGAGTCAATCATATGATGATTGTTGTATGGACTCATTGTATCATATTCCTATGTATATAAAGGCATTTATTTTGATTATTATACTTATATTAGTGCCAAATAACTAAGTATAATAGCGTCCTTGAGTAGAAGGTTCTTATCTATATCAATCGATTGGTTGAATCGATAGTGAGATGATATAGAGAACACTACTCTTAATCATTCCTAGTCAAGTATTAACATTCAAGGACAATGTTAATGCGACGAGACTAGCATGTAGGTCAACTCGATGACTTGATCTCACAAGTCATGGATATAAAGATATCAAGTTGACACATGGATATGCCTTGGAGAATGTATAGTGAATGACCCACCATGAGAAAGTATCATGGATCATTATATGAGTGTCATATACTTTCTCATGTGGCTATTAGTATGACTATTAGTCCTTGGACCTGAAGTCACCATGGATCCCTATATAAGGAGTTGCATACTTTGGCTTCGTCAAACTTCACCCGTAACTGAGTGGACTAAAAAGGCGATTACTGGGTATGCAACAAATTATGCGGAGGGATGTGAGTGATGTAGATGAGATCTATCCCTCCTATATAACGGGAGTGACATCGTTATTCTTGATAGAGTGAGACCACTAAGTGCATGGGCATGCCCAAATGAGTCAATATGAGATATTGGGCTCATTTAATTAGAGTGAGTCTACTTGGGTTCAAGATTTAGATTGACTAGAGGATGACACGATATATGCCTCACATTGATCAATCTAGATGTCAAGGATAGAAGGACATTGTCATATATTGTAAAGAGTCACAAGATGATGTTGGATCTCAACATTCTTGTAACTTAGGTAGTAATGATGTGTTGCTAGATACCGCTCATTACTTATGCTCCTAAATGGGTTTAGGAGCATTGCCAACGTTACAAGAACCTATAGGATCACACACAAAGGGCAATTAGATGGAGATTAGGTTCATTTGATGAACCAAGAGGATTATGTTCATGTGATGAACCAAATTGGATTAAGAGTAATCCAAACTAGACTAATTGAGTTGGACTCAATGTGATTCATGTGTCCAATAAGTCTAATTTAGATTATGACTCATTGAATCAATTTAATTTAATGGATAGAGATTCACTAAATTAAATTGACTTGAATCAAAAGTTGGATTTGATCAACCATGGGAGAATTTAAGTCAAGTTTGACTTGACTTGAGAGGGAAGATGAAGAGTCAAGTTTGACTTGACCTTGACTTGACCAAATGTCATGTCATTGTGACTTGGCATAGAGCCGACCAATGATGATGTGCCACATCATCAAAGGTTACATGAGTGTGTGCCACCTCATGAGGGAGACCAAGAGTTGTGACCCTTGGTATACCATGGAGATAAAAACTCCTCCATTAAGTGGTCGACCACTTAAGTGTGCATTTGGTGTGCTTATGTAACTCCATCTTCTTCCTCCTCTCATCTTTCTCCCTCTCCTCCTCCTTGGCCAAACACCTTTAGAGTGCTAGCACACTCTAAGTGTTTTCTCCATCTCTATTGTTCGTGTGGATACGTATAGAGGTGTGTCCACTTGAACACACTTGAGATCCCGCAAATTTTGGACGAGTGGGATTCGCGAAGGGCTTCGCTACAAGGGTAATCTCTTAACCATGTAGATATAGAGTAGATCTAGGTTATAAAAACATGTACACGAAATTTTATCTTCGCACGGATCCGGTGGCATGGGACTTCGGGGTTTCCGCAACGCAAAAAACAGTTTTTACGGCTCGAAAGTCCCAATAGTAGTATCAGAGCCACGTGCGAAGCGTGTACATGTTTCGTTTGTATTTTTATGAAAAATATCGGATCTATAAGTTTCTGTAAATTCATGTTTTTTATAGTTTTTATGAGTATTTTTCTTGGAGATGTGAAGCAACAAGTGCTTGGTCACTTGTAGGCTTCATATACCGAGAAAAACCTTCCGAAACAGCAAGGTTTCGCCCAAATAGTTTTGGGACAGTGGCTTAAGGCGCTGTAAGATCATAGTAGGGCACTCGTGAGACTAATTTCATGAGTAGGGGCGCTACCCCTAACCCCGCAAGGGGCGTTGTCCCGCGATCGTGCCCGAAAATCGCTAAATGGGACTGCCGGGAAATTGTAACTCAAAAATTGTAAAAATAGTAGTAAAATTATAGAAATTTATATAAAATACATAATTTAGAATTATGTATGTATTTGTGATGGTCATGGCCCAAAAACCCCAATTGGATTGGATACATGTGTTGTAATTCATAATATGGCCTGCGCGCCATTTGTTATGTGATTGTGCGTGTTGTATATTTGATACATGACCTGCGCGTCGTGCCTTTCTATTTTATTTCCTGTTGTAAAATAGTTTAGACTCGAATGTAACTCGAGTTTCATCTTTGTAATGTATAAAATAGAGCTGTGGAAGGTTCACTCGAGGAGGAGTTACGAGGAGGGTGCCAGCAACACATGGCGGTCAAGGGGAGGAGCTTAGAGAAGCTGTTGACCCTAGGTTGACCATCCGATCTTCTCATTGGATTGAGAAGATCGTAGTAGGGCCATGATTAATCACAATTTAATTAATTTCTTGTGTGTGTGTATGTGATGCATTCTAGAGTAGAGTAATTAATTAGTGCCTTAACGATTAAATTAGATCTAAATCGCGTATATGATGCACCATAATTAGATTAGATCTAAATCGCGTATATGATACATATCAACAATTAAATTAGATCTTATTCACGTCAACTCAAAAATGCCTACCATGCCGTGATACCCATCACTACCTCGATCACACATTGTTGTTGAATCTGTCAAAGCAGAGCAACGCATATTATCTTGGTAGGGTGCGGAGGGACAATCTTGGTCCCGCCTATCAATGCTTGAGTGAGTACAAACTCAATCATATTGAGTAAAACTAGTTAAACTCAATTGAATTGGGTTTAACTATAGGCATTTTCCAATGATTGGTAGATAGGTCAAAATCACATATATATTAACTCTTGGGCGATTTAGCCAAAGCTAACTCAAGTTTTAATATACATGCAGATCTTGATCCTATAAACAAGAGTTGCACAGAGATGTAATTGGTAATTAGTTGCCAACCGATCATACTAAGTCTTGGGCGATTTAGCCAAAGCTAACTCAAGACGTAGTATGATGTGGGTCTTGTCCCACAAGAATTATAGCTAGTTGGTTAGAATCTAGTGAGTGTGGTTTGACCACATCCATGACTCGATTCTACAAAAGTTTTATAATTAGTGGGAGCATCATTTAATTAAAGGCCTAATTACATGATTAGTGGAATATGATATTTATTTTCTACATTTTCTGTTGTAGATTGCAATGTTGTCAAACACGAACACCTTCTCCCTGCGTTCTGTCCTTGATAAGGACAAGCTCAATGGAGCTAACTTCCTAGACTGGTATAGGAACCTGAGAATTGTTCTCACTCAGGAAAGGAAACTGTACGTCCTGCCACTGCCACGCGAGCTGACCGTGATGCTTATAAGAAGCATCAAGATGACGCATTAGATGTGTCCTGTCTCATGCTCACGACCATGAACTCTGGGCTTCAGAAGCAACACGAGTTAATGAGTGCTTATGATATGGTTGAACATCTTCGTTAACTATATCAAGGGCAAGCTAGGCACGAGAGATTTGAGATATCTAAGGCATTGTTTCAGTGCAAGATGCAAGACGGGACTCCCATAGGTCCATATGTACTCAAGATGATTGGGTACATAGAAAACCTACAGAGGTTGGGATTTCACCTTGGCCAAGAGCTGGCCACTGACTTGATCTTGCAATCCTTGCCGGAGAGCTACAGTCAATTCGTCATGAACTACAACATGAACGAAATTGACAAGCCACTACCTGAGCTGCTAAGCATGTTAAGAACTGCTGAGCTCAACCTTAAGAAGGAAAAGACCAACTCCATTTTGATGGTGCAAAAGGGCAAAGACAAGGGTAAGCCTAAAGGTAAGGGAAAGTCCCAAGCCAAGGGCAAGGGCAAGGCACTGAAACCCAAAGGAGGGGTCGCCAAGGATGCTACCTGCTTCCACTGCGGTCAGACCGGGCACTGGAAGAGGAATTGTAAAGTCTACTTGGAAGATCTTAAGAAGAAGAGAAGTGAGACTTCTACTTCATGTATATATGTTATAGAAGTTAATCTCTCTATTTCTTCATCATGGGTATTAGATATCGGATGTGCTTCTCACATTTGTACTAATGTGCAGGCGTTGAAAAATAGCAGGGCATTGATGAAGGGCGAGGTGGACCTACGAGTAGGTAATGGAGCACGGGTTGCTGCTGTTGCTGTAGGGACTTGCTATCTATCTCTGCCCTCTAGGCTTGTACTAGAACTAGATGAATATTGTTATGTGTCTGCTCTTACTAAAAACATAATTTCAGTTTCTTGTTTGGACAAGAAAGATTTTTCATTTATAATAAAGAACAAATATTGTTCAGTTTATTTAAATGATATGTTCTATTGTAGTGCACCTCTGATGAACGGACTCTACATTCTAGACTTAGAGAACCCCATCTATAACATAAATACCAAGAGGTTCAAATCAAATGAAATGAACCAAACCTATCTCTAGCATTGTCGCTTAGGTTATATAAATGACAAATGCTTATCCCAGCTCCATAAAGATGGTTTGCTAGACTCATTTGATTTTGAATCATATGAGACATGCGAGTCATTCCTACTGGGCAAGATGGCCAAGACTCCCTTTAGTGGACACAGTGAAAGAGCGACTGACTTGTTAGGACTTATACATAGTGATGTATGTGACCCTTTCAATGTCGCTGCCAGAGGTGGTTATAGGTAATTCATTACCTTTACTGATGACTTCAGTAGATATGGCTATGTGTATTTGATGACACATAAGTCAGAATCCTTTGAAAATTTCAAATAATTCAAGAATGAAGTACAAAACCAGCTTGACAAGAGTATTAAGATACTTTGATCAGATCGAGGTAGTGAATACCTTAGTCATGAGTTTCATGACTATTTAGCTGAGTGTGGGATTCTATCCCAACTTACTCCTCCTGGAACACCATAGTGGAATGGTGTATCTGAAAGGAGGAATCGTACCCTATTAGATATGGTACGGTCTATGATGAGTCATACCGATCTTCCTATCTCACTTTGGGGCTATGCTCTGGACACAGCAGCTTTCATATTCAACCGTGTTCCATCTAAGGTTGTGATAAAGACACCATATAGGATATGGACTGGGAGAGATGCCCAGGTGTCTTTTATGAGAATGTGGGGTTGTGAGGCTTATGTTCGACGTCAAGTCTCGGACAAACTAGGACCCAAATCCGATAAGTGTTATTTTATTGGATATCCCAAGGAAACGAAGGGATATTACTTCTACATTCCCAGTCAACATAAGGTAGTTGTGGCTAAGACTGAGGTTTTTCTAGAAAGGGACTTTGTTTCTAGAAAAACTAGTGGGAGTACATTCAATCTTAAAGAAGTTTAGGATATGGACCATAGCACTGAAGCCTTGATGGAAGATGAACTGGAACCACAAAGTATTGTGGATGATGAGATTGTTCCACAAGGAGTTGAGGAACAACAACCAGTTCAAGTATACATACCTCTTCACAGGTCTAATAGGGTACGTCGTCAGCCTGAGAGATACTCATTTCTCTTGTTTGACCATGATGACGCTATGCTTATTGAGAATGAGCCTACCTCTTATCAGGAAGCTGTGATGAGACTAGATTCTGAGAAATGACTAGAGGCCATGAGATCCGAAATGGAATCTATGTACACCAACCAAGTATGGACTTTGGTTGATCCTCCTGAAGGGGTAAAACCCATTTGGTGTAAGTGGGTCTTTAAGAGAAAGACTGACATGGATGGACTTATATATAAGGGTCGTCTGGTAGCTAAAGGTTTCAAGCAAATTCATGGTATTGATTATGATGAAACCTTTTTTCTAGTAGCGATGTTTAAGTCCATTCGGATCATGCTTGCTATTGCAGCATATCACGATTATGAGATTTGGCAGATGGATGTCAAAACCGCATTTCTGAATGGAAACTTGCTCGAGGATGTGTACATGACACAACCTGAGGGTTTTGTAGATCCACATCATACTGGCAGAGTATGCAAGCTGCATAAGTCCATTTATGGACTAAAGCAAGCTTCTCGGAGCTGGAATCTTTGATTCGATGATGCAATCAAACAATTTGGTTTCATCAAGAATGAAGATGAACCCTATGTCTACAAGAAGGTTGTAGGGAACACAGTTGTCTTCGTTGTGTTGTATGTGGATGATATATTATTCATTGGGAACGACATCCCTTTACTGCAGTCTGAAAAGACTTGGCTAGGGAATTGTTTCTCAATAAAGGACTTAGGTGAAGCAACCCGTATTCTAGGCATAAAGATCTATAGAGATAGATCTAAGAGATTGCTTGGCCTAAGTCAGAGTACATATATTAACAAGGTATTACTATAGTTTGCCATGCATAATTCCAAGAAAGGATTTCTGCCGATGTCACATGATATGAGTATTTCGAAGACTCAAAGTCCCTCTTATAGAGAGGAGAGAGACCGCATGGATATGATCCCTTATGCCTCATCCATAGGATCTATCATGTACGCCATGTTATGTACTCGTCCTGACGTTTCGTATGCTTTGAGCATGACGAGCAGATACCAGTCAGATCCAGGTGAAAGTCACTGGATAACAGTCAAGAATATTATTAAGTATTTAATAAGGACTAAAGAATATTTCTTGATATATGGAGGCGATGACGAGCTAGCTGTAAAGGGTTACAGTGATCCAGCATCCAAACTGACCAGGATGATTATAGATCGCAGTCTGGGTTCGTGTTTTGCTTGAATGGTGGTGTTGTGAGCTGGAAGAGTTCGAAGCAGAACACAGTTGCTGATTCTACAATAGAGGTCGAGTATATTGCTGCATCAAAAGTAGCAAAGGAGACAGTTTGGATCCGTAAGTTCATTACTGAGCTTGGGGTGGTTCCTAGCATAGCCGATCCGATAGAGCTCTATTGTGACAACAACGGAGAAATTGCACAGGCTAAGGAACCTCGCTCACACCAGTGGACCAAACACATACTACGACGCTTCCATCTCATTCGAGAGATCATCGATAGAGGAGATGCGAAGATTTGCAGAGTATCCACAGAGGCTAACATCGCTGATCCCTTAACCAAAGCTTTGGCACAGAGAAAGCATGATGGTCACACTAGGTCATTGGACCTTAAAGCCTACACTGATTGGCACTAGTGCTAGTGGGAGATTGTTAGTTAGAGCCCTAGAGTCAATCATATGATGATTGTTGTATTGACTCATTGTATCATATTCCTATGTATATAAAGGCATTTGTTTTGATTATTATACTTACTTGTATTGGTGCCAAATAACTAAGTATAATAGCGTCATTGAGTAGAAGGTTCTTATCTATATCAATTGATTGGTTGAATCGATAATGAGATGATATAGAGAACAATACTCTTAATCATTCCTAGTAAAGTATTAACATTCAAGGACAATGTTAATGCGACGAGACTAGCATGTAGGTCAACTCGATGACTTGATCTCACAAGTCATGGATATAGAGATATCAAGTTGACACATGGGTATGCATTGGAGAATGTATAGTGAATGACCCACCATGAGAAAGTATCATGGATCGTTATATGAGTGTCATATACTTTCTCATGTGGCTATTAGTATGACTATTAGTCCGTGGACCTGAAGTCACCATAGATCCCTACATAAGGAGTTGCATACTTTGGCTTCGTCAAACGTCACCCGTAACTGAGTGGACTATAAAGGCGATTACTGGGTATGTAACAAATTATGCGGAGGGATGTGAGTGATGTAGATGGGATCTATCCTTCCTATATAATGGGAGTGACATCGTTATTCTTGACAGAGTGAGACCACTAAGTGCATGGTCATGCCCAAATGAGTCAATATGAGATATTGAGCTCATTTGATTAGAGTGAGTCTACTTGGAGTTCAAGATTTAGATTGACTAAAGGATGACATTGTTAGGACCAAAAGTAGCTAGAGGGGGGGTGAATAGCTCGTCGCGTTCGCTCGGTGCTCGGCGTTGCTTTGCGTTTCTTGGCGTTGCTTGTTTCTTCAAGAATATGCAACGGAAAATACAGAAACAAATACAACAACGCTAACACGGTTGGTTTACTTGGTATCCACCTCACAAAAGGTGACTAGTCCAAGGATCCACACCACGCACGCACCCTCCACTATGAAAACACTCCTTTTCGGTAACTACCGAGGGCGGAGAAGCCCTACAAGACTCTCGGTACAAGAAGAAGGAAAGGGAAACAAGATACAAGCACAAAGCTTACAATGAGTACAGAAAACCCTAACCCTAGCTTCTCTTCTTGCCTTTGATCCGCCTCTTGACTTGGAAAGCTTCCAAGATCCTTCAAGAACTGGCGATCTGATCTTTGAGAGCGCTGTGGAGGAGCTGGCGAAGATCTGAGATGAATCGGAGAAGAGATTGCCGCAGCCATCGAACCCCTGCAGCTATAAACGACGCCAACGGTCGGATCCCGATCGATTCGAATGTTCCCAATCGATCGGGGAGGCTTTGGATCGATCCACGGATCGATCAGGCGTCTCTGGGATAAGCGCTGGATCGATCCACGGATCGATCCGCGCTATCGCGCTGGCGGCCCCAATCGATCATCGATCGATTGGGACCTCGATCGATCCACGGATCGATCCGGAGCGCCTCTGCAGTGGATTGATCCAGCGATCGATCCAGCGGAATCGATCCAGTGATCGATCCGATTTTGTCCAAAACCAAGTCCCAAACTTCCCAAACCAACATCCGGTCAACCTTGACCTGTTGGTATGTCATGCCTAGCATCTAGTCACTCCCTTGACCTGCTAGGACTCCCTTACCAAGTGTCCGGTCAATCCCTTTGACCCACTTGGACTTTTCTCTGTGACAAGTATCCGGTCAATCCCTTTGACCTACTTGGACTTTTCTTTCATGCCAAGTATCCAGTCAATCCTTTGACCTACTTGGACTTCCCAGCACCAGATGTCCGATCATCCTTGATCCATATGGATTTTCCCTTGCCTGGCTTCACTCACCAGGACTTTCACCTAGCTTCACTCACTAGGGTTTTCCATCTGCCTAGCTTCACTCACTAGGAATTTCACCTGGCTTCACTCACCAGGATTTCCATCTGCCTAGCTTCACTCACTAGGACTTTCACCTGGCTTCACTCACCAGGATTTCCATCTGCCTAGCTTCACTCACTAGGACTTCCATACTCCTGCTTCACTCACGGGACCTTTCTCCTGCCTTCACTCAGGGACTTTCATACTGCCTAGCTTCACTCACTAGGTCTTTCATTTTGCCTAACTTCCCAGTTAGGACTTCCCAGTCAAGTATCCAGTCAACCTTGACCTACTTGACTGTTCTTCAATTAACATCTTATTGTCAAACATCTAAACCCAAACCAAGACTCAGCTTGGTCAAACAGGTCAACCTTGACCTGAGGGATGTTGCACCAACAATCTCCCCCTTTTTGATGTTTGACAATACCAACACTATCACTTACAATACCACATGTAAGTTAGGCTAATCCCATAGCCTCCTTCTTCATGCCACTAGGTAATGAAAGCATAAATTAAGCTCTTCATTCTCCCCCTAAGAGGGCAAACTCCCTCTAGGTAATGAAAGCCTAACTTACTCCCTTTCATGAGTCCTTTCATTCTCCCCCTATGACCTTCCCATAGGTAATGAAGGACTAAGCTTAACCATACATTCTCCCCCTATTGGCACACATCAACCCATCGTTGGACACACATCAACCTATGCTCCAATTCTGGGCACACTTCAACAAATCCATTTGTTGAAGACTCTCCCCCTGAAGAGTTGCTCATCGTGATCACAACTTCACTCATTGTGATCACCCGATAATGAGATCCCATAACCGTCATTATCACCTTAACTTCTCCCTCAATGTTGACAAATACCCAACCTTGAGCATTTTCAACCACTTGAGTGTCCACTTGAAATAATGAGGATATCCACTCCCCATTTCTCCCCATTTCAAGTTTAAATGCTCAACCTTGAGCAAGTTCACAACAGAAGGTTAACCACCTTCCAAGGTTCATGAAAAATAATTTTCATGTCTTTAAAGAGTCCCTCCCCCTAAAGACATGGTGGTAACTTCTGTCATTGCACCAACAATGACTTGGAATCCCTAAACCATTAGGAAACCCAAATTTAGAAGTTTTGAGGGTCAAATATTCAAAATTTGAAATAAACTCAACCTAAACTTCTACTTAGTCTTCGTTAACCAATCCATCCTTGTTTTCAACATGAAAACACCCTTTGTATGTATACAAATGTATTTAAGGGGTTTGGAATGGTTACCTAGACTCAAAGAGGTTCAAAGATGCTGAAATCAGGCCTTCCCAGCCAAAATCAGCAACTTGGATCGATTGGAGTTGGGTTCCAATCGATTGAACCTTTGAATCGATCCAGCGATCGATTCAGACTCCCTGATCGATCGGCTGATCGATCCGGTGAGTTTGCTCGCGGGAATTGCCGTTTGAATCGATCCACGGATCGATTCAGAACTCAATCGATCCATGGATCGATCAGACTCGATAGTTGCTGAAATTCCATTTCGGTCAACGAAACCCCTAGAAAATTCTACAAAAATCCAAAAATTATGAAATTTCGTGTAGACGTTATTTAGGGCATACTTAATCATGGAAAAATAGCTTTCTATGAAAATATATCATATTTTCAAAGATTGACACAAACTTGAAAACTTGCAAAAACTTTAGTGTTTTTCTTCAAGTTTGTGTCTAACTATTCAATGGTGATTACTATCAAAAGATAGCCTTCACCAAGGTTTTCCAAAAACATTTTAAAAACATTTTCAAAACCAATATCCCATCACATTCCTTGGGCTTAATGCACATGACTTGTACATTAGCTTTCCCAATGATGGGAAAACACATAACTATGTGTTTTGATGAATTTAAAACACAAAGGAATGCACTAAATCAACATCTTGAGTTTTGTTCATCATCCTAACATCTCACTTGTATCTAATGTGCACTAAAACACATACACGTCACCTTATAGTCATTGTGAGATGTAGATTTTGGTTTTGCCCTAATCTAGGGATCATGCATATCTATCTAGGCATTTTAGAGATATTAGACATCCACCTAGGATGCACTTGTTAATAAGTGTTGTTAAATGCCATTTGTCTTTAATTACAAGGAATTAAACTAATGCATGATAATGTTATGGCATACATCAAAATAAAATAACTTTCAAAAGAAAGTATCCTATTACTACATGATGTATGAATGTCATGACATGGTATTTTTGGATTTTACATAATAAGACATGAATGTAAAAACTAGACATGATGTCATGGCATATGATGGGCAAACAATCATGGCAAGATTTAGCATAAATAAAATATACCTAGATTAACTATCTAAGTATCCGTAAAGTCTTAGCTAAAACTTTCAACTTAAACCTAGATTGCCCTAAAGTGCTTCAAGAAAATGCCAAAGCCTAAGTTTGCATTTCTTATTCCCTTGATTAATTTATGCCAATTAAAATAAACATGTCCTCAAATGTTGGCATATTCCATTTTTCCTCAAGAGTAGCACTTTTAAATTTAAGGCCCGGATTGCCTTAAATTGCCTAAGAACATACCAAAAACCCAACTTGATAGTTCTTATGAATTTTCCAATATGTGCCATTTAAGATTAAAATCAATTCTTCCACCATTAGGCACATTTTACTCTTTCAAGGAGTAATCAATAATTCTATTTCATTTTCAAAGGTTAACAAAAACCTTGAAAATGCTCCTTGAGTGTCAATTTCCTCAAAGTTGGGTTAACTATCCTTCTAATCGGAGTTGACACTCTCTAACCCATCTATGGGGTAGAGAAGATGCTCCTAGGAACCCAACACCTATTGGTGCTCCTTGGATGCTCTAGGTACTCACTAGGGATAACTTCCCTAGATACCTTCCTAGTGACCTTGTTGGGCTTCTTAGAAGCCTTGGTCACATTTTCTAGGTCAACTCTAGGGATAACCTCCCTTGTGACCTTGTTTATGACTTTCTTAGACTTCTTAGAAGTCTTAGTCACATTTATTGCAAAAATACTCTTAGGGATGACTTCCCTAGTATTTTTGGCTTGACCACTAGACCTAGGGTTTGTTCCATAACTATATGGAACTCTATGGTAAGAGGGCACATCCTTCTTAGCCTTTGGTTTGTATCCCAAACCTCTATGGCCATTGGATGGCTTTTGTACCCCTAAACCTAGGTTATGCTCATTTTGCCCTAATAGGATATTTTCCATCCTTTTTAGGGTCTTTTCCATTTTATCAAGCCTTGATCTCAAGACTTGATTTTCTATCACTAAGTCCTTAGTTTTTGGTTTTTCATTTGATCCATGAGCATTTTTGTTTCTAGGCTTGTATCTTACATCCTTAGGGTTATTGCCTAGGTTTTTACCTACATTCCTAGCCTTAAGGATAGTAGTTTTGGCATGTAGGGCCACATGCTTTTCCTTAAAGCCCTCATGCTTCCTATTCTTATGGTAAATCGCATTAAAATGATAAAAATTTGACCTAGCATGCTTTTTACCATTTTGCAAGGGAATAGGCTCAATGAAAGTTACCTTCCTTTTTACCTTGGAGGCTCCCCCTTGACTAGTGCCTCCTTGAGCCTTGACCATCTTCTTCCCCTTGGGGCATTGACTTCGGTAATGCCCTTTTTGTTGACACAAGAAGCACACAATGTGCTCCTTTCTCTTCTTTGTCCCGGGGGTGGTCTCCTTGGGCTTCTCCTTGCCCTTTTGTGCCACTTGGCCCTTCTTCTTGGCCAAGTTGGGACACTTGCTTTTATAGTGCCCATGTTCCCTACACTCAAAACATATTATATGATTTTTATTATTAATTGAAATATTTATACCTTCTTGTATAGGGATGGCACTTGCTCCTCCTTTTGATATTTCTTGAATTTCAGAGGTGGCACCATCTTCTTCTTCTTCACTTGACCCGGATGTAGAAGCTTCTCCTTCTTCTTGATTTGGTGTCACCAAGGATTGCTCCCCCTCAATCCTAGAGGTGGAGGCTTCATCATCTTGAATATGAAACAAGGAGTATGCTCCCTCCTTGTTCCCTTCGTTGCATTCCCTTGAGGATGAAGCATCTTGGATTTCCTCTTCTTCGGAGGTTGAGCATCTATCAACCTCGGAATCCTCCTTTTGGTCTTGCTCCAAAGAGTCACCCTCTTTGGATTCTTCATGATCTTGTACAGTGGAGGGGATCTCTTCATGAAGCTTGGCCAATTTGCTCCAAAGCTCCTTGGCATCTTCGAATTCTCCAACTCGAGCCAAGATGTAGCTAGGCAATAAGTTGACCAGAAGCTTGGTCACTTTGTCATTTGCCTCGCCCCTTTGAATTTGCTCTGAGCTCCATCTGCTTTTCTTTAGAAGCTTGCCCTTGGAGTTCGTTGGAGCTTTGAAGCCTTCCATTAGAGCAAACCATTGCTCTATCTCCATCATGAGAAAGTTTTCGATTCTTGATCTCCAAGAATCGAAGCTTGCCGATGTGTATGGTGGAGCCACCCTTGTGTCAAATCCAAGTCCATCTTGGAATTGCATCTTGAAGTTGAGCTTGATAGAATCTTGAACTTGAAGAATTTGCTCCAACTTCTTCACCCTCTAGCTTTTCTTGATATGTTTGCCCCTTCCGGCGGTGATTCCGGTGAAGAGCAACCTTGCTCTGATACCACTTGTTAGGACCAAAAGTAGCTAGAGGGGGGGGGTGAATAGCTCGTCGCGTTCGCTCGGTGCTCGGCGTTGCTTTGCGTTGCTTGTTTCTTCAAGAATATGCAGCGGAAAATACAGAAACAAATACAACAACGCTAACACGGTTGGTTTACTTGGTATCCACCTCACAAGAGGTGACTAGTCCAAGGATCCACACCACGCACGCACCCTCCACTATGAAAACACTCCTTTTCGGTAACTACCGAGGGCGGAGAAGCCCTACAAGACTCTCGGTACAAGAAGAAGGAAAGGGAAACAAGATACAAGCACAAAACTTACAATGAGTACAGAAAACCCTAACCCTAGCTTCTCTTCTTGCCTTTGATCCGCCTCTTGACTTGGAAAGCTTCCAAGATCCTTCAAGAACTGGCGATCTGATCTTTGAGAGCGTTGTGGAGGAGATGGCGAAGATCTGAGATGAATCGGAGAAGAGATTGCCGCAGCCATCGAACGCCTGCAGCTATAAACGACGCCAACGGTCGGATCCCGATCGATTCGAATGTTCCCAATCGATCGGGGAGGCTTTGGATCGATCCACGGATCGATCCAGAGCGCCTCTGTGCTCTGGAAACGCGCCTGGATCGATCCACGGATCGATCCAGCGCTTATCGCGCGAAGCAGCCGCATCCCAATCGATCCACTGATCGATTGGGACCTCTAGATCGATCCACGGATCGATCCAGAGGCTCTCTGTTCGCTGGGACAGGTCTGGATCGATCCACTGATCGATCCAGAGCCTGGATCGATCCACTGATCGATCCAGCACTTGATTTTTGTCCAAAACCAAGTCCCAAACCTCCCAAACCAACATCCGGTCAACCTTGACCTGTTGGTATGTCATGCCTAGCATCTAGTCACTCCCTTGAACTGCTAGGACTCCCTTACCAAGTGTCCGGTCGATCCCTTTGACCCACTTGGACTTTTCTCTGTGCCAAGTATCCGGTCAATCCCTTTGACCTACTTGGACTTTTCTTTCATGCCAAGTATCCAGTCAATCCTTTGACCTACTTGGACTTCCCAGCACCAGATGTCCGATCATCCTTGATCCATCTGGATTTTCCCTTGCCTGGCTTCACTCACCAGGACTTTCACCTAGCTTCACTCACTAGGGTTTTCCATCTGCCTAGCTTCACTCACTAGGACTTTCACCTGGCTTCACTCACCAGGATTTCCATCTGCCTAGCTTCACTCACTAGGACTTTCACCTGGCTTCACTCACCAGGATTTCCATCTGCCTAGCTTCACTCACTAGGACTTCCTTCTGCCTGGCTTCACTCACCAGGACTTTTCTTCTGCCTGGCTTCACTCACCAGGACTTTCATACTGCCTAGCTTCACTCACTAGGTCTTTCATTTTGCCTAACTTCCCAGTTAGGACTTCCCAGTCAAGTATCCAGTCAACCTTGACCTACTTGACTGTTCTTCAATTAACATCTTATTATCAAACATCTAAACCCAAACCAAGACTCAGCTTGGTCAAACAGGTCAACCTTGACCTGAGGGATGTTGCACCAACAGACATGGTTTATGCCTCACATTGATCAATCTACATGTCAAGGATAGAAGGGCATTGTCATATATTGTGAAGAGTCACAATTAGTAGTCACAAGGTGATGTTGGATCTCAACATTCTTGTAACTTGGGTAGTAATGATGTGTTGCTAGATACCGCTCATTACTTATGCTGCTAAATGGGTTTAAGAGCATTGTCAACGTTACAAGAACCTATAGGGTCACACACAAAGGGCAATTAGATGGAGATTAGGTTCATTTGATGAACTAAGAGGATTATGTTCATGTGATGAATCAAATTGGATTAAGAGTAATCTAAACTAGACTAATTGAGTTGGACTCAATGTGATTCATGTGTCCAATGAGTCTAATTTAGATTATGACTCATTGAATCAATTTAATTTAATGGATAGAGATTCACTAAATTAAATTGACTTGAATCAAAGGTTGGATTTGATCAACCATGGGAGAATTTAAGTCAAGTTTGACTTGACTTGAGAGGGAAGATGAAGAGTCAAATTTGACTTGACCTTGACTTAACCAAATGTCATGTCATTATGACTTAGCATAGGGCCGGCCAATGATGATGTGCCACATCATCAAAGGTTACATGAGTGTGTGCCACCTCATGAGGGAGACCAAGATTTGTGACCCTTGGTATACCATGGAGATAAAAACTCCTCCATTAAGTGGTCGACCACTTAAGTGTGCATTTGGTGTGCTTGTGTAACTCCATCTTCTTCCTCCTCTCATCTTTCTCCCTCTCCTCCTCCTTGGCTAAACACCTTTAGAGTGCTAGCACACTCTAAGTGTTTTCTCTATTTTTATTGTTCGTGTGGATACGTATAGAGGTGTGTCCACTTGAACACACTTGAGATCTGGCAAATTTTGAACGAGCGGGATTCGCGAAGGGCTTCGCTACAAGGGTAATCTCTTAACCATGTAGATATAGAGTAGATCTAGGTTAGAAAAACATGTACACGAAATTTTATCTTCACACGGATCTGATGGCATGGGACTTCGGGTTTCCGCAACGCAAAAAGCGATTTTTGCGGCTCGAAAGTCCCAACAATAAAGACACATTTCTTACCCCTAGGTCCCAATTTTTGATATTTGTGAGAAGTATCATGAACATAAGAAACTAACCCCTAGAGTCTCAGATTACTTAAATCTAGTTTTTTTCTTGCCCAACATTCATATGGGGTAGATGAAACTGACTTTGAAGACACTTTGTTAAGTATATAGGTTGCAGTTAATAATGCATCTCTCTAATAGGAGATGAGTAAATTAGCCTGCACCATCATAGACCTAACCATTTCAAGAAGAGTCATATTTTTCTTTTAACTATCCTATTTTGCTATGGAGTTCCAGGGATTGTCATCTGTCTAATAATCCCTTTATCATTACATATTGTCTTGAACATATCACACTAAAATTCTCCACGGTCAATGCGTAAAGTTTTAACTTTACATTCTATTTGATTCTCAACTTTGTTTATAGAATGAATGAAACAATTTAATGCTTCAGATTTATGAGAAATCAAAAACACATGACCGAACCAAGAGAAATCATCAATAAATATAATAAAATAGGAAGCTCCATGTCTAGCCTTCACATTCATTGGACCACAATTATCCGAATGAATTAACTCCAATGGTGATTCAGCTCTAATAGCCTTACCAAATGATTTCTTAGTTGCTTTTCCAACAAGACAATGCTCATATATGACAAGTGAATCTTAGCCCGAGTGCCTTATAAACCCTCTCTAGCCAATCAATTCATATATTCTTGTCCTATGTGTCTTAATCTAGCATGTCAAACCTCATTAGTTATATCTACATCACTAGTTAAAGTAATGTTTAAAAAATAACCATCAATAGCATAATTGACATCTGGTTCTACATCAAGAATCATAAAATCATTTGTTAAAAAACCATATCTGATTGACACTGAGTCATCTTAAGTTCAACACATCGGCTATGAAAATTAATACAATACCCTAAATCAAGAAGACACGTAATGGAAATAAGATTTTGTCTCGAATTTCAGGAGCATATAGGACATTATGTAGAAACAAAACACTACCACTACGGAGGTTGAGTTTGCAAGTGTCGACTCCTTTAACTTCAACTCTTGCATTGTTTCCTACATAGATCCACTTATTGCCAGCTGACACTCGACGATACTCAACAAATGTAACTCATTCCCAAGCTACATGGTTAGTTGCTCCCGAATCTATAGTCCACAAAGGATAAAAATCAGCTAACAACACTGGACTAGCAATAAAATGTTTAAGAAAAGCAGACACACTTGGATTTATCTTTTTCGGCTCAGTGCACTCTTGAGCGAAGTACCATTCTTGTCATAGTTAAAACAAGTCAACTTATTTTTAGGTTTCTTTCTAGTCTTCTATCTTATCTTCTTGATCGGGTCGGCCCCATAGTAATAACTTCTTTCTTTTTTCTCTTCCCTTTTTGAACTATTTCTTTTTCATGGAGCCAGATGATCTAACAGAATCGACAACCATATAAGATAGTCTAGAAATCCTTACAGATTCAACTTTCTCTGCCTCCAATTCTACATAGCGTGAGACGTTAGTGAAAATCTTGATACTCTCACTGTGAGTTAGGGTCTGTTTCATGGTCTCCCAAGAATTTGGAAGGGAACGAATAACTACTTGAACCTGTTGTTCATCGGTCAACTCATGACCAGCAGTTTTGAGCTCCCGAATCATGTTCGATATCTCCTTGAGGTATTGAACCATTGACACATTTGGATGCTTCTTGTAGCTGTCAAAATTGATCGTCAACTGTCGAAGCTTGCTCAGACTTACTCAATTTTTCTTTAAGGGCTACCCAGACTACATGAGCCGAAAGATACGACTCATACTCAAAAGCTTGGTCATCTACCATTGAACTAATCAATATGTCCTTTGTAGTGGAGTCTTTTTTCTTCCATGCATTATAAGCATCAAGATCTCGTCTGTGCTGTGTATTGGGACCATCTACAGGTTCTACCATAACCTGATTTACAGCCTCTAGAACTTCTTGTTCCTCAAGTATATATTGTATCTTGTGGTGCCAGATCTTATAGTTATTCCCATTAAGTTTTTTACCCTTGTTGAGTTCAGCTATAATATTTTTGGTTGTCATAATCTATCATAAATAAACACATTATTTAGTATTCAATGTAATTCATATGTATGTAATTCATGATTGACTCAATATTAATTTGAGTTAGTTTATAAAATCAAATGATAACTACATTTTCACTCATCATTTGTAAGACCAATCAAATTAATATTAATCAATACTATTACATATATCTCAACTAATGAACTAATCATTATTTATTATACTCATAATGAACTAATCAAAGAGTATCATGCATCATGTAGAGTAAATAACATAAATGAATGAACATATTATTAACATAAATATGTTGCATATTGTTAATATATAACAAACTAACATAAACAAAATGAATTAATATTGTTCATACATAACGACAATAATAATAACAAAAGTATAATAAACTAGATAGACTACCACTACTCCCACTAGGACAGACACTAGTGCAGTGACCAACATTATTCCTTTCAGCCTAGACTCATTTGAGGTAATCTCAGGCGTGACAGCTTCAAGATTCTCTATCGGATCCACAATCGGATCGTCTTCTGGATTTTCCTCGATTATTTCCGGGTCCTCTTCGAACTCTTCAAAATCCTCTTCAGGATCCTCTTCAATCATATGGTGAAGTAGTTTCTTATACAATTCTGAATATGTGACACACCCTTCATGACACCCTCATATATAGTCTGCTATGATCTTAGGATTCTCTGACAATGAATGCATTAAAGCTCAGATCCTATAAATGTCCAGGACTGAAACTCTTCTCGCTCAAGTTTCCAAAGTAGGTCATTAAGCCGTCCAACATGTTCATTGACTTCATAAGTAGAGTTATACTTTATCTTATGAATTTCTTCCCTGAGCTGGTTTCACCGCACTTTGCGACGAGTCAATGTTGTAATTCTCCGTGCCATCTGAAAAATTGAAATTAAACAAGTCAGTAGAAAATCGACTAACCAGTACAAAACTGACTTAATTCAATTTATACAGGCATAGAACCAACATAATAAATCAAGAAAAATAAATCTTCTTGATTTTCAGGAGCCTAAGTCGACTGACCCATCGAACTCGGTTGATCGGAAATCCAGATCCTAAGCTCGATCTATTGTCCTCAATTAGAACAGATCTAATTAGATAGAGATTTTTTATACCTATATTTTGTTATTGTTTAATCTAAGCTCATTTAGCCAATTTCAGACTTATTGATCAAACTCAAGTCCGTTTGATCAAACTAACGTCTATTGGATTAAGTTTGACCAATTAAAATAAATTTAATCATTTTGATCAAATTTGACTCAGTTGAATAAATCTGATCATTTAATCATATTTAGTTTAAGCCCAATTAAATTAATCCAAATCAATTCCAATTTATATCAAACTGATTTTAATAAACCAACTAATAATTTAAATTACACCCAGTCCTAAATAGATCATCTAGTTCAAACCCATACGGTTTGAACTATCCAGGTGAAGAATTTTTTTCCTCTTTCATTCACGTGGAGCTAAAGCAATCACGTTTTTCTTGTTTTTTTATTTGTTTTAATCAATCGAACTTAATATGCAAGAAAAAAACATTTTTTTTTAAATTTAACTTATTAAAATCAAATATTTTTCTCACGAAGCACTGTGCTTCATGATCACGATTCTTCACCGTTTTCTTCGGCGCACACCGCTCATGCCGCTTCAACTGTGTAACCATGATGAACGTGGTCACCGGCCATGCCGGGCTACTACTGATCTTCTAAGGCGGTTGCCGGTCCTACCTGACATCGGAATGTGTTGAGGTCGTCGACCGCTGTTCTGCCTATCCTAACCACCAGGCATCGCTGGCCAGCCAGGACGTGATCGCCTGCCTCGGATTGTCGTCGCCGGTATATCCCCACGGCGCGAGCCCTGCTTCGATGGAAATCACGACCTGGTTGCGATTTTGACATAGTGCGTTGCCGAACAACAGTACTGATGCTGGCGGTGACTCGATCGCTGACCTGCGACCCTGTCGCTGGTCTCCTATTGTCGCGATGCAGTCATTAGCGCTCCTTTGCAGCTACCAAACCGTCAGCCTCAGAGATATTTCTGGGAAAAACTCATTACAGAGAGTTCTAGCCAAAGAATCACTTTCGTGACTTGTTACGGCGAGGTCAGGGACGAGAAAACGGAAAGCGATATAGTATAATTACTAATGCTCTGATATCGATGTTGAAATTATATATTAATTGCACAGAACAATTAAACACTTACAGCGATTTCTCATAAATTTGTAATCGGCGACGATAGAACTTGCTGTTGAAAGAATGATTACATAATCAAAAAAACTCTCAATAATTCCACAAATCAAATCTTGTAGCTTTGGATGCTCTTCTCTTTACACACCCATGTTTAATAATCCTTGGAAGTACCTCTTATAAAGAAAAATAATTTAGAGGTATAAAGGACAATTTACTCTTAAGAAGTGGGCAGTCCCATTTCCTACCCAACACACTAGGAACATTTGTCCAATACTTAATAATATTGAAATTAACATGTTAGATAGTTGAAAATTATTAATAGAAAAATAGATAAATTTTTGTATTTCAAGTGTTCATATTTATATGTAATTTTTTTGTTAATTTAAAATCACATAAACAGTTAAAAATATATTTTTTATTTTTCTTTGGCTCGTCCTATTGGCTTAGGTTAAGTAGTGAACTAAACAAAATCAGTCCAAATCATTTTATAGGGATATAAAGAGTAACCAAGAACCAATAGGACACATTTAGCTATCATTTTTTAAAATTCTAAGAGTGCTTTGACTTTGTTAAAACTTCAAGGGTTATTTTACAAAATAAGTAAACAATCTTATCCACTAAGCCTCTCGGTCTCGGTATCACGTCCCGCCATGTTTATACCAATCAATTAATGCAACAGCTCAGCGTAATAAATTGTACAGGAGAAAGAGAAGGTATTAATAAACTTGCCCAAAATATAAAACATTGTTTAACGGCCAAACAGCATGTGAAGCGTTAGATTTAATTAGCCGGCAGATCGAATTATAATGGTTAAAAAATTTAAAATACATCCATAATTATAATGATTGAAAAAAAAATCCATAATTATTAGAATTATATAAAAACTATTTACTATATTTTTTATTTTAAAAATATTCTTATTTTAATATTATTCTAATTGATATATTTTATAAAAATAAACTGATTTAACTTAGTTAAAAAATTTATGGGTAAAATACTCTTATATAAAAATAACTTAAATTTAATTTAAATTATTTTAATATTTTAAAAATTATAAAAATGATTTTAATTATTATTTTATATAAAAGTACCTTAAGTGATTTCTTTAATCAAGTTAAATCAATTTATTTTTATATATTATATCATCTACTTAATAATATTTAAATAAAAATATTTTTAATATAAAATATGGTAAAATAATCTTTTAAACTTAAAAAAGGGTACATTTTAACATTGTCCACCTCAATTTCTCTAAACACAAACATTTTACATAATTTTTTTTACATGTATTCTTTTTTAAAATTTATATTTGATGAATACTATTTTTATAAATTTAAAAAATAAAATTTATTATTTAAATATTAAAATATCATTTAATTTGGAGAGAAAAAATAAAGAAATAAATTGGATAATAAAAATAGATATTACATAGAGAAAGAGATAAAATAATAAAAAAAATAAAAAAAATAAAAATTTTAATAACGGATATAGTGTAAATTAAAAAATATTTATTTAAATTTAATAAAAGAAATGATTTACTTTTAAATTTTAAAAATGTTATAGTAAAATTGATAGGATGTTTTATAATTGCATTGGCCGGCTAGGTATGAAAACCCATGCCACAGGACAACTGAAAAGCTTGCACGCGCAGAACGCTGCTAAAACGCGGTTTATAAGCGGTCAGCAAAGGCTGTCCAAGTCCTTGCAAACTAGACTTTTCTGACTTACCTTCAACTCCTTAATACAAATGATATATTTTTGTCGTTAATTTTAAAATAAAAACTATTTTAATTAAATTATTATTATTATTATTATTATTATTATGTAAAAAAAAGTGAAGAATATTTTGGTAGTGTAAATAAATAAATTCATTATAAAGAGGCTGAAGCTGAGGCCGAAGATGTCCGCTCCTTCGGAGAAGTTAGAAATCTCGCAGGGCGTCGGTGACGCCTCCTCCTGCCACCGAAGCTTTCGTCTGATTTGTTATTGTCTTCCCTCTTCTGGTTTCGAAGCCGGCTCTTGCGACCCGCAGGGCTAGATCCGGCATGTTCAGCTCCGACGTCGAGAGGGGAGCAGCCGACGGGAAGAACATGGGGGCTGCTGCCAACGGTCGCCACTTCGGTCCGAACTACACTGCGCCGTTTTACTACGACGCCGGCGCCTCGGAGGAGCGGGGCTGGACGCCCTGGGTTGTGCCGCTCGTCGTGGTGGGCAATATCGCCATGTTTGTTGTCACCATGTACGTCAACAACTGTCCCGTCCGTAGATCCCCCTACGGCTCCTGCGTCGCCGGATCCCTCCACCGCTTCTCCTTCCAGCCCCTGCGTGAGAACCCCCTCTTCGGGCCTTCGTCATCCACGTACGTTGCCTTTCTTACTTGCTGTTTCGAGACGTGATTTAACTGTCTGACTTCTCGTGGAAGGTGGATCTGGAAGAAAGCTGTAAAAGCCCTATGGGAAGCTCTATAAAATTTGATTCAAAGAGGGGAAAAAAATACAAGTAATTTATCACAAGAAATGAGTAGGAAATAGGGGATTAGTTGAGACTTTCTCTCTTGCATCACAGTTACACAAACTCACCTTTTTTTATAGTGCTAGACTCTCCAACTGTGACTACTCCATTGTCGATGATGGGTGCTCTAGGTCTGCCTAGCCATAGTGCCCACTAATACTATGCACAACTAATGTGAATGATGTTGTTACTTGACATTGCTCAAATACTCTCCTCAAGTTAGAAAATATACATCAATGATGCTCAACTTGCTCAGTAGGAAGCAAAATTCAGTTTTTATTTTTTTGAGATGCCATCTGTAGATATGACCTGGATTGGATTTATTTTCTCACAGAGATTTGATTTTGATGTGTTTTTTTGTCATGAAATACATAGTTGGTTGCAAAGGGAAGAACAGTTTAGTTATTACAATGAAGGCGCATTGGTTGCAAATGGTCTACTCCAAGTGATGCTAATAAGCTTTTAATCCATGATTGCTCACTTTCTGCCATTGGTATTGACATATACTCTGCCTCTATGGAGGATCTTGTTTGGTTCTTGGTCATCCAAAATATAGAATATCCTTTGAGCATAAGAAAAGGGCATAACGAAGAACACTGAGTCAATGGACAGCTCACTCAATCCAAGTCATAAAAGGCAACAAGTGAAGGAAAGTTTGTTTATGAAGAGAGACTCCTTATCATGGATTCTTCTTTAGAAATCATAAGACTTGTATTGTAGTGTCCCAATGATCTTGTCTTGGAGCTTGCATAAATTTTGGTAGAACATGAACTGAGTAACATAATTTTGGCCAAGTGATGCTTAAGTAGATGAGTTGTCCCACGAGACAACAGTATCTTGTAGGATCCTCTAAGAAACCTTCATCTGCCGAGGTTAGCTTATGTTGTTACTCCATTGGAAAGTCGACTTCAAACCCAACATTCTGCATTCAATTGTTTTACTATTTGCTTATTTTAAAAATTCTTAATGTTATTCACCCCTCTAGTGTCGAGTCAATCCTATAATTTGGTATCAGAGCGGGATAGTACACTAGTAAAGCCTAGTTAGATGCATGCCTAGACTGGGAACTAGAAGAAGTTAACTTATCTTACTCTAAACCAGTTAGACCAAGACATTGTATTAAAGTTGATTTAGATCTAGATTCTTAAATTAATTTTATCTTAGAAAGTGGTCGTTGTTCCAATACTCAAGAAGACCCCTTGTTTCGTCATGACTTGGAAGCTAATTTCGAAAACTGTTGCTCAATTAACCCAAAGCAATACCTAAATATAACATAGGCCGAACTTTATCCTTTGAGTTCAGAACAAACAATTACATTGATTAATAACCTGAGCCTAGCCCGTACCCAATTCCAATCCTAATTATAACTATACCAAACCCAAACTAATCTATATCTTGTCTTAGACCTTAATACAACTTAAACAAATTTACTTTTGAGATATGTCTTAGCAGGAAGGGAAAGGGTAAGTCAGCTGCATAACATCTTTAAAGAAATACTAAACAACATCAATGCAATCGTTGAACCAGTAGACAATCGCAACTTGATCAGATATGAACTTAAGACATTTCCAAGTATCACCTTGTGGGCATCAATGGTTGATTCGTACAAATTATCTAAGGACTTGTCTATTATTAAATTAGATGAATTTTTTTGTGATTTTGAACTCCATGAACAAACTAATCTTAATCAGAAAGAGAAGGACATAACTTTTATTGCAGTAAAATCCAAGCCAAAGTCCAAACTCAAGGAAATCGAGTCCGAATCTGAGCCAGAATCAACATTTGATTAAGACGATCTCTCTTCAGAAGTCACACGATGATCCGACATAGAAAGTTCACCTAGAGATTTGTAAAAAAGGAAATTTTCAAGAGGGATAAGGTGAATGCCCGATTCTTCGAGTGCAAGAAGAAAGGACATTTTAGAACCGACTGCCTTAAATTAGAAGAAAAAGATAATTAATCTGAAAAGAAGAAGAAAAAAAGCTCTAAAGGCAAATTGGGATGAATCATCATCAAAATCTAAATCGGACTCAAACCAAGTCAACTTATTGGCACTAACGACAATCAAAGAAGATGCAAGTTCAGAGTCCGAGTTAGAACACAACTCAACATCAGACTTAAGTAAGGTAAACGACTCAAACGAGTGAGCTGACAAGGTTACAAATCCAATTACTGAAAAGTTATATGCTACTATTACTTATTTGACTAAGACTCTAGCTAAATACAAATTTAAAGTTAAGACTTTGTTTAAGGAGGTCAAAGACCTTAAGGAAAGAACTATAACTTAGACTCATTGACTCAGGCTAGTGAAGTTGGAACCTCAACTAAGGTGTCAATTTGAGGAAGAGAACTCTAATTTGAAAACTAAGTTAGTGAGTTAAAATCTACTTTGAGTAAGTTCACGTTTGGTCTAAATATTTGAATATGATGATTAGGACTAGACAGGCCGCATACAATAAGACTGGACTTAGGTTTAGCTTGAATCAAAATCATGTTTCTTACATTTGCTTAATCAAAAGAAATGTAAGAAATAAAATTGCTTGGGTTCTAAATCAAGCTTAGTTAATCAGGTTGAAAATAATTGCTATTGGGTACCCAAATAACATATACGTGTGATAAATGCTAACATCTCCTATGCTAACCCAATTGCTAAGTTGAAATATGTTAGAGCACTAACTTAGTAGAGCTAATTTTTGAACTATTTGACTAGGATCATTTCAAACGATATTTACATGTTTATTATTTTCAAATATGATTTTAAAATTATAATATTGTATCTTTACAAAAATCTTAGTGTATTTAATTCATGCATAAATGGCCTTAGCCTAGGTCCTACCGTAGACAACATGTTCCTATAGACCTAAGAAGCTAGCATCTCACAAAACACACCAAGGAATAATTTGCGTGTGTTCAAGGTTCTAAAATAGGCTAGGTGCTAGTTGAGCGTCAGATTAGCGCCTAGCGCCTAGGCTGCCTAAGCAGGGGCTAGGCGCCGTTGCTAGGAAGATTCCACGGTATTAAGATAAATTACATAATAAATCACATTCTATAACTCTAGCACGATAACATCAAATTTAAAATGAGTTTAAAATTTCACAACTAATAAAATATCACAAAATGTGAGTTTCTTCATTCACTCTGATTTCTCCAGCTCTGGTTACTTTGTACGATGAAGATGAAATTTGGTGCTAGCCGCTAGGGCAAACCAACAAATTGATTTTCTTGTTAGACCAAAGTTTAGGGCTTATAAAACTTAAGCCCGATAGAAAAAAAGGTTACATTTCAGTTTTTTTAATTGATCTTTAAATTAAAAAGCCCAAACTAAAAAAATTATGAAAACCTTGCATTATTTTCACGGTGCCTAGATGATTCGACAGATTAATCGACGCCTAGGGCCATCTAATTTTGCCTAGGTGCCAAGGCCACCTAGGTTGACCGACTATCATGTTTTTTATGTGGTTGGCGCGACCTAGGTTGATCGACTATCATGTTTTTTTATGTGGTTGGCTCGCGCCTAACACCTAGGCGGCGCCTAGGGCAATTTTTAGAACATTGCTTGTGTTTGAAAAACATAAAATGGTGTGAGATGGTTAGAGTTACAACCTTTAATTCCAGATGGTTATGTTAGTACATTAACATAAATTGGGGTTAAAAACTTTTAAATTGATAAAGTCAGAAAATTTTCTCATGTTAACAACTTAGTTTTCATAAGATTGAGTTAAAAACTCTTATTTATCTTGACCAACCGGTTAAAAGTTCCTATCCTATTGATAGTCAAACTCAAAATCAAGTTGGACATTTCAAAAAGGTTTAAAAAATTTATTTGGATAAAAACTTAGATATTTTTCATAAAATGTCACTTTTCATATTTTTTCACTTCTTTTGAATTGTTTATTAACTTGTCTTGGAAATTTGACTTATGAACTTAAGGATTGAACAACTTAGTTAGAAATACTTGTTTTCAAAAATTCAATCTTGACCTTTCGATCGCCCGTAGTGCCCAGGCACTAGAAATCACGGAATAATCAAACAGAATTAACCAACATTTATGAAAATTATCCTCGAGCAACTGTATCTTCCTACGGGCGGCTGTATTAATACCATTAATTATAACTCCGAAAAATTTTTGCACACAGTCGACTTGCACCGCATGATCCCTATATAAACATCCTAACAACCACTATATTTTTATCCTGGAATCGTTTTCTACCTTTTCAATTTTGATTTTGAGTCTACATCGAACCTAACCTCAATTCGTGGCTCAAGACTCTTCTTTTTCAAATTATCATGTCAAGGTAATTATGTTCTTAACAACATTTATTCTTTTTATTTGGCTAACATTTTTGTTTTTGTATTTAGACGTTGATCAACTATGATTTCAGCTCATCCTTCCATTGATTCTAGATTTCTTTATGAAAATCTTAGACATAAGTTTGAATGGACACTTATATTCTTATGCCTCATAAATATCTCAGTCTTGTCCACCTTGATATCATATCTCACTATGGATTGTCTAAACTTGTCTATTGTGACCAGACAATCAACCTTGAACTTTGTGACAAATTCTATAACAAGCTAACCAAATTAGACGATCTTACCTATGTATCTTGAATCAGAAGTTTTAATATCACATTCACATCTGATCTTATTAGACATCGACGTGAACTTTATCCATCTTCTTCCACAATCGATTGCTTTCCTAATATGCGACTATCTCTTCCTAGTCCCTTCTCTCACATGTCAATGTACTCATATTTCTTTGGTGGTAATCGAAATCTGACCTTGATTAATTTCCGCGCTTATAAAATTCGAGTTATAGACTATGTGCTAAACAAAATCATCGTTTCATGTATTCTACCCATTCACGCTCGAAGTGTTGCTATAATGTGACCATTTCACTCTCTTCTCTTGTACGCACTTCGACATAAATTATATATTAACTTAAGCCTACACATTTTCAACTCCATTATTTATCATCCATCTACCATTGCTAATCATCAAGTCCTTTTCCTTACTGTTACATCTTGACTCTTATCTTTGAATCTTTCGGGATTGGAGTTTGTAGAGGAAACATCCCTTAAGTAATCTTAACAAGATAGGATTTAGACAATTTAACTTAGTCAAACTTGTCCTTAGAGGAAACATCTTAGTTTGGAAGGATGATATACAACCCAGTATTGATGCAGATCAGCTACTCACTCCTCTAGAACCTACGACTCCTTCATCTGCATTGACTTTTGAGGAACACGTGAATTGAATCAAGACAAATCTCACTCGTGGATTTCAGCTTATAGAGACAAATGGCTGTGATCATGGACATATTACTTGTTCAGCATACGAGTCAACAAACCTGCCTTTTGCCTTCTGACCAGACCAATTTGTCATAGATTATTTTTGAAAATGCAATTATTTATTTAATTTTTAGCTGAACTTTAGTTATTCTATTTGCATTTGTTTACTGTTAACTTATCTAAATTATCTCTTTTAATTCTTGCAATATTACACTTGACTATACATGCATTACTTCATTATTTGCCTTATTTACATTTTAACCCATTTTGATAGATGAAAATGGGAGAGAGATAAAAGAAAAGATAAAAATCAAGTGTTATTTCAATTTTGTTTATTACCTTTCCAATTAATTTTCCCAATTTAATATCCTTATTTGATTAAGGGGGAAAAATAATTAAGGGGAGTTATTTTTTCAATTATTATATTCATGTATAACTGTAATAATCATATATTTTTTTTTCATACATTGAATATAAACTTCAAAACTTATTTTTGATTATTGTTTTACTAACTTTAACTTAGTTTTTATACTATTAAAAAGGGAGAGATTGTTACTGTTAGGCGCACAACATTTAACCAAGAGTTTTGATATATGACTAAGGTTAAAATTAGGTTAGTTGTAATCTAACCAGTTGTGTCAAGTTTGCAGTGCAGGTTACTTGATGGGTGTTGAAGTTTTGATTGTGAATCAGGTGACTAAGTCCTAGTGGATCTAGGCATTTGAAGTCCTGATTGAGAATCAAGCATGGGCTAATTTTTGGTTGGAGACTAAGCGACAAATTCTTAGTTGGAGGCTAGGTGAACCAAGTCCAAGCGATTAAGGGTTGACAAATAAATTCCTAGTTGGAGGGTAGGTGAACCAAATCCAAGTGATTAAGATTTGTCAAACAAAAGCCCTAACTGGATGTTAGGTAAATTAAGTCTAGGTGGAGTCAGTTGAGAGCTGAAAGTTTGACAAATAAGTCCAAGTGGAAGTAGTTGATAGTTGTGCATCTAGACCCAATATAAGTGCGAGTAACTTTAATTATCCTACTAATTATGCGTAACCATTGTAGGAAAGTATGTTCAATGGTTCTAGGCTACTGGAGGGAGTCTGGGGCAACTGCCTCGTGATAACTCTCGATGAAGAGATTTTGGAGGGTCCAAGCGACCGTATTAGGTCTAAGTGACCGGGAGATGACATTATCAATAATTCGAGTGACTCGGGTCAAGGTGAGATTTTACCCCTCTCCAGCTGACCGGAGGGCGTCCGGGCGATCGGAGAGCTTTGTTACTGAATGGATAACAGTTGCAGTCACGACATCACTTCTCCAGGTGACCATGAAGGCTTTAGGCCACCGGAGGGGTACTATAAAAGGAGTTTCAAGGCAGAGCTTGAAAATCACTTAATCTCATTTAGACATTCTCTTGTGCTCGTGCTCTTGTGTTCTCTTGCCTTTTGTGCTGCGACACGCTGCAACTTGTACTTCATTTTTGATCAGCAAGACTAACATCTTTATTTATTTTAGTGTTGCCATATTTGTTATATTGTGCTTAACTTTTTAAATTATTTTACTGGAAGATTTTCCGATCTCTAGAGGCTCTTTGGAAATGATAAATTAAGAAATAGGAATCATATTTTATAACTGCATCGTGTGTGTATACTTTTGATTTGATTGATCAACTGTTTGTATGCTTAGCTGTTAGCTAAATCTATTGCATGCTTATATTGTTTTGTCTTACTTAATTGAATCAGTCTAAGTAATTTTTATTTTTGCTTACTTGATTCAATTTTTTTACTTCTGCTAATTTTAAAAATTCTTAATGCTATTTACTCCTTCTCTAGCATCGAGTTCGATCTTACACCTTCTAGCTCTTAGGATTACCAAGAAATATATACTTTCTTTCCTTTTCATCGTATTTATCTCCACTTATTGGACACTTTTGGGTGGAACATAAACACCCTAATGCTTTAAGATGCTCATAATTTGGCTTTTTCTCAAAATGTACATTGTATGAACTTGTATCATTTAAAATCTTTAATGGAGTTTGGTTAACTAAATATGTTGCCCTTAGAATCCACTTTCCCCTAATACTTTATAGGGTTGCCAAAAACATCAAAGCTTGAGCAGCATTTAAAATATGTAATCCTTGCTTTGCACCCTATCACTTTGTGGGGTATGTCGACACATGATATTTGGCCCACAGAATTGTTGCATGAGTTCTGAAGTGAATCCCCTCTTATTATTACTTCTAATTGTTTTTATAGATTAATTGAATTGAGACAACTGTATTGAAAAAATCTATTGGCACTAATGTGCATTTTGATGTTTCTCTATGTAATTAGCTCCATACACTTCGACTATGGTGATGAATTGAAGTGAGAAAATATCGTGCCCCAATTGTTCTTGTTACCTTATAAGGTTCCTATTTATTGCAATATACTAAATCAAAACATGCATTGACGTTGCTGTTGATAACATCAAAGTGACCTTGTGTTAGACAAATATGACAAAAATCATTGCCTGAAATTTCTTTGACAAATACTAGAGATATAAAGAGTATATGTTGAGATGTATGACCTAAATGCTGAGGTCATACAAACTGTTCTACACTAGTAACTTGGAGTGCATGTTTCTTTGTCACATGACCAAGGTTGTAGATTGATACCCACAGTGTCATGCTACAACAATATTAATACTGAATCCCTTATGTACAGTAAGGCACTTTGTCTCTCAAGATATGTAATCTAAGCCGTAATCAATCTCAAAATCAAATGGTAATGGGATTTTTTACATTCGAATGCTAAGAATGACAATGTATTAATGCAAGTAATAAAAATGTGCAAAATAAAAAGAAATCTAATGGAAATGAACTATAAGTGATTATTATGCTTACTAGCATTCAAATGAATTCTCTAATACAATGTCGCAAGTCCTTGCAGAAAATTAAATGAATTAAATTGCATTAACTAAACAAGATCTTTGGATTATAATTATTCCTTATTTATTACCAAAATATAAAATAATAATTATTAAATAATAAAATTTGAATTTCTAATTTGTTGTAGATATTGAAATTTTGGATATTTTTTAATTTCATTCTAATCTTGAATATTATCTGATCTTGAAGATTTTCAATTTCTTTCCTTTTATTTTGGATAAACTAATTTAAAGTTTATCTTCAATTTATTTTCTTCAAAATTATTTTCTTTTTCACAATATTTATTTCCTTATTTGCATTACCCCTATTAACACACATTATAATTATTTAAATTTATGCACATGCAATTAGTATCTAGTCTACCTAATTCATGTAGACTTTCTGTCAACCAAGTGTAATCAACTTTGATCCATTTGGATTTCTATCTTGACTCATTTTGATTTTCATTTGTTGAACTTTTACCACTTTCAATACATGCTGGACTTTCACACCTACCAACACCTGTTGAATTTTTCCGGTTGTCAAGTATTGAGTTGACTTGACCCACTTGGTCTTCTCACACAGTACCTTGACCTATTTGATATAATCAAAGGACATATTGTTCAAACATCAAAATACAACTCTTCGTCAATGATCATAGGCTGATTACATCAACAACATAGAGTTTGGTGGTAGTACAAGAACATTGTTTGTTGAAGAAATGTTCAAAAATATCATTAGTGTAGTTGAAAAAATTAGTAAATACTAATATAGATCACTCTAGATGATCTAATATCAATAATGATTGATTTGATTATTTTAGAGAAACTGACATCACAAACATTGAGAAGTTTCAAAAACAATTAGGGATTCAAAGGAATTAGCTAGAAACTAGTTAGATTTGTTGGAATCTATTGAAATTTAGTCAAAGTGAGAGTGAAAATGGATAATCAGGTGAAGATTTGGTAAAAGAAAATATAATTTAAAACATTTAATTGATCGGAATCTTTTATCTCAGCTTGATTTTTAAAGAAATTGCACAAAAGGAGATGGGCCTTTGTCACCCTCTTGAATTGTTTTGCGTCACTACAACTCAAGATTCAGCATCATTGATACATCCTTGTTTTCACTTGTTAGACTCATTGTTTCATCCATTCATCCATCTCTCTCATCACTATTGTGGATTGCAAGAGAACGCATTAATCTCTCTTGATCATTCTAAAACTTTCCTTAGAAAAAAACAATTTTGAATTTTATTAGGGACCAAACTAAAATCTATAACATTGAATTTTGAATGATCGCTTTTATCAAAAAAATAAATAATTAGTATTATTAAATTACCTATACTTTAAAACCATTTTTTTTTGAAGATCCTTTCTTACGGAGGAACTTTTAAATCCATTTGGGAAGAGAATTTAGTAGCAAATGCCTAATGAGTAGTAAGAACTTCGGATACAATGCATCTTAAGGAAAATGCATAGTAATTTGCCTCTTTTTTTATACCACAATCGTTTATTACTTTAACCCATGTGTGCTTCCTATTAGATAAATAAAATAAAATAATAATTAACCCTACTTGTTTAGGATGTTAATGCAGTAATACTTATTTGTAGTAGCATGCCATTTTCTCATTAATCTGCCTCTTGTTCTGATCACCAGATTGCAGAAGATGGGTGCTTTAGAATGGGAAAGGGTGGTACATCAACATCAAGGATGGAGGCTTGTGACTTGTATGTGGTTGCATGCTGGTCTTATACATCTGATCGCCAATATGCTGAGCTTGGTTTTCATTGGCATTCGCCTTGAACAGCAATTTGGATTCTGTTAGTAATGTTTTACATAATCCTATGCATTGTGAAGTTTCCCCTTACTTGTTCCTGAGTTATGATTGGTGCACCATTTTTTGAAGTGCGAATTGGGGCAATATACCTACTTTCTGGATTTGGAGGTAGTATTCTGTCATCTCTTTTCATGAGGAATAGTATTTCTGTTGGTGCATCTGGTGCTCTGTTTGGACTTCTTGGGGCAATGCTGTCAGAATTAATTACTAACTGGACCATTTACACAAACAAGGTACAAGTTATTTTGGTATTTACTTTCATTTTCTGTTCCTTCTTCTTTGTTTTGAACCATGAAGTTATTTCATACATGGAACTCTTACCCTTTTTTGTGTAGGCAGCAGCCCTATTCACTCTACTGATCATCATTGTTATCAATTTGGCTGTGGGTATCCTACCGCATGTCGATAACTTTGCCCACATTGGAGGTTTTTTGGTGGGGTTTTTTCTGGGTTTTATATTGCTGCTCCAGCCTCAATTTGGTTGGGTGGCACGCCACAATCTACCTCGTGAAGGCAGAGTTAAATCGAAGTATTTGGCCTACCAGTACATATTAGGGATTGTTTCACTGATTTTGCTAGTGGTTGGGTAAGAACTATTTGACCAAGGCTTTACAAATCTAAATTTTCATTTGCATTTGTCAGGTTACAGTCATTAGCTTGCTTGTTTTGTCAATCATCTTGTGACATTATGTTGGAACATCATGTTTGCTGTTCGGTCCTCATTCAATTAAGCAGCAACTAAGTTTTTTTATTACGAGAACAAGGTTGAGGCAAAATAATTATTTAATAAGAGGTAAAATGACAGGAGAGAAGAAAACCTTTAATAAAGTAAATAATCTTATGAGTAACTAGTTTTGTTGTGAATATAGTTCATATTAGGCTATTCAGTGGTTTTCTCCTGGAACACAAATCAGATTCTGGTGGAGAATGCAGACTTGGATATATTGCCAAGTATAATGGAAGCAAAGATCATTTGGGTTATTGGTTATGGAGATTAGGAGTAACTAAGTATTTACATGTCAGCATTTCACAAACTAGTTTAGGTGTAATGAGGTGTAGCTACTTCAGAGGGGACTAGTGATGGCCCTCATTAAGTAGTATGCCAATTCTTCGTATCCATAAAAAGTTCAACCATCAAATTTGAAACCTGAACCTGGATGCTTCTGGGAGCCCTGTGCTTGTACCTCTTAAATTCTATGGTTTTGCTATTAATTTCACTTTCACTGGAGATGCTCTAATTCAACAGCAACTTCGTGATAGATTGTTATTGAAATCCCAAGAATTGGATATGTATCAGAATTTTTCGATTCTTATTTAGATTTTCTATGCAGTAACTCTCTAGCTATATTGCTCTCTATTCCATATTGAGATTCCTATGCTTTTGCAGATTTATCGTTGGTTTGATAATGCTGTTTCGAGGGGTAAATGGGAACGATCATTGCCATTGGTGCCATTACCTGAGCTGTGTACCGACATCTCGATGGAGCTGTTCAAACTAATGAACAAAGAACTTGGCCGCTGGATCGCCTGGGTTATTTTTTTTTCCTTTAGAATTAAATTATGTAAATTAGATGTTCATATGTGTGTACCTGATTTCCTGCAGATTGAGATTGATTAGTCAATGTTGAAGTGGTCAAATGCCTGCGCCATGTGGTCCTTTAGGAACTTGTTCATTTTCTAGTTGGTCCTTTAAAATCCAACCCTTTTTATTTAGCTTCTTAAATTTGTTAGTCTAGTCATTTAATTAGAGATCCTTAGTGCAAATTAGGTAACAAAATTGTAAGCCAATTCTCCACTCTTCTACATTGCTCCAAATCTAGCACTGATGGACTCTGCTTTTATCGGTATTATAACCGTTTAACTGTGAAGTTTGATAATGGGACACTTCCCATATGCAAGGTGCTAGGGTAAGGAGGCGGGATCCTAGTGGTCTAGAGAATCCTCCATTTATATGTATTGATGGAGATAAATGATTTTCATCTATTTTACAAGTGGGGATCGTTTATCTCCATTCATACATGTAAAGGGAACATCCTTTGGATTGTAAAAAGTAGTCCAGGATCTCCTCTCCTAGGGTAAGGTACCAGGATAGGAACAAACATATAAGATAGGTGAATAAATTGATTGAAATGAGTGGGATGATGCTATCTAAGATCATTCAATAGAATTCAATTGATAATTGTATAATGAATTGAATGATAATTTTAGGTTGACTAAATTATGTCAAAAGTGATTCGTTTGTCCTTAATGTCTTTGTTAATTTATTTCTAGGTTAATACATAGAAGGCATTTTTAGGTAATATGGAGAAAGTAAATTATAGATGATTACTTAAATGATGTATTATGAAAAGTTAGTTGATTGAAATGTTTATTTTCAATCAAAGGCATCCAACTGTGTGCGTTGAGTCAATGGTATAAAAGCTGAAAATATTTTAAAATTCATTTTCGTCATTAGGAAAAAGTAGCCACGAGTAATCTAAAGAATTTGATAAGGCTGGAAGCATCGTCTTCATTAAATTCTTAATAATATTTTTACCTAGGGGTTTTTATTTCATTTTTTAAGGATTAGTGAGTTTGATTCTTAGACATAAGATTTTGTCTGATTATCGTCAAATAATAAAAAAATATATTTCACACAAACTGTTAAATCAAGTACCTATTGAATTCGTGAAGCAAGTTATCTAAAAGATCGTAGGTTGTAAGAGTTCGTAAGAATGGAATCGAGTCGAGAGCACACGTAAGAAGACGAGAAAGAAATTTGAATTGGGGGGAAATGATTTTGATTTTGATTTTGCCACGATGATTATTAACATCCTAAGTTCTATCCGCTTTTCTACCACTATGATTGTTCACATGTAGGTGGTCTATCTCGAGATATCAATATAGACTTTTGGAATTATATCGGGGTGCCTATCCAAACTCGACGCCTACTTTTAAAGCGGCCTTACTAAAATGATCACTTTCTCAAGGTGGTTCCTATCACGATACCCTATGGTTTTCTAAGTGTCATTCCTTACTTTGTGACACTGAGTTGGGTTAAATTCATTAAGCTCTGTAATAGTTAATGGTGTTCTCATGAGATTTTTGACTACTTTCTGTCCAACCCTCATGTCTCGATTCTCTATGGGTCTGAGAATTGGGTTAATCTTTCGGTCCATCCTCTCATCCTATGAGATACGAAAGTGCATGGTTGGTGTCGCAATCGTGTGTGTGCAATAAAGTTGTATCATGCAACAAACATATTATGCAATAGAGAAAAGATAAATAGATTTATAAAAGCATGTTTAATAGTACATCGAGGTACTCCCTTGTTCTAGAATCTAGAAAACTACGCTAAAAAGATGGAGTTTTTATTGAAATACATTGAATTGAGCAATCTACAATTACAAATAGAGAAAGCGAAGAAGAGAAAGCTTAGTGAGATGGTTCCTGTGTCTTCAGAAGGATCTCCAATCTCTAAAGGCAGACAGATGATTTCGACAGCTCCTTGGACGAAGCTCCCTAGGGTTCCCCATCATGGGGAAAACCCTCCTCTTAAGAAAGGGAGTGGACTACCAAATCCCAGATTCCCTAAACAAGAGTCTTATGAGTTCTTTTATAGCCTCCCAAACCTTCCAAATTTGTTAGATTGTCAAGACACCACCAAAATGACATTTTTAGCCCATTAAACTTGGTTTTTATGAGTTCCACTTTGAACTAAACTTGTAGATCTTCAAATTATCTTGAATTTGAGAGGTCGTGGAGCTCGTGGTTCAGTCCAAGCTAAAAGTTATGCCCCTTCGAAGTTTAGTCTGCTGTTTGAGTCGCCTCGGGATAGAATGTGTCATGACCGTACTAGGAGGCACGACCGAGTCATGCCAGAAGCTGTGTTGTCGGACAGGGCTATGCAGGGATCATGAGGGAGCCTTGTTTGAGGCCGTGGACTCCATTTTTTTCTCCGTTTTGCATCTAATTTCAGATAGAGAAATACATTAGTGTTATGGGACACAATTAGAGCGTGTTCCTTATTGTGAATTCTCATTCCAAGATTTTTTTTAACTCCGTTTTTACTTTGAATTTGTGTCATATCAACAAAAATATGCAAAGAGCAGTTTTTTTAATAAGAATAAGTGAAAACAATAAAAATAAGATACAAGTATGTAAAATTTATTCATGAAATGACACAAAATGCATGGAAAATAATACTAAAAATCACGTATAAAATACACACATTAAATTGTCCCAAAATTAAACCTTTGCTTATCCTCAAGTAAAACATGTAATATAAATCTACGTGTGTGAATGATGCATCATATTCCCTAACAAATCAGTCTAGTCCTATCATGTAGTTTCACTAATGGGAAAAAAAACTAAATGGTCTTAATGTGACCTAGTTGGTAATTATTCATGCTGAGTACAAAAATTGGCTTAACCTTTCTACCTCCAATACTGGTTAAGTCATCATCTAATGGTGTTCCTAATGCTTCCAGTGATAGACACTTATCTGTCACACGCAAGATTCGTTCCCCCAAAGTGCTATACATCATCTACACAAAGTCTCAAAGAAGTACTTAGTATCAAGAGAAACATGATAAGTATTTTCTCAGTAATCTAATTCGATTTCAAAGGGATCCGTTTTTACTCACGACAACTACTTTTTCTATCTCATATTTCTCTCTATTTTTTTTCAATGTGCAATGCTTGAGAACCTTTTTTTTCAACATGATATTTCTCTCTTTTCTTTTCTTTGGGATTTTAATTTTTCCTAATAAATGCCATGATTCGAACTTTACATGAACCAAAATGTAGTGAGGGTCACCTAGTAAACAAGAGTACTACTAGTCAATTTTTATGAATCATTATTATTTTCAGATAATCAACTATTAAAATCAAACATGATGTGATAAAAAATTCTAAACAACTAGGCCAACATCAAGCTCTTACTATAAAAATACTACTTAAGTCATGCTACTATTAATAGAAGAAAATAGATGGCTAAGCATACCAGTATACTATCATAAGAACATAAAGTCTATCATGTTAATGTCATGTTATAAGAAACAAATAAGTAATGTATGAATGATGATATGTAAGCATTATAAAAAAAATTTATGATGTAAAAAGAAATATGAAAAAACTAATAAAACTAAACTAAATAAAAACAAGCTAAACCAACCCCCACCAACCCCCCAAACTTAATAAAGTATTGTCCTCAATAATTTTAAAATTTATCCTGGATTAGATGGAAAATGAGGGAAGTTAAGGAGGTTACAAAATAATGTGTACCAAGAATATACATCATTTTATTATTGACCATACTGTTGGGTTGCGATGGTTGTAAATAAAGTCACACATTGAAAACGCATGAAAAGGATCATGAACTTATAAGAGAAAGATATCTCCATTAGTATGATGCTTTTTGAATAGAACCCAAAAATAAAATCATGAGGGTTTAGGTTCAAAATAGACAATATTATACCATGTAGAGATATCTAAATTCTTTTGGTCTTAACACATACTCCTCCATCTTGTAGTCGCACTCCTCATCATTGCGATAATGATCATTGGCTCTCTAGTAGTGCAACTTCACCTTCTGTCTTTGCTCAGTTTGCTTCTCTCTAATGGCGGAGAGGATAGTGATGATGTCAGAAAAATCATATGCCGAGTACCCTGCAGAAGAACTAACAAAAGAAAGAAAAGAATATCTAGGTGTGACAATTCGTGTGGATCAGTGATGTGAGGGCTCAGGAGATGGGGTAAATGGTCCTTAAGAAGTCGATAATAAAAAGTTACCATCCCTAACAATCATATGTATAGCAATGCAATCCTATATATCCATTCTTGAGCTATATCTACCTTCCTCAAGCCAAATTAAAATCAAGGGGGTTCGAGCTATGGTGGTGATTAATCCTCCAATGAAAAGATTCCTCGACTCTCTCCTCTCGTCACCATAAGGTAGTTCAAAATTAAATTAAATTATTCCAAAGTCATATGATGATCATTGTAAACAATTGAAAAGTAGTTTAACATTCATGACATTCATCATCTTATAAAAATATTAAACCTCCATCGAACTTAAAAATTCAAGAGTAATCCTATGATAGGTGGGATCTTTTATACTCATCAAATTATCTCAACATATTTATTTTAAGCATTGTCCAATCAATATCATTCCTAAGGCATGCCTAGTCAAAATATGATTGTCTAAATATCGGGTATTAACAATTTACTTCATAGCAAGAATAACATAATGAGCCTTATGATTAGCATCCTTAAAAATTATATCATGAGTACTAGTTTCGTTACCCTTGTCGCGTGCCTTGCTCTTCCTTTGTCCTTATCTCTTGGTTCCTCGCCACGTGATTATTTTTGGAAGTCCCATCTCATACAAAATTGAAAAAGAAAGGTTAGGGTTCTCGGTGGAAGGGGAGAAGAAAAAGTCGAAGAGAAGAGAGACTCTTAAGATTAGAGCTCTTGAAGGAAGAGAAGAAGGATTTTGAGGAAGAACGGTAGCAGACATTGTCACACCCCGAGGGTATACCTATCCTCTAAAATGAATGGTACCCCCTAGTGACAATGTATGAAATAATCGATATCAAATTACTTAAAACAATACAACTAGCTAAAAATGACAATGCGGGTATGTATGCATGTACATGTGAACATACTCAAAATTCGATACAGAAAGAAACTGCAATCATAAGCAATTTGACAATGCGGGTAATTTCACGCTATGCGTCGATAAAAATCTGCATATAGCTAAACTAATGCGTAGAAAACCCAAACGGAGCTACTTATACTGCAGGTGAGGGGTTTCTTACCTCGTATGCTAATTTCCTTACAATTCTATTCACTAGAATTCCGGTGGAAACGACTTCTCGACGATCTTCTCGCGTCTAAGCGTTCCCCTCGCGAAGGAGAGCGTCCTCGTGCCGGAGTTATCGCCGGAAGATGTCCTTGGGGCCCTAGGGACACACATTCTCTATCTATTAATCTAAAAATCAAAGGAAAAAATAAAAGTAGTGAGTACAACAACTCAATGGATAGAAAAAGATGATGCATGAATAATATACTATTAGGAGATCAAACGATGTAGTCTCAGGTAAAGTATTTACTATAATAGTACGAGAGTCAACATGAACAACCACTAATTAAAAATAATTAACTACGTACTCATCTACTAACTTGTTCCACTGGGTAAGACTAATAAATCAGGGGTGCATGCAGTTCCTACACATTATAATTGTGTACTCATGCAAGTAGCAGAAAATAGTCATCATACATAGGAGTAACAACTCTACCACAAGAAATACAAATGACCAAAACATCTAGATAGGAACTGCAGGAGAAACGCTCTACCACGAATGGTCTCGTGGACAATCCAAAATGTCAAGGTCCTTGTCTGTAAGAGAAATACTTTACCATGAATGGTCTCGTGGCCAGATAGGTAGTAGCTATCTAGCTACTGACTGCTGGAGAAACATGTTAGGACCAAAAGTAGCTAGGGGGGGGGGGGTGAATAGCTTCGCGTGTGCTCGTCGTGCTTCGTTGCTTGTTTCTTCGAAGTGATGCGCAGCGGAATACAAAGAAACAAACTACAAGAGGTGACTAGTCCAAGGATCCACGCACACACACACACCTCCACTAATAAACACTCCTTTTCGGTAACTACCGAAGGCGGAGAAGCCCTACAAGACTCTCAATACAAGTAGAAGAAAGGGTAGTAAAGAATAAGCAAAAGCTTACAAGAGATGCAGTAAAAACCCTAGCTTCTTCTTCTTCTCGTTGCAACTCGCCTCTTGACTTGGATGAACCTCCAAGAACCTTCAAGAACTGGCGGTGAGGAGCTTAGAGAGTGCTGGGGAGGAGCTGTGATGAATCTAGAATGAATCGGTGAAGTTCTTGCGCAGCCATCGAACGCCTGCAGCTATAAACGACGCCAACGGTCGGATCCCGATCGATTCGAATGTTCCCAATCGATCGGGGAGGCTTTGGATCGATCCACGGATCGATCCAGAGCGCCTCTGTAAGCGCTGGATCGATCCACGGATCGATCCGGCCATTCCACAGCGTCCCAATCGATCCATCGATCGATTGGGACCTCTGAATCGATCCACGGATCGATCCGCGGCTCGCTTGGACAGGCCGGATCGATCCATCGATCGATCCAGACTGGATTTTGTCCAAAACCAAGTCCTAAACCTCCAAACCAACATCCGGTCAACCTTGACTGTTGGTATGTCATGCCTAGCATCTAGTCACTCCCTTGACTGCTAGGACTCCTTACCAAGTGTCCGGTCAATCCTTTGACCCACTTGGACTTTTCTCTGCCAAGTATCCGGTCAATCCTTTGACCTACTTGGACTTTTCTTTCATGCCAAGTATCCAGTCAATCCTTTGACCTACTTGGACTTCCCAACACCGGATGTCCGATCATCCTTGATCCATCCGGATTTTCCCCTGGCTTCACTCACCAGGGCTTTCACCTAGCTTCACTCACTAGGGTTTTCCATCTGCCTAGCTTCACTCACTAGGACTTTCACCTGGCTTCACTCACCAGGATTTCCATCTGCCTAGCTTCACTCACTAGGACTTCCTTCTGCCTGGCTTCACTCACCAGGATTTTCATTTTGCCTAACATCCCAGTTAGGACTTCCCAGTCAAGTATCCAGTCAACCTTGACCTACTTGACTCTTCTTCAATCAATATCTTATTGTCAAACATCTAAACCCAAAACAAGACTCAGCTTGGTTACCCAGGTCAACCTTGACCTGAGGGATATTGCACCAACAATCTCCCCCTTTTTGATGTTTGACAATACCACAATAACACTTACAATCCCATATGTAAGTTAGGCTAATCCCATAGCCTCCTTCTTCATGCCACTAGGTAATGAAAGCATAAATTAAGCTCTTCATTCTCCCCCTAAGAGGGCAAACTCCCTCTAGGTAATGAAAGCCTAACTTACTCCCTTTCATGAGTCCTTTCATTCTCCCCCTATGACCTTCCCATAGGTAATGAAGGACTAAGCTTAACCATACATTCTCCCCCTATTGGCACACATCAACCCATCGTTGGACACACATCAACCTATGCTCCAATTCTGGGCACACTTCAACAAATCCATTTGTTGAAGACTCTCCCCCTGAAGAGTTGCTCATCGTTGTTCACAACATCACTCGTTGTGATCAACACGATAATGAAGGTCCCATACCCTTCATTTATCCTTAACTTCTCCCTCAATGTAGACAACTACCCAACCTTGAGCATTATCTACCACATGAGTGTCCACTTGAAATAATGAGGATATCCACTCCCCATTTCTCCCCATTTCAAGTTTAAATGCTCAACCTTGAGCAAGTTCACAACAGAAGGTTAACCACCTTCCAAGGTTCATGAAAAATAACTTTCATGTCTTTAAAGAGTCCCTCCCCCTAAAGACATGGTGGTAACTTCTGTCATTGCACCAACAATGACTTGGAATCCCTAAAACATTAGGAAACCCAAATTTGGAAGTTTTGAGGTTCAAATATTCAAAATTTGAAACAACCTCAACCTAAACTTCTACTTAGTCTTCGTTAACCAATCCATCCTTGTTTTCAACATGAAAACACCCTTTGTATGTATACAAATGTATTTAAGGGGTTTGGAATGGTTACCTAGACTCAAACAGGTTCAAAGATGCTGAAATCAAGCTTTCCCAGCCAAAATCAGCAACTTGGATCGATTGGAGTTGGGTTCCAATCGATTGAACCTTTCTGAATCGATCCACTGATCGATTCAGACTCCCTGGATCGATCGGCTGATCGATCCAGCGAGCTTCTGCTCGCGGGAATTGCCGTTTGAATCGATCCATGGATCGATTCAGGAACTCCAATCGATCCATGGATCGATCGGAGCTCTGATAGTTGCTGAAATTCCATTTCAGTCAACTTCAGAAACCCCTAGAAAATTCTACAAAAATCCAAAAATTATGAAATTTCGTGTAGACATTATTTAGGGCATACTTAATCATGGAAAAATAGCTTTCTATGAAAATACATCATATTTTCAAAGATTGACACAAACTTGAAAACTTGCAAAAACTTTAGTGTTTTTCTTCAAGTTTGTGTCTAACTATTCAATGGTGATTACTATCAAAAGATAGCCTTCACCAAGGTTTTCCAAAAACATTTTAAAAACATTTTCAAAACCAATATCCCATCATGTTCCTTGGGCATAATGCACATGACTTGTACATTAGCTTTCCCAATGATGGGAAAACATATAACTATGTGTTTTGATGAATTTAAAACTCAAAGGAATGCACTAAGTCAACATCTTGAGCTTTGTTCATCATCCTAACATCTCACTTGTATATAATATGCACTAAAACACATACAAGTCACCTTAGAGGTCTTTGTGAGATGTAAATTTTGGTTTTTGCCCTAATCTAGGGATCATGCATATCTATCTAGGCATTTTAGAGATATTAGACATCCACCTAGGATGTCACTTGTCAATAAGTGTCGTTAAATGCCATTCGTCCTTAATTACAAGGAATTAAACTTAATGCATGATTATGTTATGGCATACATCAACAGAAAATAATTTTCAAAAGAGAATATCCTATTACTACATGATGTATGAATGTCATGACATGGTATTTTTGGATTTTCCATAATAAAACATGAATGTAAAAATAGACATGATGTCATGGCATATGATGGGCAAACAATCATGGCAAGATTTAGCATAAATAAAATATACCTAGATTAACTATCTAAGTATCCTTAAAGTCTTAGCTAAATTTACACCTTAAACCTAGATTGCCCTAAAGTGCTTCAAGAAAATGCCAAAGCCTAAGTTTGCATTTCTTATTCCCTTGATTAATTTATGCCAATTAAAATAAACATGTCCTCAAATGTTGGCATATTTCATTTTTCCTCAAGAGTAGCACTTTTAAATTTACGGCCCGGATTGCCTTAAATTGCCTAAGAACATACCAAAATCCCAACTTGATAGTTCTTATGAATTTTCAATATGTGCCATTTAAGATTAAAATCAATTCTTCCACCATTAGGCACATTTTACTCTTTCAAGGAGTAATCAATAATTCCATTTCATTTTCAAAGGTTAACAAAAACCTTGAAAATGCTCCTTGAGTGTCAATTTCCTCAAAGTTGGGTTAACTACCCTTCTAATCGGAGTTGACACTCTCTAACCCATCTATGGGGTAGAGAAGATGCTCCTAGGAACCCAACACCTATTGGTGCTCCTTGGATGCTCTAGGTACTCACTAGGGATAACTTCCCTAGATACCTTCCTAGTGACCTTGTTGGGCTTCTTAGAAGCCTTGGTCACATTTTCTAGGTCAACTCTAGGGATAACCTCCCTTGTGACCTTGTTTGTGACTTTCTTAGACTTCTTAGAAATCTTAGTCACATTTATTGCAAAAATACTCTTAGGGATGACTTCCCTAGTATTCTTGGCTTGACCACTAGACCTAGGGTTTGTTCCATAACTATATGGAACTCTATGGTAAGAGGGCACATCCTTCTTAGCCTTTGGTTTGTATCCCAAACCTCTATGGCCATTGGATGACTTTTGTACCCCTAAACCTAGGTTATGCTCATTTTGCCCGAATAGGATATTTTTCATCCTTTTTAGGGTCTTTTCCATTTTATCAAGCCTTGATCTCAAGACTTGATTTTCTATCACTAAGTCCTTAGTTTTTGGTTTTTCATTTGATCCATGAGCATTTTTGTTTCTAGGCTTGTATCTTACATCCTTAGAGTTATCGCCTAGGTTTTTACCTACATTCCTAGCCTTTGGGATAGTAGTTTTGGCATGTAGGGCCACATGCTTTTCCTTAAAGCCCTCATGCTTCCTATTCTTATGGTAAATCGCATTAAGATGATAAAAATTTGACCTAGCATGCTTTTTACCATTTTGCAAGGGAATAGGCTCAATGAATGTTACCTTCTTCTTTACCTTGGAGGCTCCCCCTTGACTAGTGCCTCCTTGAGCCTTGACCATCTTCTTCCCCTTGGGGCATTGACTTCGGTAATGCCCTTTTTGTTGACACAAGAAGCACACAATGTGCTCCTTGCTCTTTTGTGCCATTTGGCCCTTCTTCTTGGCCAAGTTGGGACACTTGCTCTTATAGTGCCCATGTTCCCTACACTCAAAACATATTATATGATTTTTATTATTAATTGAAATATTTATACCTTTGCTTGCAGGGGTGGCATCTTTTTCTTTGGATCCGGAGGTAGAAGCTTCCTCTTGATCGGACCTTGATTCTCCTCCATTTGATTTTTCTTGACTTGTGGAGGTAGAAGCTTCTTCCTCCTCTTCTTCTCTTGACTCGGATGTAGAAGCTTCTTCTTCTTCTTGATCCGGTGTCACCAAGGATTGCTCCCCCTCAATCCTAGAGGTGGAGGCTTCATCATCTTGAATATGAAACAAGGAGTATGCTCCCTCCTTGTTCCCTTCGTTGCATTCCCTTGAGGATGAAGCTTCTTGGATCTCCTCTTCTTCGGAGGTTGAGCATCTCTCAACCTCGGAGTCCTCCTCTTGGTCTTGATCCAATGAGTCGCCCTCTTTGAATTCTCCTTGATTTGATACAGTGGAGGGGATCTCATGAATTCTTGCCAATTTGCTCCAAAGCTCCTTGGCATCTTCAAACTCTCCAATTTGTTCCAAGATGTTGCTTGGCAATAAATTGACCAAAAGCTTGGTCACTTTGTCATTGGCCTCACATCTTTGAATTTGGTCTTTGCTCCACTTGCTCCTTTTGAGTACTTTGCCCTTGGAATTTGTGGGGGCTTCAAAACCTTCCATGAGAGCAAACCATTGCTCTATCTCCATCATAAGAAAATTTTCGATTCTTGATTTCCAAGAATCGAAGCTTGTAGATGAATATGGTGGAGCCACCCTTGTGTCAAATCCAAGTCCATCTTGGAATTGCATCTTGAAGTTGAGCTTGATAAAATCTTGAACTTGAAGAATTTGCTCCAACTTCTTCACCCTCTAGCATTTCTTGTTATGCTTGACCCTTCCGGCGATGATTCCGGTGAAGAGCGGCCTCGCTCTGATACCACTTGTTAGGACCAAAAGTAGCTAGAGGGGGGGGGGGGGTGAATAGCTTCGCGTGTGCTCGTCGTGCTTCGTTGCTTGTTTCTTCGAAGTGATGCGCAGCGGAATACAAAGAAACAAACTACAACAATGCTAACAATAGGATTTTACTTGGTATCCACCTCACAAGAGGTGACTAGTCCAAGGATCCACGCACACAAACACACCTCCACTAATAAACACTCCTTTTCGGTAACTACCGAAGGCGGAGAAGCCCTACAAGACTCTCAATACAAGTAGAAGAAAGGGTAGTAAAGAATAAGCAAAAGCTTACAAGAGATGCAGTAAAAACCCTAGCTTCTTCTTCTTCTCGTTGCAACTCGCCTCTTGACTTGGATGAACCTCCAAGAACCTTCAAGAACTGGCGGTGAGGAGCTTAGAGAGTGCTGGGGAGGAGCTGTGATGAATCTAGAATGAATCGGTGAAGTTCTTGCGCAGCCATCGAACGCCTGCAGCTATAAACGACGCCAACGGTCGGATCCCGATCGATTCGAATGTTCCCAATCGATCGGGGAGGCTTTGGATCGATCCACGGATCGATCCGACCATTTCATAAGCGCTGGATCGATCCACGGATCGATCCGGCGCTTATCGCGGAGGGCCCCCAATCGATCCATCGATCGATTGGGACCTCTGATCGATCCACGGATCGATCCGTGGATCGATCCGGAATGGTCGGATCGATCCACCGATCGATCGAGCCCTCGAATGATCGATCCAGCACTTGGTTTTGTCCAAAACCAAGTCCTAAACCTCCAAACCAACATCCGGTCAACCTTGACCTGTTGGTATGTCATGCCTAGCATCTAGTCACTCCCTTGACCTGCTAGGACTCCCTTACCAAGTGTCCGGTCAATCCCTTTGACCCACTTGGACTTTTCTCTGTGCCAAGTATCCGGTCAATCCCTTTGACCTACTTGGACTTTTCTTTCATGCCAAGTATCCAGTCAATCCTTTGACCTACTTGGACTTCCCAGCACCAGATGTCCGATCATCCTTGATCCATCTGGATTTTCCCTTGCCTGGCTTCACTCACCAGGACTTTCACCTAGCTTCACTCACTAGGGTTTTCCATCTGCCTAGCTTCACTCACTAGGACTTTCACCTGGCTTCACTCACCAGGATTTCCATCTGCCTAGCTTCACTCACTAGGACTTCCTTCTGCCTGGCTTCACTCACCAGGACTTTCATTTTGCCTAACATCCCAGTTAGGACTTTCCAGTCAAGTATCCAGTCAACCTTGACCTACTTGACTCTTCTTCAATCAATATCTTATTGTCAAACATCTAAACCCAAACCAAGACTCAGCTTGGTTACCCAGGTCAACCTTGACCTGAGGGATATTGCACCAACAAAACACTCTACTACGGATGGATCTCGTGGGCAATCCAGATATATACATCATGATCACTGACGACTCTCTCAACCATGAATGAGAGATAATGGTCAGCAAGATATACTAATTGTCGCTGGCGACTCTCTCAACCACGAATGGGAAATAACAGTCGATAGTATATACTAACGGTCGTTGACGAATCTCTCAACCACAAATGGGAGACAATGGTCGACAGAATATACTAATAGTCGCTGACGATTCTTTCAACCGCAAATAGGAGACAATGGTCGATAGGATATACTAACAGTCGCTGACAACTTTCTCAACCATGAATAGGAGATAATAGTCGATAGGATATAGCAACCAAGAGTCTAGTAGAATACTCGAAATATTACACTATGGTATAATCTTACTAATGTATAGACATGAACCTATATAATAAGTAAGGGTCTACTAGGATACTCGGCATCCTATACTACGATATAATCCTACTAATATATAGGCAGAAAATAGACAATCAAGTCCCCAAAATACTAGTCAACCAATCTCATCAAGAGAATGCTAGTCAGCTAGTATTAATGTCTCAACTAATTTCATAGTATTATCACATATATAATAAACAATGGGGTCAATATCAAGTAATCCTAAAGGTTGATCTGAGGGGAAAAGCCTAATGGAATACGCTACCCCTCCGCTAGGGAGTAATTTCCATCAAATATAGGTCAGCACCATCTCACTAATAAATATATACCCTCACAAGTATACAACTATACTATATATCACATCAATACCCTGTAGACACGAGCAAGTATATAACCATACTATAATATAAATGCACAAACATAAGTCTGCAACTAGACTATGGTCTGATAATATCATGCATATATATAAACACAATTATGAATAACAAACAAGAGTGCATAGCTATCAACAATAGGTCAACATATAAGGACAAACAATAAGGTATTAAACTCAGGAGCAATATAGGATAGATTTAAGGTAAGAGAGTAGCTGCGACCTCATCAAAACATGACAGTAAACAATCATGCACTATGATAAAAAACTACTCACCTTAACAGTCTGTTTGGAATGATATGGAATTCAATTCCTTTTAGAATTGGAATTGAATTACATGCTTTGGAATGATTTTTTAGCTAAGAATTGATATGGAATTCAATTCCAATTCCATCAAACAAGGCAAAAGTAAATCACACTTCTTTATGTGTGATTTAGATAGGGAATTCAATTCTCCATATTATGTCAATTGTGCTCTCATTCTCTCTTCTTTGTAAAAAAAGAAAAGAAAAAAGAGAGAAGGATAAAATGGTAAAACATAAGAATTCCATAACTTAAGTTGCAATTCATTCCAAACATGAGAATTGAATTCAATTCCTTATGGAATTCAATTCATAATGGAATTCAATTCAATTCCATGACTTAAGTTATTTCCAAACAGGGTGTAAATATAGATCATACTAATCATCTTCAAGTTAAAGGTTTGCTTCAAGTTCAAATCCTACAAATATAGGATACAAATCCAGTCTAAGTATTAGAGAAATCTTATTAACAATTCAGTTAATTAAACTAACTTAGTTAACTCTTAATTGAAGTCTAATCAATTATTATAGTCAATTAATTTTAATTAATCAAATAAACTTTATTTAAATGACTCTTAATTAACCCATTTAAATCAATTGGTTGAAGTACTTCAATTATCAGTTGTATCAATTAATCAGTCTTAATTCGTCAATTAATTTGATTAATTAATCAACCTAATCATTAAAAAATAATATATCAATTAATATTAAAGGATTATTAACATAATTCATTATCTCTCGATTCTCTTTTCCTCTTCAGTTTAGCAATTTTGATTCATTTCGTAGCTAAATCAATTCATTAGGCATCTCTTGATAATTAATCTATTAATTATCAACATTAACAATCAGTTAATTAACCTAACACTGATCATATTAATTCACCTAATTAACCCTTCAATTATCCTATTAGTATATCAATTAAACTATCAATTAATCAATACATTTACCTATATTATACCTTTTTCTCGATGACAGTCTCTATAAGTACCCCGTGCTAGTTTTGATGTGATCAACTAAGTCAAGTTAGATCCTATTATATTTTTGATGCCCTGTGTCTGAGTGTGCAGGAACTTAGGAGCACAAGAGGTTGAGCAAAAGACACAACTAGCGAGAAGGACGACACTGAAGAGAGTTGACGAGCTCGGTGCGTTCGAGGGATGAGGCGCTACGGAAGAGTACACTGGCAGACGAGAAGGAAGTGCGTGATAGTTTTGAGGGATGAGAACTCGGAGCGGAAGGTTGCTCGAGAAGGCTAGAAAATGAGTTCGAGTAAGCCCTATTCCGGATGGCCGAAATCACCTAAGCAAGTGGAGCTGGAGCGAAAGCCAGATGAAAAGTCAACTTGTTGTTGACTATGGTCCGGGCGCCTAGAGTAATTCCAGGCACTCGGAGTCCTAGCGCCCAGACCACTTCAGGTGCCAAGGGCACCCCCGAGGGTGCCTTCGACTGTGGATCAGATTTAAGCAGGTTCGGGCGGCTGGAGCGGGTCCAGCCGCCCGGACTAGAAAGTTTATCGATATGCCACCTGTTGTGGTCCAGTGCGATGTGGATAAAGCTTTATTCATGTCCAGGTGCCTAGAATCCGTCCAGACACCCCGATCAAGGCTATAAATATAACCCTGATCCCACTAGCTAAAGACAACACTTGTAAATGATTCTTCTTTTGTTTAACTTTGTAATTGAGTGCTTTAACTGCTGAAAGAGACTTCTCCGCCTGAAGGAGATTTATAGTAAGCTTTCAACGTTGTAGATTAGCAATTCCCTGATTGTAAACCAAGTAAACGATCTATATCTTCTTTCTTTTTGTTAATTAGTTTCTTTTTGAATAAGTGGTTTTTATTATTTCCAAAGTCAGGAAAGGTGTTTATTTTTATTGTGTAGGGAAATTCACCCCCTCTTGCTGGCCGTAAGAGACCAACAAGTGGTATCAGAGGCCAATCACTTCAAGAGGACTAATTGTCGACCGAAGCACAAGAGTTGGTCGGACCTAGTATCTATCCACCGAAGTTTAAGGGAAAATTCGCGAACTGAAAAAATAAGATGGAGGTATTTTTTAAAACAAATGTTGAATTATTAATGAAATATGGTTTTACAACACCGAAGGACAAAGAAGAATATTAGTGGACGAAGAAGGAGTAAGCTGACTTCATGGCAAACGACAAGGTAGAGTTCCATCTGCTGAGCATTTTACCGCCACAAGAAGTCAATTGGATCAGAACCTATGAGTCAGCCAAGGAGCTCTGGGAGAAATTCCTGGAACTACACGAAGGGACCTCGGAGGCAAAACTCGCTAGACAGGACCTACTCTGGAACCAGATTAGCAAGTTCCTGTTAGAAGAAGGTAAAACCATCGCACACCTCTACTCAAGGATTAAGGAACTCATCACCGAACTCATGAATTTCAGAGAATAGGTAACCAACTGAGATTCACTATAGTACGTGCTTAACACATTTTCTAAGACTCCCGAAGGATCAACCTCAGTAGATGCATATTACATCTCTAAGGATTTAGAAGTATGTACATTAGAAGAATTATTTTCTACACTTAAAGTGCATGAAACTAGATGTATATATATGAATAAGGAGCCCAAGCACAACATTACCTTAATGGAAAAAATGGATGAATCAAAATATGAAACAACTCTCGATGATGATGAAATAGTTTTTATGGTAATAAAAATAAAATTTTTTATTAAAACTAATAAGTTTAATCAAGTGTAGGGCAAAAGAAGGAAAAGAAAGGTAAGATGCTATCATTGCAATGAAGAAGGGCACATCAAAGATAACTGCCCAAAATTGAAGACCAAGGAGAAAAAACAAAAAGCCAATCCAGACAAAGCATAGAAACCTAAAGGCGACGTGGGATGAAACGTCGTCAGAGTCAGAGATCGAAGCACACGCAGAATTTGCACTGATGGGAAGTCATCAAGGAGAAGAAGATGAAGCAAGCTCTTCCAAAATGAGCATCGAAAGCATCGATGAAGGGGGAGCAACGTCAGAGGAAAATAACTGTACAGGGGGCATCAGAAATCGACAAGGTAAGTCAGGTATGGTCTTTACCTCCTGACCAATTATTTAAGTTTATAAAAATATTGTCAAAAAATTTCTATAAATTAGAATTGAAAATAGAAAACTTAAAAAGGAAAACGAGGAACTAAAACTAACCTTAGCAACATCCTGTCGATTAGAAGATTTCGACAAACTAAAAATAAAAAAAAAAAATTTAAAAGAACAAATATAAAAATTGGAAAATTTTGCATGCTTGAATGTTATTCTTTCAAATTTTAAAAATTTTCAAGAACTCAATTGACATATTAGATATCACAAGGGTCAAATCAGAAAGTTATCATTAAAATATATCCCTAAGAAATTTTTAATTAATCCTGTTGGAAGAAATTTATATTGAGTTCCAAAATCATATCTAATTTTTTTTTCGCATGCCCTATTTTTTAATTGAATTAAAGTTTTTTTTTCTAATGCTTTCAAATAAATTTCTTTGATGATTTCTATTAAAAATTAATTAGAATTTATTTTTCCTGAGAAAGAGAATTTCATTACTCATCTATGAAATTTTTTTTAAATTTCTTGACCATTATATTATTTTTATTTGAATTTTTTAACAAATTTATATTTCTCAAATTTAAAATATCTTGCAGTATTATTTTCTACAAAATTCATTTTTTTGTGAAACTTTATCATTATTTTATCTAAGAAAATTTTTCTGAATTTTTTTGATTGGTGAATTTTTTATGAATTAATTATCCAAACACAAATTTTTAAATATTAAAAATTCTCAAAAATTTATTTCTTGAAAATTTATTTTTTCTGTAAAAATGAAGGCTCTATTTCACTTTCAAAAAAATTTCCACAATTTTTTGAGCTTGGAAGCTATTTTTAAACTATTTTTTAAAAATATAACTTTTTGTAGAAAATATTTTATTTCTTCTTAAATCAATTTCATAATTTAGTGAATTTTTTTAGCTTTGATTATGTCAGTTTTACCACTACAAATATTTTCATAATTTTTCCATAATTAAAGATATTTTTTAAATTATTTTTTCTAAAATTGATTTATAAATTATAAAAATCTAGATTTTTCAAAATTTAATCTTCATGATTTTCTAGATGAAAGTCAATTTTGTGTTATCCCTTAGACTTTGTTTTAAATTTATTTCAAGTTATGTTCATAACTTATCCTTATTTTTAATGTGATCAAAGGGGAGAAGTAAAGGTTAAGTCTAGGGGGAGGGTAATATTTTGATTTTTGCACATTTTTTTAAATGCAAAAATTTATACTTGCTATTTTTCCTGTTATCTGTTTTTAAGTTTACCCTAACTTAACTTGGGTTGCTTATATCAAAAGGGGGAGATTGTAAGTCAAGTTAGGTCCTGTTATGTTTTGATGCCCTGTGTCTGAGTGTGCAGGAACTTAGGAGTACAGGAGGTCGAACGAAACACACAGCTAGCGAGAAGGATGCCACAAAAGAGAGTCAATGGTCTCAGTGCGTCCGAGGGACGAGGCGCTGCGGAAGAGTACGTTGGTGGACGAGAAGGAAGCGTACGACGATTATGAGGGACAAGAAGCCAGAGAGAAAAGTTGCTCGAGAAGGCCAGAAAATGAATTCGGATGAGCCCTATTCTGGATGATCGAAATCACTCAAACGAGCGGAGCCAAAGCGTAAGATGGATGAAAAGTCAACTTGTTGTTGACTGTGGTTTGGGTGCCTAGAGGAATTCCAGGCGCCTGGAGTCCAGGTGCCCGAAGCTGGTTCGAGTGTCCGGACCACTTCGGGTGCCAAGGGTTCCCCCGAGGGCACCCTCGACTGTGGATCAGATTTAAGCGGGTCCGGGTGCCCGGAGCAGGTCCAAGCGCACGGACTAGAAAGTTTATCAATATGCCACCTGTTGGGATCTGGTGCAATGTGGATAAAGTTTTATCCATGTCCAGGTGCTTGGAGGCTCCTGGATCAGGACTATATATAAAGCCCTGATTCCAGTAGCTAAAGACATCACTTGTAAACGATTTTTCTTTTGTTTAGATTTGTAATTGAGTGCTTTAACTGCTAAAAGAAGCTTTTTCGCCTGAAGGAGATTTATAGTGAGCTTTCAACGTCTTGGATTAGCAATCCCATGATTGCAAATCAAGTAAATGATTTGCCTATTCTGTCTTTTTGTTAATTAGTTTCTTTTTGAGCAAGTGGTTTATTATTATTTTCAAAGTCAAGAAAGGTGTTTGTTTTTATTGTGTAGGGTAATTCATCTCCCTCTTGCTAGCCACAAGGGACCAATAGTCTCAGGGCGATGGGAGATGATTGATGGTGGCGTCCTCTTCTTTGGCAGTGGGTCGATGGCTGTTGGCACGCAATCGTGCTAGACCGGACAGGGACGACAATAATAAAATCGATGTCGATGGGCTAGAATCCTTGCTGCTAGCAACGGGCACTAGGTCTGACAATAACTATGTTCTAACACCCATAATTGATGGCCGAAATAGTAGCATAGGGCAGCAAGAAGGGCTACCAGCGGCTAGGAGCTCACGACAGTGAGCTAGGAGAGCCCTTTCTCCTTGTTGTCGAGCGTCCTCCATGGCTACTGGAAGGCAAGTGGCCGGGAGGGAGTTCAGTAAGAGGTGGTCGGACTCTTGTGGCTATTTGCATGGACAGTGGCGCCATCAATCAGTGCGCAAGGGTGACACTGATCTATCACACGACTTTGAGCGACAATGAAGAGGAACGGTGGTAGCTAAGGCATTTCGGTAGAGGTTATGTCTTTGTCGGAAGACTGTCGAGGATACCAAGTCCTTGGTGACGACCACGGTAGTGCGCTACTTAGGTCGCCAGGACAACGATGAACAGGGAAGGAGTTGGGCAGAGAGCAAGCATCGGCCAAGGGAGGTGGCAGCGGGCTCATGTGGGTAGCTACAACAACGAACTTGGTTCGCGTCGCCTGCGTCGATGCTCGGGTGGCAGGAACAGTGATAAGCATTTAAAAATTAAAACTTAGGTTAAAATAATTAAAATCTAAGTTTATATTATAATCAACTCTCACTTTAATTGAATATTTTAAGTAGGCTTTATATCTTACCCGTTTATCCCTATAAATCTAAAATGTTTTCTTTAAAATCTAAAAATAATTTAGTAAATTTTTATAAATTCATATCAACTTAATTCCTAATAAATTATCCACTAAAGTATATTTATTTTTCTTAAAATAATTTAATTATTTTAAATCTTTATCTATATTTTTGGTATATTATAGGCATGGCTTTGAAGTGGGGGAAGACACAGCCAAAAAGGGGCTTAAAATCTCTATTGAGTCGTGGCATGACTGTGCTCTATAGCACGAACTGACCATGTTAGACCCTGTTGTTGGTACTAGGTGCACAATATTTAACTCATAGTATTGATATATGACTAAGGTTGAAGTTAGGTTAGTTATGATCAAACTAATTGTGTCAAGTTTGCAAGTGCAAGTTACTTGACATATATTGAAGTCTTGGTTTTGAACCAAATAGTGACTGAGTCTTTGTGGAACTTGGCATTTGAAGTTCTGATTGGGAGTTAAGCATGAGCTAAGTCTTGGTTGGCGACCAAGCAATAAATTTCTAACCAGATGCTAAGTGAATCAAGTCCAAGTGGTTAAGACTTGATAGACAAAGTCCTAGCTGGAGGATAGGTGAATCATATCCAAGTGGTTAAAGTTTGATAGATGATGTGTGTAGATTATATACATTTTTATGCATACTTTAACGCACATCTACTTGTACTTTATTCATATAATGTATGCTTATCGCACCTTATTTCATTATAATGTCATACTTCCATTATATTCTGTTCAGAGATATACTCTTTGCTTGTTTTGATTGATAGAATATGATTTGGAGCAAAAACGGATCTTAAATGAAGTCTAGAGCTTCTAGAGTTTCATGGGCATACGAAAACTAAGTTCTTCCAAGTTCTGGCCATGTGGAGACCACATGGCCGTGTGGAGGCCATGTGGGGGGCGTGTTGAGGCCGTGTAAATCTCACACGGCTGTGTGAAGGCCGTGTGAAATTTTCAGCACTGCAGACCACAAAACAATGAACATAACTTTGTGTTCAGTTGGAGTTTTGGGATGTTCTTTATACCGATTTGTAGATAACTTCAAGATCTACAACTTTGATGAAGACTTTAACTAGAGAAAGTTTCCAGAGAGCCAGATGTTTCAGGCCATGTGAATCCATACGACCATGCGGTTTTAGTAGAGAAGAAAAAGAACATGGTCGTGTGAGCCACACGGTCATGTCACACCTCTAGAGAAGAAAGTGCACATGGTCGTGTGAAGGTCACACGGCCGTGTGGTGCCCGTGCCTAGCCTATAAAAGAGGTTTTCTTCCCCTTTTCTCTTATCTTGGGTGATCTTTGGCTTAGGGCTCTCCCCCATTGCTTGGGGAAGGGTTCTCCCCCTTGGGGGAACCCTAGATCTTCCATCCTTCGCCAATCCGTCCACCTCTGAAACAAGGATTGCATCCAACAAGACCGGTGCTACATGGATAAGCTTTCTCTTCTCTTCTCCTTATATTTGAGTTGTAGATTTCTTTACGTCTTGTTTCTTGGTTGTATTCTCTTGCAATGGAGTAGATCTCTAGATCTAAGATGTAGGGAGTATTTGTGATGTGATGGATGATGTAAAACTATGTAGATTTGCCATGATTCTGTTCAATGACTTGTTGATGCCTTGTTCATGTTTGATGATGTGTGTGTGTGAATGCTTATATATATCTTTTGCATGTTTTATCAAATAGTTATGTAGAATTGTTAATCCGATAGGGGGGATACACTAGATCGTATGACCGAGGGGCGTTGTGACAGGGCTGCCCCGCTAACAGAGGTCTAGGGTATCACCTTGAAAGGAGAAGCAAATCTCCACAAGGAAGTAGGGTATCAGGTGTAACCTCTATTTCTATTTCTATGTTATTGTGTGTTAGTGTGTTTCTGTGTTGTATGACCTAGGGGCGCCATGACAGGACTACCCCGCTAGCGGACTTCATAGGAATCACTTCCATTTAGTAGCATAGGACATGGAGTAGGAGATCATGCCGACTTATCCACTGCAGGGGAGAGTCGGTAATGAATCTAACTTCCTACAAGAGCATGAACATAGAGGATAGAAACTAAACAATCTATGTAACATCGCCTAGCATTACAAGAAAACCGAAATCCTAGAATCTATCATCCTCTATTCACTACGCTCATTCTCTCTCTCTACTCTCTCTCTTTTCTCTTCTCTTTCTCTTTAGAGTTTGTTAACAACTTTAGACTGCCTAGATAATTCGCCGTGCGAAGTTAACTAGTGCTTAATCAACATTCCCTATGGATTCAATATCTTTTTATTACAGACGACGTAACCATACACTTGCGGTGCGTAATAAGTTTTTAGCGCCGTTGCCGGGGACTGTTTTCGATTAACATTAGTTGATTAGCATATGAGTTACTTTAGACATTTGTTTTCTTATTCTTTTTGCATTTTCTTTCTTGTTTTCATTATGCACTTTCTTTCTTGTAGTTTAAATTTTGCATTTTCTTTCTTGCTTTTTATATAGCATTTTATTTCTTGTCTTTAATTCTTCATTTTTGTTCTTTCTCATAATTTTTCTTAGATATCTATGAGCACTAACATGTCAAGCAGGCCCTTAAGAAATTTTTCTGCACCCATTTTTGCAAGATTTTTATCTCTCATTGTGTAGCATTATATTAAAGTGAAAAGTTTTCAACTAGACCTAGAGTTAATTTTCATGATACAAGATAACAAATTTGGAGGAGAAGTATCAGAAAGTCCTTATCTACACCTTGAGACATTTCTAGAGCTTTGTGATATGATGAACTGTGAAGGAGTGTCAGCGAATGCAGTTCGATTGATGACATTTCCTTTTAGTATCAAGGATAAAACAAGGACTTGGTTATATTCTCTCTCTCCTCAAAACATCACAAGTTGGAAACAATTGGAGAAGCAATTTTTGAATAATTTTTTCCCTCCAAGTAGAACAATTTATATGAGGAATTGCATTACAAATTTTGCTCAGGCATATGGAAAATCATTATTTGAAGCATGGGACAGATTCAAGAGTCTACAAAGATAGTGCCCTCATCATGGTTTGGAAAAATGGCTGACCCTACACATATTCTATAGGGGAATATCTTTTTTAGATAAGTGTTTGTTATATTCATCAGCTGGAGGTTTTTTTATGGATAAGAGTGTAGATGAAGCATATATGTTAATTGATCAAGTGGCATTGAACCTCCATGAATGGTCGAACAAAAGTTGGATGGAATCTCCCTCAAGAATTCAAGAAGTGCAAGTCATAAATGTAAGAGAGCTTGTCAAACAAAATGCAATTCAACCACCCAAAAATGTTGAAATTCATAAGTCACAGAATGAGGAGTTCAAACATTTGGGGGCAAAGATTAATAGCATAATTTCAAAATGGTTCAAAGAAGACCTTCCTCCTACACAGACAAGATCTAGTGTAAATGATAATGATATTAAGTTGAGAAGTGACAAAAATTATGAAGAACTTCTGAAGAATGATTTGTTTAGAATTGAGGAGAAGAACAATAGCAGATCACAAGAACTCAGTTCCATTACTCCAAGAAGTTCACAAAGGCCACGAGTATCCTTCCCTCAACGATTAATCACATCAACACTAGATAATCAAGTTGGACTCCTCTGCAAGCTCAAAGGGGTTATAGGAAAAAGGAAGTACCTTTCCCAAGACCTTCACTAAGGGTTCCTTTTCCACAAAGGCTAGTGAGGGTCAATGAAGATAAAGATCCTGGCAAATTCTGTGATCCAAATACGGTTGAGTACAGATTTCCGGATGTATATAAAGATGAAGACTCTTCAGATGAGGATTGTGATGATAATGCAGTGAATAATAAGTTTTCAGATCTACCTCCTAGTTTTATAGGATATTATAGTGAAATTAAATTTTTAGATGATGAATGTAATGTGGTAGATCAACTTAAGAATGCAAATGAAGTCAGTGATCCTCCTATAGTTGATTCTTCTATTGAGGATATTGATGTTGAAAGCCCAAGTATGTCAAAAGATTAACCAGATACTTGGCACGAGACGGTAAGTCCAAGTGGGTCAAGGATGACTAGACACTTGGCACATGGAGAAAAGTCCAAGTGGGTCAAGAATTGATCGGACACTTGGTGAAAAGTCTTAGCAGGTCAAGGTTGACCAGATGCTAGGCACAAGGAGTTTTATAGGTCACAGTTAATCGGATGTTGGAATTGGGGATCCTAGATTTGATTTAAGTAAGTCAAAGGGAGGCCAATTGATCAACCAATCGATTGGACCGTAGTCCAATTAATCAGTCGATCTATAAGTTGTGTGCGCGAGTGAAGGCTAGCCCAATTGATTAGACGATCGATTTAGAGCTTATATCATGCAAACAAAATACTTCCCAATCGATTAGTCGATTGATTGGGCACCACCAATCGATTGGTCGATCGATTGGGGGCTGTTTCTCGCTCATGGATGCGAGGGAGGTTGAATCGATCAGTCGATCGATTCAAACCTCCCCCAATCGATTGGTCGATTGATTGGGATGTGACTGTTGCATAGGTAGCGAGCGATGGACGACTGGGATAGCATGGATCTGATGTGGTAATTGATTGGGAGCATGCCCAATTGATTGGGAGCACTAGAAGCACGAAGTATATAGCCATTGGCGAGCTTCTTCTCCGCAGAGCTTTTTCCCCCGACACACATGATTCTCTCTGACGATCTTTTTGTCAGTTCTTGAAGTTTCTTGGGGATAAGTGCTGGTGTACTTCCAAGAGTCAAGAGGTGATCTACATCAACAAGAGCAAGCAAGAAAAGGTTTTATTTATACACTTGTGTATTTTCTTCTTGTTTGAGTGTATCTTGTTGTGAGTAGATTGTACGAGGTTTCTCCACCTTCGGTAGTTACTGAAAAGGAGAATTTTCTAAGTGGATGTGTGTATGGGGGATGGATCATTGCATTAGTCACCTCTTCTCGAGGTGAATACCAAGTAAATCCTAGTGTTAGTGTTGTGAGTGTACTTTGTGTGTATTTTCATTGCATTTCATCATCACGAAGCAAGCAACGAGAGCGTGATGAGCTATTAACCCCCCCCCCCCTCTAGCATCAACTGACCTTAACAAATAGGACCTTTTTTACCCAGTATTGCACTCCCATCACACAGGTCATTGAGCATTCCCAGTTAGCAAAATTGATTTACTGCAGTCATGCAATAAATCTTGACTTGTGTCTCAATTCTATAACAACTTAGAAAAAATAGATGACCTAACTTACTCCACCAGAGTTGGTGGAAAGTATTTTCACTTTTCCCCCATCTTATTATATGATAGTTTAGGACTTAGGAGGTCAGCATGTCTATTTTTGTGTTACCCTAGTAGGGATCTGTCATTTGGCAAGCCGTACACCCATATGAAATTAGATACTATATATATATATTTTTTTGGAGAGGAGAGACTACCTACAGTGACTGACTTTAGGTCACTCTCCCTTAGGGTCTAGGACTATATCCTATATCAAGTTCTGACCACATGCATTCTACCGATCACATCTCGCGACATTGCGATGATGCAACCGTCCCACTCCTTCTTTTTGTATGCCCTTTGTCAACATCTAGATATTGACATTGCATTACATATGTTTCATAACATCATACATGCATCCAGTCTCGTCACTAGGCATCAGGTTCATATACCTTATTGTCACGTCTTGATATATATATTTTCAACCATACGAGCATATATGACCCAGGGTACGTCTAGCTCCCTTAGTGCATATGACGAGTTTGGTCAGCGTCAGCTAGCCCTAGTTCATATAGACATCAATGCTCAGGGGGTTCTAGCCTAGAGTGGTGGGCCACCGATAGCCATACCAGTCGAGGACGAGGATGACTTTCCACCTATTCCATTCGAGGGAGAGGAGTGGCCAGAGTTTACAATTGAGGAGATGTTTGGGTATACTCCTACTTCAGACCAGCCTTCGACCTCGACCCAACCCTCAACTTCTCTATCCGTCGAGGATCAACTCGCTCGACTTGAGGAGTCCTCTACTCAGCTTCGACAGTCAGTCTCAGACGGATTCAGCACACTCTGGGGGGAGATGACCACTAGATTTACTTCCCTCTGAGACGACATGACCAACATATTTCATCAGATTCTTAGGCTCTGCGCGCTCCTAAGCAACCCCTACCACCACCTGCTGATGATGATCATACCTGATTGTATTACATACATTATTATGCATTATACATGACTTGACTTACTATTTTTAGTTAGTTTTTCTCAGTCTGATTAGTAAAATTAGGAATGTATTTAATAGACTAGGACCAATATTTTCAATATTATTTTTAATTTTTTTTTTCAAATTCTAGGGAAAAATTCTTTATTTATTTTTTCTTAAAATTTCCTACTTTTAGAATTTTCAAAATCAATTTTAGTCTTAGTCTAGATCAAATCCATAGAAAGCATGCTCCTATAGATTTAGGACTTGAGCATCTTGCCAACACATTAGGGCTACCTTGTTTGTGTATTCCAAACTTAGAAAGGGGTGAGATGCATAGACATCTTGCATGGACTTAAGATGCTTATATCAGTGCATTAACATAAGTCTGTGCATTAAATATAAAATTTATAGTGATTGGGTTAAGTAATCCAGATTAATCAAATACTAACTAAATAAAAAGACTTAACCTAAATAACCAAGTGAACACTGCCATCTTTTGATAATTAGTTAGTAACCAACGGTTAGACAGTTAAGGATAATTTATAGTTGATTAGATTATTTTAAAGTACTCTCAGGTTCAGGGGGAGGATAAATAAGTCCACAAAACTTTGAAAACATTCCATTTTACTTTTTCAAAAATCTATTTTTAAAATTATTACATGTCTTGAAAAATTATTTTGAAAACTGTTTAAAATTTTCCAAACTACTTTAAAACAATTTTTAATGTTGCAACATTTAGCATTTTAACTTTTGTCTTGGAGAACTTTAACATTAAATCTTTTAAAGTTTTTTTAGAGAACTCAGCATTTTCAATTTTTTTTGGAAAACTTTAAAGTTTATAAAATTAGTAGATTTTAAAGGATTCTCAACCTTATTAGCCTTGTAAAAAGACTTATATACAGTGCCTTAAAGTTTTTGAAAACATTTTGAAAAATCTACTTTACAAACTGTCTTGAAAACACTTTGAAAAAGTTTTTGAAAAGATTCTTTTCAAAACTTATTTTTGAAATTGTTAATAAGTTATTTTGTTTATCATTTTGATGTGCTAAAGGATTTCAAAACTATTCTTGAACATATTTTAACTTATGTTATCAAAATTTTTAAATATTATCATATTTTTTCCTCCCTTAAAGTAATCCTGAGAATTATTGTATTGTAAATGTTGTTGTTTACTTTCCCTAGAGAATTTTTACTTAATTATCTGTTCATGTTTTGGATGAATGCCGTTGGATTAAGTTGAAACAAATCGAAATCTGAATAACTTAAACCAAATCATGTGTCTATTCATGTTTACATTTTTTTCCTAACTTAACCCAAGTTGTCATTGCATCAAAAAGAGGGAGATTGTTGGTGTGGTTTGTACTAACAGTCTAACCCAGGTTTTGATGAATGACAAGTAAGTTAAGTTAGGTTTCGTTGTGATCAAATCACTTGATTAAGTGTGCAGGAAATCCAACTAGGTCGACAGGCCGACCGGATAGCTGGTATAAAGTCTAGCTAGGTCGATGGGTCGATTGGATAGTTGGTACGAAATCCAGCTAGGTCGACGGGCCGACTGGATAGCTGGCATGAAGTCCAGACAGGTCGACGGGCAAACCGAATGTCTGGAAAACTGGTAGGTTAAGGTAAGTTACTGGAGGAAAGTGACCAAGTGAGGGCGCGTCTCGATTGAAGGGACAGTAGGCGTCAGTACAATTTAGGTCCATTTGGGATCCCTAAGCTAAGACCTTGACTAGTTCTTGGTCCTAGGAGGACAAGAACTAATTACTACTATTTAATTATAATTATGCTAACACTTGTCTTCTAGGATTATTGGACTAACATTATTTTGCAGAACAAAAGAGGGAAATTGCTTTTGGGTGGACAGTGCCTGAAGGCGCATTCATATTGTTCATAGAAGGCGCCTATGGAAGGCTCCTTCCATAGGATAAATTTTGACTGAAGCTGTGAATAAGTGTCGGGATGTTCGGGATTGATTTTGCCTCATTGGAGGCGCCTTCCATGGCTATGGAAAGAGCCTTCCATGCCCTTTATAAGGCTATCTTGATGTTATATATTATATATGAGATGAACCATTGCTGTACAAAAAATGTGGTGATGTAATTTATTAAAGCTGCATGTCTGAAGATGAGGCCAAGGAGATTTTATATCATTGTCATTCATCATCATATGAGGGACACCCGACATCTTGAAAATAACAACCAAAGTTTTGCAAGCCGGATTCTTTTGGCCCCACTTGTTTAAGGATGCACAAGATTATGTACAATCATGTGATTGATGTCAAAAGACCAGAAACATTATCAAGCGGCATGAAATGCCTCTTAACTATATTCTAGAAGTCGAGTTATTTGATATTTGGGGAATTGACTTTATGAGGTCATTTCCATCATCATATGGCAACAATTACATTTTGGTTGTTGTTGACTATGTGTCTAAATGGGTTGAAACCATCACATCTCCCACTTGTGATACTAAGACAGTGATCAAAATATTCAGAAAATAATATTCCCTCGGTTTGGAGTTCCCAGTAGTCATAAGTGAAGGAGGGTCTCACTTCATTGTGAAATAATTTGAAACCTTACTAAAAAAATATGGGGTAAGCTATAAAGTCGCAACACCATATCATCCATTAACAAGTGGACAAGTAAAAATTTCAAAAAGTGAAATCAAGGGAATATTAGAAAAAAATAGTATTAACATCAAGAAAAGATTGGATCCTTAAGTTAGATGAAGCTTTGTGGGCATATCGAATGGCCTATAAGACCCTAATTGGAATGACACCCTTCCGATTAGTGTATGGAAAGCCTTGCCACCTTCCAGTAGAGTTGGAGCATAAGACCTATTCAGTTATTTAATGACTCAACTTTGATTTGAAGTCGATCGGGGAGAAAAGAAAACTTTAGTTGAATGGATTAGAGGAGTTAAGAATGGACGCTTATGAAAATGCTAAGTCTTACAAGGAGAGAATAAAAAATTGGCATGATAGGTACATCGTAAGATGAGAATTTCAAGAAGGAGAATTGGTATTGCTGTTCAATTCAAGGTTGAAACTTTTTCTTGGAAAACTGAAATTGAAATGGACAAGGCATTACATAATAAAGAAGGTGTATTCTTTTGGAGCAGTGGATATCTGGAGCGAGGAATTAGGATCTGTTAAAGTGAATGGGCAAAGACTAAAAAGATATTTCCTTGGGACGCCTATTGAAGGAAATGAATGACTACGCCTATCTAAACCCACCCTCCAGGTTGAGCTCGCGACCTTAAACAAATGCTTCTTGGGAGGCAACCCAAGAGATTTTGGGGAGAATAAATATCTCTAGAGAGTAGGTACCCAAGCTAGGGTCTTATAGATTCACTTGGCTATGTACCCTTTGGCTGAAGACACACACGACGTGACCGTGTGAACTCACATGGCCGTATACTAATTAGCTGAAGACACACATGGTGTGGCTATGTGGATTCACACGGCCGTGTGAATCCACCCGAAGACACACATGGTATGGCCATGTTATTAGACATAACCATGTAATGTGATGACAGTGATGTGCTTAGATTATATACACTTTTATGCTTGTTTTGATGCACATCTACTTGTATTTCATGAGCATAATTTATATTTATTATATCTTATTTTATTATAATGTCATATTTATACTCCTTTTTATTTGGAGATATACTCTTTGCTTGTTTTGATTGATAGAATGTGATTTAGAATAAAAACGAAGCTTAAATAGAGCCTAGGACTTTTAAAGTGTCTGGGCCATGTAGAACTCACACATGCATGAGAAAACCAAGTTTTTCCCATGTTCTAGCCGTATGGAATCCGCATGGCCGTGTGGAGGTCGTGTGGAGGCAGTGTGCAATCCACACGACTGTGTGAAGGTCGTGTGAATTTTTCATCACTGCAAACTGAAACTAAAATAGCTATAACTTTGTGCTCGGTTGGAGTTTGGGATGTTCTTTATATTAAAATGTAGATAACTTCAAGATCTTTAACTTTACTGAAGACTTCAACTAGAGAAAACTCCATCTTGTTGGTATAAAAGATGTTGCAATGAGACATAGCCATGTAGAGCCATGCTAAGCGCTATGCAAGGGGTGTGTGAAATTCACACGGTCGTGTCAATCTACATGGGCAATGTGAAAGTTCCAAAGAAGAAGAAGACTTTGGTCGTGTAGACCACACAGCCATGTCACATTTCTAGATAAAAGGAAGACTTTGGGAGTGTGGACCACGCGCCCGTGCCACCGGACCAGAGCCAAGATAGTACATGGCCGTGTGGATTCACATGACCATGTCACGACCCATGCAAGGGCTGTACCAAGTGCTATAAAAGGGATTTTTCTCCCCTTTTTCAATAATCTTGGATCTTAGGGAAGGGTTCTCCCCCTTGGGGGAGCCCTAGTGTTGATCCTCGCCGATCTTCGCCAATCCATCCGCCTCCGGAGCAAGGGAGCGCTTCCAAGGATGTTATGCTTCAAAGATAAGCTTTCTCTTCTCTCTATTTCCATGTATTGAGTTGTAGATCGCTTTACTTATTATCTTTGGTTGTAAATTCCCTTGTAATGGAGTAGATCTCTTGATCTAGGATGTAGGAAGTAATTATGATGTGATGTGATGTATGAACTATGTATTTTGATAATTTTCCTATGCAATGAAGTGTTTATATCATGTTCTATATGTCTTGTGCCTTGTACGTGTTTGATGAAATGTGTGTGAGGTCAATTCATGTAGATGTGAGTGATTTGTCTCTATATTAAGATTGCTACTAGACTAGATAATCAGAAGATCCTTAGTGACAGAGGATATCCATTCAACCAGACATATATTCCCTTAGTGATAGAGGGCATCGATACTTACCTACTTTCTAGAGTCAAAAATCTTAACATAGGGATTTATCCTTGTTAGAGCATTCTAATTGGATTGGATACTCTAGTGCTACCATTAGGAAGTACATTAGATAACTCTAGGAATGTATGACTGGGGGGCCCTGTGACAGAGGGTAACCCTTTAATCGAACTTTCTAGAGTTGCTTCTTTACTTAATAGCGTTAGGACTTGGGTGGACTCTTCAGTGTGACTTCGCAGGGTTGTATTGGACTTTAGTTAGAATCCCTACATGAGTATAAGCATGGAGTTAGGTAGATGAACAATGCATATGGACATTAACTAGCATCATGATGAAAACAAAGTCCTAGAATCTATCATCCATCCCATTCCAAGATCATCTCTTATTCCTTCTCTCTCTCCTTCTCCTTAACCTTTCTCTTTCTTACTCTGTTTTCCAGCCAACACTTAGTTGTCTAGATAATTCACTGTGCGAAGTTAACTAGTGCTTAATCAACAGTCCCTGTGGGTTTGATATCTTTTGTATTACTGACGGCGTAACCGTGCACTTACGTTTTGTAACAGATAACTCATGTTTTTAATACTCTACTAGGGCACGAGTGTGTGCTTTAGCACATAGCCGTGCGACCGCCGACACACCCCAGCACCCCCTTCTTTTTCCTCTATCTTCTTCCTTTAACTCTTTCCATACATCGTTCCCACTCTTGGACTTTACGTGGTTACATTTCGTTTGCTTAATGATGATTACAAATGGAATCTTGATGATTTTAATGCATGTTTAGATTTTTCAAATGATGGAACACAAATAATACATCCTAACTTTAGTGGTCCAGCTGTATGGAAATCAATTAGTGGTATATCACTCCCCTCTAGGGCTGCTAGCATCATTAATCCAATCTTCCGTTATCTTCATTTAGTTATGAAGAATAGAATATTTGGATGTGATGAATGTTATGGGTTGGCACGTGAAGTTAAATTATATTGTTTATGAGTAATGTTGGAAGAAATTCCATTGAACATGGGATTCCATTTTTTTAGACACCTAGTGAAATTGGTAAGATCTTCTTTCACTAGCCCTATTATTTTGGGAGGGTTACATACCCGAATGGAAATGGACATTGATAAATTAGAAATGGTAGAAAATACCCTAGGAATTAATATAGACACATGTTTGGCCATACACATGATACGATGGGATTATTATGGGTTTAGTCTTATTTTGAAACACAATTTTGCCTTGCATTTGCTAAATCCAGAATTAACCACCATTCGCATTAAGGAAAACTAGTTGTTATCTAATGCCAATAAACAACCCATCCCTCTTCCTGTAGTGTCCTCTATAGATGCTCCTTCTAGTAGTCGTGATCATGCTAGGTTTACTTTTCATGAGTTTCACCCCGCTTAGACGCTCTTTATCATAACCACACTCTACATAGAAATATTTTAAAGAAACATTTAGTTATGTATGATAAACAATTTCAATGTTTGCAAGACTATTTTAAGAGTGAGAAATAATTGTTTGAGGTGATGACTAAATTTATGGATGACCAAAGGAGGAAATGGAAGAGGAACAAATATTTTAGAAGAAGCATGAGACAAGTTCACATTGAAATGGGTGCCATATATAAATATCACAAGTTCTTGGAAACTAGAAAGGCTTGGTATGTAAAATACCGAAAATAGGCGAATATTAATAAGGGAATTTTTCGGAATTTTTGGAAATTTTTCGGGAATTTTTCGGAGCTCGTATGGACGAGTTAACGGGGATAAAAACGGGGTCCGGAAAAGTCTATTTTGGATACCCCATTTAAGCGAGGAAATGTTTATAATTACATTTCCTTTTTCTTTATTTTCCTTATTTATTTCTTTTTCTTCCTCGTTACTGTGCCCGTGCCCGAGCCCTCATTCTCTCCTCTCTTCTTCTCCCTTTCGCCGAGCCGAATTTGCCCTAACCGCCGGCCATCTGGCGGTTCTCCTTCTCCTCCTCTCCTCTGCCGCCCCAGCCGACGCCGAGCGTCGGCCACAAGGGCTCTCTGTGCCCTAGCGTCGGCCGCCGCCGCCGCATCTTGCCTTACTCGCCGGCGCTTCTCCTCACTGCCGCCCGACGCCTTCCTCTTCCATGCCCTAGCGCCGGTGCCGCCACCACAGTCGACGCCGAGGACTTCTTCTCTTCTCCTCTCCCTGCTCTAATCGGCGCCGCAACATCCGCCGCCGAGGCCTTAATTCCTCTGCTGCCGAAGCCCTAGCCGCCGACGACGCACCGAGCTTCTTTCTTCCTCTCCTCCACTGTGTTTCTGCTGACCTTGGAGGCGCCATCTTCCCGGAGAGCTGTGCCCTAGCCTTTGCACAGTGCCACTGCCGCGGCATCTTCTGCCGTAGTTTCCGGCCGATTTCCCCACTCACTGGAGTAGGCTACGGTTTCAAATCAGTGACACTCTTCACCAGAGAGTAACCTGCCAATGTGGTTAGGAGTATTTGAGTGGAGATTTTGACCCCCACCTTGCTACAATCACTGGATCCGGCAGTAACTTTAGCCACAAACCTTGATCCAGCAGTATTAGGGTAAGGAATTTGGTGATTTAATATTTATGTGAGTGAAGGATAAATTGACACATAATTAATTGATAATTATTTGATCATTAGGTTTGTTGGCAGCGACCCTTTGATTTACAGTAGCAATTAATCTTTGCTAGCAGTAGAGTTTTGTTTTCCGGCAGCAGCTTGGTCTAGCAGCGGTTGATTTGAGGTAAGGTTTATGGTTTCGATCTTTGTGTTAGATTATTGCTAGTTGGGTTAGCAATAATTATTGATTTATGTTTATAAGTTGTATAACGGTGTAATTGGGGTTAATGTAACTAACCCTAACTGGTTAGTGGATTAGGAATTAGTTTAGCTATTTGTTTAAAATTGAATTAGCTAAACTGTGCGATTTAACACAGGACTTTGACGCGAGACGAGTATCTCGGAGTCAGATTGGACCTTTCTATTTTCGGAGGCGGGTACTTTTGACTTATGTCATTTGATATGCTTAGTAATTAAATTAACATGTTGCATTAATTGTGTTTCTTATCTGTTTCGGTTAATCACTACCCAAATCTTACATGCTTGATTGATTGATTGGTTTTGCATCTCAGGTATATTTTACCTGTTTGTACATGCTTATAGGGGTAGTGATATGCCATGCTTGACCATGTTCAGGACCTAGGTTTTATACCTTCTGTGTACCTTTGATTCGATATGATTCGTTGACCTAGGGTGCACTTTTCTATATATATGGATTAGGTCAGGATGTTTATATGGTTATTGCCATGCATCATTTGCATGATTGCATGCTGTGCGATAGTCCGCTCCATTATTGTTGAGCACATCGCCAGTTACATGGATCTGCACACACCACCACTCATGGGTTAGTGGTCGATTCAGGCTGAGTGTGTTGCAGCAGGGACTCTGTTAGGCACCGTTGGTCCGCTCATGGGTAGTGTGACACAACGTGTTATCCGGCAGGGATTCCTCCCCGTCTTTGAGTACCGGGAGATGAGAGCATTGCGCTCCCCCATTTATGATTTGGGGTAGGAGGATAGGTGTACTCCGACAGCATCCCGTCCACTCGGTCACTCATCAGGAGTAGTGACGACAGAGTGCACGGTTGTCACAGCCCTACCCACTCGGCCTCACTTTTGTATGAGATGATCGACTGGCGTCAGGGGTGACCAGGACGCATCATTGGCATCATGTGCATGATGCATTTATTGCTTGTGTTTGTGTTTGCTGCATTTATATGCTGCATATTGTTTGGATACCTATGTTTGACATGCATACAGGATTCCTTATCCCTCGGACTGTTTGACCTTATACTCAGGACCTGGTTAGTACAGTATTCTCCTGTTTATTTCAAATGCATTCTTATCTTTCTTATCAGGAGACTGTACGCATGATTAGTGCTAGGTGTTGTTTCTTTACTTTGCATATCAACTGTACCTGCTGAGTGTTGGACTCACCCCGCCTCCATTGTTGTTATTTTCAGGTTGATGCTGTCAGGAGGGAGTTCCAGTCGCTAGTCCCCACTGCACGTAGTGCTACTCCGCTGCTGGTTTTTGAGTTGTTTCATTTTAGCTTTTCACTATCAGACTTTATTTTAGTTTTGTTTTGGACTTACATATGGATATTGTATAGAATCTTTCCGTTGGATGGACTTTTCGTATGATTTGGATTTACTCTACTACATGCCTGCCTGGACGGCAGAAGAGGTAAGAAAAATCGGATTTGGGCTTTACGAGTGTAGTTGAATAGGGTTGATTTCGAGTCAGAGTATTACTATGTTGTTTATTTTATTAACTGCGTGGTGATTGATTTTATTTACTGTTATTATTCCAGCCGCCTGTGGCTGAGTATTTAGTGCTTGTAGAAAATGTTGATTGTCCGCCGTACAGGGGAGATGCTGCCGAAATTTTCTCGGACAGGGACTCTTCTGGGGGCGTGACATGGTATCCTGTTACATCTAAGTTTCCAGGCTTTTTTGATTTCCCCCCTCCATCTCCTATTAATTTCATCGGAAAAATGAAAAGTTCAAGTCTGAGAGGAGGGGGGGGGGGGGTTGTACACTTGGTACATATTTGTTGCCTTTCCATTTCAGTTTTTCAGTTGCACTTTGCTTGTTGCATTTTGCTTGTTGCATTTTGCTTCAGTCTTATTTTAGTTTGAGTTTAGTTTGTTTCAGTTGTTTTACTTATTTATATTTATTGTTTCCAAGACATTTGAGTGTATCAATCTTCACCTTATTGTTGACTTATCCAATAACAAAATTTCTAGCGCGTTCATTGTTTAGATTGTGTTCTTGCATAGAATAGTACTAGTATGTTTAGTGAACAATTTTCCTCTATCTCTAGTAGTATGAAGTGAGCAATATATGGTATTGACAAAAATTTGAGGAATGGTATAATTTAGGAACCTCATATCACTTTGCCTAAGTTTGGATAGTTGAAAACTATGAAAATAGTCATGATTCATATAACTTGTCAGTGCTTGTATACCATGATGACTTTTTTTAATTATATCTTGATTACTAGATGATACTCCAATCATGAAAGTTTGTTGGAAAAATTAAAATATCTCTATATTTGCATCCCTTGCATATGTGATAGTGCTACATTTAAAGAACAAAAAAAATGATGATGAATAAAGGATATAAAAAATAAATTATCATGAGTGGAACCTAGCAATTTAACCCTTTGAGGCCAAGTTAGGTTACTAGAGAAATAAATGCTATATTTCCTTTGATATTGAGCATGCCAAGTTAGGTTATCGTGAGTGGAAGCTAAGCAAGGGGAGACCATGTGGAATCTACATGGTCATGCCTCCCCTATATTGGAAAACCAACATGTGGCTATGCCTATGAGGCACAACCATGACATGACCCAGGTAGGGGTTGTGTCCACGCCTATAAAAGGGGTGTTCTTCCTCCTTTTGAGGGGAGGAAGTGTTTTCTCGTTGGGGAGACTCACTAGGTCAAGATCCACCCCTCTTTTGCACTCCGATTGATGATCTAAAGTCGTTTTCATTTGCTCCTTCTTTGGAAGCAAAGGATTAGATCTGAAGACTTTTTGATGCATCGGATAAGCTTTCTTCTCTTTTCTCTTAGATTTGAGTATGTAGTTGTAATTTCTATGTCTTCGGATCTAGTTTCTCTTGTTATGGAGTAGATCCACCTTGTTTTAGGATTAAGGGAGTAATTATGATGTGTGATTGATGCTAACTCTATAGATTTACCAATGTCCTATTCAAATGATATGTTTATGCCTTGTATCTAATTTATTAAATGTGTGTGTAGTGTTTCTATGCTTGATTTTTATATTTGATGGAATGGATGTATTGATTGCTTATCAGTAGGGATGAAATACAACTTGAGAAAATTTCAACTAAAAGAAACTTAACAGATCCTTTTACAAAGGCTCTACCACAAATTAAGTTTGAGAGTCATATTCAGGCCTATAGTATTAGACACAGTGGTGATTGACATTAGGTCAAGTGGGAGTATATTATATCTGAGAGATGCCATATGATAATCTCTTTATGGCATGCACTATTTATTGAATAAATAAAGATTCACTTTTTGAGTGTGCATATTTTATGTATATGATTAGAACTTAAACTCACTTACTAAATGCTTCCAATATGATTCATACCATGAGAGAACTTGTAATTGGATAATGACTAGTGAGAATCTATATATGTGTAATTATAATGTATTAAAATCTTTCCTAGTCGATGAATTAATGAGTTCGAACATCATCGATTCTGTGAGACTAGCATGGATTATACTCCTTGGTCTATCCAAGCATTGTTTTATAGGATCGAAAAGCGCTAGAGGGACGGAGGGGGGGGGGTGAATAGCGCTCATGGCTAATTCATTTGTTTCGTAAAACTCAAAGTAAGTATGTAGCGGAAAAGTAAAGACACAGAAGCAATGCTAACACTTTTGGATTACTTGGTTCAGAGCCTGTGCCAACTCCTGCTTCAAGGCCCACGATCGTTGATCGCTTTCGGTGGGAAATCACTATAAGTTCGAAAAGCTTTACAAAGAAACAATACAAGTACTAAGCTTTACGAATATGAATTACAACTTGTTACCAATGACTTGGTGAAATCAATCTTCTGGCTTTGATCGTCGTCGGAGTAGAGTTTAGATGTTCTGGAGCGCTCGCAGTTATTTGTTGTTGATCTTAGAATTATTGTCGAAGCCCCTGGTCGAACCCTCCTTTTATATCCAAGCTTGATCTGATCCAGATCCATTGATCTTGGGATCAGTGTTTGACCCGTTACTAATCGGTCGACCGATCCCCTGGTTCGGTCGACTGATCCCGCCTAGATCAGCCCCGCTTCTTGTCCAAATTCTGCCGCTTTGGATAAGCCTTCATTTGGTGGATCGATCCCGCTGTTCGGTCGACTGATCAGCTGATGATCTCTGCCCCAATCAACCCGGCTTGATCAAGTCGTCGCTTATCCTTGGTTCCGTCAACCGATCCCGAGGTTCGGTCGACTGATCCCCTGGTTGAACTCGGTCCATTGTTGGAACTCTAATCTTGCTGCTTGGAGGTTCGGTCAACCGATCCCGGTCGATTCTAACCCTGCACAAAGTGTTAGTTTCCTGCAAAACAGAGTTAGCACATAGCAGATAATATGTAAATAAAAGTTTTGACAGCCTTCGGATTGTCCGATTCTGATATTGAATTTTCTTCGGAAATCCTAGGTCAAACCGACGCCTACTGTTCCCTCACCGGGGAACACATCCTCACCTACTCCTCTCAGGAGAGATTACCTGTTGCTAGATCGGTCCTCCAGACTGATTGGACTTTCCGCATAGGGTTACCACCCCCTAGGACCTAGGGTTACCACCCCCTAGGGGTTTTCCTCAGCCTAGGGTTACCACCCCCTAGGACCTAGGGTTACCACCCCTAGGATTTTCCTCAGCCTAGGGTTACCACCCCCTAGGGTTTTCCACCTACCTAACCGCAGTTAGGACTTTCTATCACCTACAGTTATCGCCCCCTAGGACCAAGGGTTACCGCCCCCTAGAGTTTTCCACCTGCCTAGAATCCACTAGGACTTTTGCCTAAGATAACTTAGGATTTTCCTACAAGCTCAATGAACCTTGTTAGATAACAAGACAACTTAAATTTGGACCCTTTGATATAATCAAAACACAGGTTTGATCGTCGGATGCTTCCCGCACCAACAATCTCTCTCTTTTTTTATTATGGCAACACGGTTCAAAGTTAAGTAAAACATAACAAAATAATAAAGGAATTTAAGCATGAGCATAAATACAATAATTTGTAAAAAAAACTTCCTTATGCTCTCCCTATCATAAAAATTATGTTTAAATTCTTAACTTTGACTTTTCTCTCCCCCTTTAACATAAATCAAAAATACTAAATAGAGAGAGGATTGTTTTACATGTAAAGATAGAAAAAAAATATTTATTCTATTTAACTTTAAGATCCCCCTGAAGGGTAACACTTAAAAAACTTAGCTAATTTTTAAGTGTTTGAAAGTGAGTCAGCCTTTAAAAAAAACTTAGCTAAACTTAGCTTTTGAAAACAAGTGCTTTGAAATACATTTAGCTAATTTATAAATAATTTGAAAATACTTAGCCTTTTCCAAGAAAAACAACTTAGCTAAATTTTAGCTTTGAAAATAAATTGTTTTGTCAAATACTTAGCTTTCAAAAGAAGTTGATAAGAACTTAGCTTTATAAAGGTTTTGAAAAAGACTTAGTTTAAAAAATTTGATAAAAACTAAGTTAAGTACTTAGCTTTTAAAAAACTTTTGATAAAAATATTTCTAGCTTTAAAAATAATGTGATAAAAACTTTAGCTTTAAAAATATTGTGATAAAAACTTCAGCTTTAAAAATATTTTGATAAAAACTTAGCTTAAAAAAACTTTAGCTTTGAACATATTTTGATAAAAATACTTAGATAAGTAAAAGAACTCTTTTGAAAAACACTTAAAAATAGTTTATCCAAAACTTAGTTTATGTTTTTTTTAAATAATTTATTTTTCTTTTCAAAAATAGTTTTAAAATTAAACTTCCTCTTTCACCCCCCTTAATTAATGTCAAAAAATTTAATTAAGTAATTTTGGTTTGGGAATCCTAGAGTCCAAGCATGTAAATCAAAAACATAAAAGTTATTATTTATTTTCCTGATTTTCCATCTCACTCATTCTATGTTATCAAGCATGTTCAACTTATGAATGTGTATGAGACGGAGTTAATTTGATTTTAACTTTAACTTTGAAAATACTAATTAAATAATAATAGGTTATTTGAGGAATAACCTTAACAGAATTTTTAGAAATTTTTAGAAATTTTCTGAGAATTTTCAGAGCTTGTATGACGAGTTTAAGGGGGGCAATTATTGGGTCACGAGAAAGCTTATTTAAGTTACCCATTTAAACGAGGAAAAGTTTTATTTTTATTTTTTCCTTTTCCTTTTCTTTTTCTTCCCCCATCGCCGAACCCCTCACCCGATGCCTCCTCTCCTCTTCTCATCGCCGCCCTGGCTTCTTCCTCTTCCCCTCCCTCTCACGCCGATTCTCTTCTTCCTTCTTCCCGATCCAGCCAGCGCTTCTCCCTTGCAATCTCACTGCTATTAGCCATGGAAGCTAGCCGTGCTGCCCGACAGACACCGCCCAAATGCTGTGCTGCCTGACAGCCACCGCCCGATGCTGTGCCACTCGACGGATGCCTCGTCGTTGTCGTTGATCACTACCATCGCCGACCGAGCTTTCCTCCTCTACCGATCGCTTGATTCTCTCCGATGATTGTCATCCTTCTCTCAGAGTCGCCGCTGTGCAGGCGGATCGTTAGCCAAGGGGGGGGGGGGGGAGGCTGAACCCTAGTGTTAGATCCCCCTCACCTCGACTTCTTCTTCATCTGTCAACCACCGATACCGACGCCACCGACGCCAGTGATGGCCTGGCCGCATTGACCTTCACTAGAGTAGGCCGCGACTAGCACCATGACGAGCATGATCTACCACCGTTTGATCCACTGTCGCCTTGTTGTAGCCACCACTTGAGGTCCTTGTTGGTTAGTCCTAGGAAAACGTACCGGTTCCACTGTACAAAAATTTTTATACAAGTGTCGAACCTTTCCTTAAATAACCTATTGTGTTCTTTAGAAGTTAAATTAGGAATCACAGATGAAATTTAACATCATTGGTTCCAAATTTAACTTATTTGTTCTTAATGGTTTAGATTTGAATCACAAGCGGAACTTAACACTATTGATTCAAATCCACCTATGTTATTAATTCCATTAAATACTAATTTCCAAAATTGGCTTCCAGGACTGCATGGCGAGGCACATGGCCTTCTTAGATATGGAAGCAACCACCACCGCCTAGACAAAGCCTTTTAAGGAAAACTAATATTTAATTTCCATAAATAACTCTAGGTTTAACCAAAAAGAACAATCGAATCACAAATTCAAAAAATAAAACAAAAGAAACACAAATACGAAACAAATCCGAAAACTCTAGAATCATATGCCTCTTGTGTTTGGTATTTCCAAAAATAACTATACAAAGAAAATCTAGTATGATGCGGAAAACAATTACTAGTTATACCTTTCTTTGTAAGCAAAAATAACCTCTTGTTCTTCTACCATATTCCTCTTCTAACCTCGGACGTTGTGTGGGCAATGATCTTCTGAGATGAGAACCACCAAGCACCTTCTTCTTCCTTCTAGGTTTCGACCACCAAAAGCTCCTCCAAAGATGAAGAGGTTCGGCCACCACCAAGCTCCAAGGGATGCTAGAAATTTCGCCTCCTTTTCTCTCCTTCTTCTCCAAGCAAGATCAGGCCACCACAAGGACTCCAAAGATGAGATGAGGTTCGGCCACAAGATGGAGAAGAGAGAAATAGGAGGGGCCGACCACACCCAAGGAGAAAAAGAGAGGAGAAGAATAATAGAGTCGTTAGCCATGAAGGCACCTCTACCCCTTCTTTTATATTCCTTGGTCTTGGTAAATAAGGAAATTTTAATAAAAACTTCCTTAATTCCTTTGCCATGAAAAGGAAAAATTTAATTAATTAAAATTAAAATTATTTTTTCAATTACAATGGTCGGCCACATTTAAATCTCCAAGCAAATAAAATTTTAAACACAAATTAAAACTTCCTTATTTGCTTCCGGAAATTTTATAAAAATTTCTCCAATAATTTTTCCCTTCATGGTGGATTATAAAAAGGAAATTTATAAATTAAAATCATTCTTTTAAACATGTGGATAATTTTCAAAAAGGAAAGTTATCTCTAAAAATTAAAATCTCCTTTCAATCTACAAATAAGGAAAGATATCAAATCTTTTTTTAATCTTTTGTAGAAACTTATAAAAGAGATATTTAATTTTTAAACTCTCTTTTAAATCATGAACATGGTTAAAAAGGAAAGTTTTCTTAAAATTAAAATTCACCTTTCAATCTACAAATAAGGAAAGATTTCAAATCTTTTCTTAATCTTTTGTAAAAAGCTATAAAAGGAAAGATTTAAATTTTAAACTCTCTTTTAAAACCATGATATCCACATAAGAAATAATTTTAATAAAAAACCCTTTTTAATTTTCTTGTGGCCGACCACCTAAGCTTGGGACCCAAGCTTTGGCCGGCCACCAACCTGGCTCATCCACTTGGTCTTGGCCGGCCCTAGCTTCGGTTCCAAGCTAGGTTGGCCGACCCCATTAGGATGGGTAAAAAGGTGGGTATGTGGTGGGTATAAATCTCTATATACAAGAGGCTACGATAGGGACCGAGAGGAGCAATTGGTTTTGGTCTCCTGATGAAATTAAGCTTCCCGTGTTCGCCCCGAACACACAACTTAACTTCATCAATAATAATTCATACCACTAAAGAATTATTATTGAACTACCGCACCAATCCCAAATTACATTTTTGGGCTCCTTCTTATTATGAGTGTGTTAATCTCCCTGTGTTTAAGATGTCGAATGTCCACTAATTAAGTGAGTTACTGACAACTCATTTAATTAATATCTTAGTCCAAGAGTAGCACCACTCAACCTTATCGTCATGTCGGACAGGGTTTAACATGACAATCTTTATGAGCTTCTCTTGGGGACATTATCAACCTAGATTACTAGGACACAATTCCTTCTATAATCAACAAGTCATACTATAAGTAGCATCATTTCCCAACTTATCGGGCATTTTGATTTATCAAACTAAATCTCACCCTTTGATAAGTTAAAGAAATAAATATTAAATATATGTGCTTATTATTATATTAGTATTAAGAGCACACACGCTTCCATAATAACTAAGGTCTAGTTCTTTTATTAAATCAGTATAAAAATAACTTACCTTAAATGATCCTGCTCAATACACTCTAAGTGTACTAGTGTAACACCCAAAAATTTTCAAATTAATTTTAGAAATATTCTATGATTTTTCTGGAATTTTAGAATATTTTTATGGAATTTTTGGAGTAGCAGAAGTAGCAAAATCAAATAAAAACCGTAAAATAGCCTAAGCGGGAATTGAACCCGAGACCTATGGACTCTATGTCATATATGGTGATTCTAGTAACCAAGGGGCCCCAGCAGGGGTGTGCTAAAAGGAAAGGAGAGAAATTATATTTAAGGTTTAGTTGGGGTGTAATTATCACTTAATATAAATAGGGAATTTAAGTGGGAGATTTTATTTTTAACGACAACTTCTCCTCACCCTCAAACCCTCATCGCCGAACCTCTCTCTCCCGCACCCTCTCGGCATGCCAACCTCAAGGAGACCTAGGGTTCAATCCCTAGGGTCGTAGGAACACTTTCCGGCGATAACTCCGACACGAGAACGCTCCCCTCCGCGAGAAGAAAGCACAGACGTAGGAAGATCGTCGAAACGATCATCTTCTCCGGAAATCTAGCGATCGGATTGTAAGAAAATCTAGCGCAGGAAGTAAGTAACCCCTCACCTGCAGTATAAGTAGCTATTCACATGCTTTTATGGTTCTAGGGCACTTTTATGGTCTTAGTTTAGATAGATACAGAATTAGAGCACACCAAGTGCTCGATAAATGCATAGTATAGTTAAATGTTACAATAGGCATTTTAATAGCTCAGTTAAATGCCCTAGAAGCAGTTTACATAGCGTACATAGCCTTGCTTCAGTAATATGGGACTACGGTCCAATGGGTGGGCTCCCACAGTCTCCTCTAGGTTCAGACAACCTAGCTCTAGGTTCAGATAACCTAGTAAAAGCAAGATAAGATAAAATAGTTATAAACAGTATTTTACTTTATTAGTGGCACTGTACTGGACTTCAGTTATCCTTGGGTTGGGCTCCCATAATCGTCCCTAGGTTTAGATAACCTAGTAACCCTACTAGATTCGGGATTTGCTACCTCGGGCCTAGTTAGGGATGCGCGCACAGCAAGTACAGTTGCCGGGCCCATCATCAGCATGTTTAGTATTTTTACCTATTTAAGAAAATAGTTTTCAAACTTCACAAAATAGATAAGTGAATTCAACTTAGCTTCAGTTCAGTTTTCTATTGATATCGTAGATAGTTTTATGTTAGTTCTTGATTGCCATGAGTTACATGCTTATATGCCATGTTTTAGCATTTCTAGTATGACTCTCAGCTTGCATATCAGCATAACATCTTTTAAAGAGCATGATTTCTACAAATGCATGTTTTTGTGAGGTAGATGGTTTCTTACTAAGCTCCCAAGCTTATAGTTGCATTTTCCTTATACTGCAGATAAAGGTAAAGGAAAGATGGAATAGCGGAGGCTGGAGGCAATGCGATGAAGATGTGTGTGAGAAGGAACTTGGAATAAAGATCTTTGGAGACTAGCAAACTTAAAAACTTAGTATTTCCTTATGTTGTGACTTCTCTACACTTTTAGGATGCTAAGTATCATAAATTGTGAAACTAGACATTATGCCATGCTTAGACTGCTTATTATCTTGATATTAGTTAGTTAAGTATAAGTGATAACCTGTCTGGTGGTATTGTTTCATGTTTTACTTGAATGCTGACAAATCTGTAAGAGTTCGTGGCTGATTTCAGTGAAATCAGAAACCCAATCGATCAACTGATCGATTGAGAAGTCCTTAATCGATCAACCGATTGATTGGGAGGCGATTCCCCGTGAACAGTGAGCAAATGAGTCGATCAACTGATCGATTGAGAAGTCTTCGATCGATCAGCCGATCGACTGGGAAGCGGACTTCTGCGTACAGAAAGCTGATGAATCGATCAGCTGATCGATCGACCATGGATCGATCAGCCGATCGATTGGGAATTTAAATCCCGCGAACAAAGAGCCTCTGAATCGATCTCTGGATCGATTGGCCAGACTGGATCGATCAGCTGATTGATCCAGATGGAACTTCCGTGCACAGTAGCATGTTGAATCGATCAGTGGATCGATCAAACAACTCCAATCGATCAGCCGATCGATTGGAATGTCTTATTTCAGCCAGAAGCGTCTGCTTTCGGGCTTTTGATCAAATAGCAAGTTTAGTTTGCCCTCTTTAGCACAGACAAAATTTTAGAAGTGTATTCTAAGCAGGGAATTCCAGATTTCATAGCAATTAGCGATGAGACTTAAATTACTTTAGTGTTCCGCGCTAGAATAGTTAGCATAATGTAACCCCCGACCTTACAGTTTAGTAGTAGAAGGTGGGGCGTTACAGAGTGGTATCAGAGCAAGTTCCATACTTCCTCACACACACATCAGCATTGAACCTGCAGCTTCCAAGTAAGAATACCTCTCACTTTATTTATGTTTTGTTGCTTTCATGTTTATAGATACTAGAGCTTGTTTATATATGATAACATCTAACATGATAATAGTAGTTATGTACCTATGAGTGTATTAGTTATGCATGCCCTTTATTCCTTAGAAAATGGTACGAGAACGCCCAGCTAAAAAGACACCAGCTACTGAGCCCCAGCATGAGGCAGGCAGCTCAGTGCCTCCCCCAAACCTTGCAGAGGTAGTGGCTCAGTTACAGAAGCAACTAGCTGAACAGCAACAGGAGATAGCCACCTTAAGAGCTAATCAGCAGAACGCTCCCACTGTCACTCCAGAACCTAACCTAGCAACCCTAGTAGTGATAGAGGTTCCAACAGTAGCCCCAGCAGCAGGGGCGAGAAGAGAAGCCTATCTGATTCAGTGGTAGAAGATCAAGCCAGAGAACTTCTAAGGCACTAGTGAACCATGGGATGCCCAAGCCTGGTTCAAAACACTGGAGAGTACGATGGAGCTTCTGGACTGGTCAGAACATGAGAAAGTGAAATGCGCCTCTTTCTGCCTGACAGGGGATGCACGTATGTGGTGGAAGAGAATTAAAGCGAAGCGCCCAGTGAACCAGATGACATGGGCCGACTTCGAGAGAGAATTCTTTGAGGAGTTCTTTCACATGCGGGTCACAAATCGCCATTACAACGAGTTCACTGAATTTCGTCAGGGCAACCTTTTTAGTTGAGGAGGCTGTGAAGAAATTCAACAGATTGGCTCGTCTATGCCTTGAATTAGTCGGTACTGAAAGAGAACGAGTCCAGTTGATGCTCAAGATGTTAAGGCCGGAAATAGCAATGAATGTGGCCAGCGACGTTCATAGGCCGCAAACTATAGAAGAACTAGTAAGCAGTGCTATGACCACCGAGCATTACCAGAATAACATCAAACAGCAGAAGCAAGCCTTCTCAGAGTCTAAAGGCCAAGGAGGCTCAGGTACTCAGAAACACCTGGGCCACAACTCTAATTGGAAAGGGAACTCCAGTAACAAACGAAAGCCAGGGAGTTACCCAAAAGGAGGACCAGCTAGCAAACAACCTAGTTATCCCAAGTGCGCTACTTGTGGGAAATTCCACCGCGGAGTTTGTCGCAAGGGAACATAAGGATGCTTTGAGTGTGGCCAGGAAGGGCATATGGCTAAACAATGTCCAAACAAGATCAGTGTTCCTACACCACAGCCGATCCAGTACGGAGGTAACCCAGCACAGTTACATCATATGCAGGCTACTATAGATGGTCCACACATCAGTCAGGGCAGACTAGAAGCCCCCTCAACCACGACGAATGCGAGGATCTACTCACTCACCAGAGAGGATGTAGCGAATGCCTCGACAGTTGTTACGAGTCAGATTAGTATTTTACAACAAAGTGCAATTGTCTTATTCGATACTGGGGCAACCCACTCTTATATATCCAAGACATTCGCCGAAAAGCTAGCAATACCTCCTGATGCACTTAGTGGTCAGTTCCTGACGACACTACCTTCAGGAGAAATTATGGCATCTACGCACTGACTCCACTGGCTCCGAGCAGTGCCAGTCATTATAGCAGACAGAGAGCTTTTTGGTGATATGATAGTGCTAGATATGGCTGACTACGACGTCATTTTGGGAATGGACTTTCTGATCAAGTACGGTGCCTCCATAGAGTGCCGTAAACAGAAAGTTGTATTCCAACCTGAAGCAGGAGTGCAGTTTGGGTATATCGGAGAACCAAAGAGAAAGGCCAAGAAGTTTCTCTCAGCTCTGAAAGCACAGAAACTATTGGAGTCAAGATGTACGGGATTCCTACCACATGTAGTCAATGCCAGTCAGGACAAGGACCAAAAGCTAGAAGAGATCCGAGTAGTATGTGACTACCCAGCAGTCTTCCCTGAGGAGTTACCAGGCTTAGCACTAGACAGGGAGATTGAATTTGAGATAGAACTCGTTCCCGATACAAATCCCATCTCCAAAGCACCCTACCGCATGGCTCCAGCAGAATTGAAGGAACTTCAGGAGCAACTACAGGAGCTGCTCGACAAGGGCTTCATACGCTCTAGTCACTCACCATGGGGAGCGCCTGTATTATTCGTGAAGAAGAAGGAAGGGAGCATGCACCTGTGTATTGATTACCGAGCATTAAACCAAGTCACGATTAAGAACAGGTATCCTCTTCCCAGAATAGATGACCTGTTCGATCAGCTAAAGGGAGCAGCAGTGTTCTCTAAAATAGATCTCAGATCGGGATATCACCAGGTTAGAGTTAAAGAAGGTGATATACCCAAAACGACTTTCAGGACCAGATACGGACATTATGAGTTCGTAGTCATGCCCTTTGACATGACAAATGCTCCAGCTACCTTCATGGATCTCATGAACAGGGTATTCGGAGAATATTTAGATAAGTTTGTTATCGTATTCATCGACGACATTCTTATCTATTCCAAAACTCAGGAAGAACACGCAGAGCACCTGAAGATAGTACTGTAGATCCTTCAACAGAACCAGCTATACGCCAAGTTCACGAAATGTAAATTTTGGCACGATCAGGTATCCTTTCTGGGTCACATCATCTCCAAGGACGGTATCATGGTAGACCCTAGTAAGATAGAAGCTGTAAGTAACTGGAAGAGACCTAAGAACGCTAGTGAAATCAGAAGCTTTTTGGGACTAGCAGGCTATTAGACAAAATTTATAGAGGATTTCTCCAGGATAGCCTCCCCACTGACAGCTCTCACCAGGAAGAACAGAAAATTTCAGTGGACAGAGGATTGTGAGAACAACTTCATGGAGCTAAAAAGAAGGTTGACCAGTGCACCCATACTGACTCTACCAGGAAACACGACCAACTTTGATATTTATAGTGATGCCTCTAAATTGGGATTAGGAGCAGTACTGATGCAAGAAGGTAAGGTGATTGCCTACGCCTCCAAACAACTCAAGGACTATGAGAGGAACTACCCTACTCATGACCTTGAGCTTGCAGCAGTTGTGTTCGCCCTCAAAATTTGGAGACATTACTTGTATGGAGCTCAGTGTAGAGTGTATACAGATCATCAGAGTCTGAAGTACTTCTTCACTCAGAAGGATCTGAACATGCGACATCGCAGATGGCTAGAGCTGGTCAAAGACTATGACATAGACATCCTCTACCATCCAGGAAAGGCCAATAAGGTGGCAGATGCACTTAGCAGGAAGTCCAGCGCTACCTTATTATCCCTATCAGCCATGTCACCGCCCCTACAAAAGGAGATTACAGATTTCGGTCTCGAACTTATAGTTGGGCAACTCTCTACTATGACATTAGTATCTACCCTACTTGGTGACATCCAGACAGCTCAGGATCAGGACCCTGAAATTCAGAAAATCAAGCAAGGGTTAGCAGAATCAGAAAGTGGAGAGTTCAGAGTGTCTGATAGTGGGGTATTGTATTTTGGTGACAGACTATGTGTACCAAATCAGAAGGAACTACAGAGTAAGATCCTCGACGAGGCTCATAGGACTCCTTATGCGATGCATCCTGGCTCCACCAAGATGTACCAAGACCTAAAGAAACGTTTTTGGTGGCCGGGGATGAAAAGGGACATCGCTAGATATGTCAGTACCTGTCTGACCTGTCAGAGGGTCAAGGCAGAATACCAGAGACCAGGAGGAGTTCTACAGCCTATTCAGATCCCAAAATTGAAGTGGGAGGATATTTCTATGGATTTCATAGTGGGACTACCTAGAAGCACGAATGGTTTTGATGTCATCTGGGTAATCGTCGACAAATTAACTAAATCAGCCCACTTCTTAGCTATCAGAATATCCTACTCCATGGAGCAGCTAGCTCAGTTGTATCTCAAGGAGATCGTCAGACTACATGGAGTTCCACGGATCATCATTTCAGACAGAGACAGTAGATTCACATCACACTTCTGGGAGTGTGTACAGTCAGCATTGGGCACAAAGTTAAAGTTTAGTACAGCCTTCCATCCTCAGACAGATGGTCAAATGGAGCGAGTAAATCAGGTACTCGAGGATATGCTCCGAGCGTGTGCCCTAGACTTCAAGGGGAGTTGGTGCAAATATCTGAGTTTAGCAGAATTTGCATACAATAATAGCTATCAGGCCACTATCGACATGGCACCCTACGAGGCTCTCTATGGGCGGAGGTGTAGATCTCCAATCTACTGGTATGAGAGTGGTGAACAGAAAGAGCTAGAACTTCAGACAGATCTAGTGGCATATACCACAACAGCTATACAGCAGATCCACCAGAGGATAGAGACAGCTCAGAGCCGCCAGAAAAGCTATGCTGATACACGACGTCGACCCTTAGAGTTTTCAGTTGGGGATACAGTGTTCCTCAAAGTAGCTCCCATAAAAGGAGTAATGCGTTTTGGGAAGAAGGGCAAATTGAGTCTCAGATATGTGGGACCATACCTTATCACTAGAAGAATTGGCAAGGTAGCATATGAGCAAGAGCTACCCCAGGAGATGTCAGCTATTCATAATGTATTCCACGTCTCTATGCTGAAGAAGCATATCCCAGATGCCACCCAAGTGATTGATCCCCATTCGGTACAAGTTCGTAAAGACCTCAGCTATGACAGTCGGTCTATACAGATAATAGACCGAGCAGTTAAGAAATTACGGAACAAGCAAGTACCATTAGTAAAAGTCATTTGGCAAAATCACACCATAGAAGAGGCAACTTAGGAGACAGAAGCTAGCATGAGGCAGAAGTACCCAGAGTTATTCTAAGTTTAAGGACAAACTTTTTATAAGGTATGGGGGATTGTAACACCCAAAAATTCTCAAATTAATTTTAGAAATATTCTATGATTTTTTTGGAAATTTAGAATATTTTTATGGAATTTTTGGAGTAGCAGAAGTAGCAAAATCAAATAAAAACCGTAAAATAGCCTAAGGGGGAATTGAACCCGAGACCTATGGACTCTATGTCTTATAGGGTGATTATAGTAACCAAGGGGCCCCAGTAGGGGTGTGCTGAAAGGAAAGGAGTGCAATTATATTTAAGGTTTAGTTGGGGGTGTAATTATCACTTAATATAAATAGAGAATTTAAGTGGGAGATTTTATTTTTAACGACAACTTCTCCTCACCCTCAAACCCTCACCGCCAAACCTCTCTCTCCCGCACCCTCTCGGCACGCCAACCTCAAGGAGACCTAGGGTTCAATCCCTAGGGTCATAGGAACACTTTCCGGCGACAACTCCGGCACGAGAACGCTCCCCTCCGCGAGAAGAAAGCACAGACGTAGGAAGATCGTCGAAACAATCATCTTCTCCGGAAATCTAGCGATCGGATTGTAAGAAAATCTAGCGCAGGAAGTAAGTAACCCCTCACCTGCAGTATAAGTAGCTATTCACACGCTTTTATGGTTCTAGTGCACTTTTATGGTCTTAGTTTAGCTAGATACAGAATTAGAGCACACCAAGTGCTCGATAAAATGCATAGTATAGTTAAATGTTACAATAGGCATTTTAATAGCTTAGTTAAATGCCCTAGAAGCAGTTTACATAGCGTACATAGCCTTGCTTCAGTAATATGGGACTACGGTCCAATGGGTGGGCTCCCACAGTCTCCTCTAGGTTCAGACAACCTAGCTCTAGGTTCAGATAACCTAGTAAAAGCAAGATAAGATAAAGCAGTTATAAATAGTATTTTACTTTATTAGTGGCACTGTACTGGACTTCAGTTGTCCTTGGGTTGGGCTCCCATAGTCGTCCCTAGGTTTAGATAACCTAGTAACCCTACTAGATTCAGGATTTGCTACCTCGGGCCTAGTTAGGGATGCGCGCACAGCAAGTACAGTTGCCGGGCCCATCAGCAGCATGTTTAGTAATTTTACCTATTTAAGAAAATAGTTTTCAAACTTTACAAAACAGATAAGTGAATTCAACTTAGCTTCAGTTCAGTTTTCTATTGATATCGCAGATAGTTTTATGTTAGTTCTTGATTGCCATGAGTTACATGCTTATATGCCATGTTTTAGCATTTCTAGTATGACTCTCAGCTTCCATATCAGCATAGTATCTTTTAAAGAGCATGATTTCTGCAAATACATGTTTTTGTGAGGTAGATGGTTTCTTACTAAGCTCCCAAGATTATAGTTGCATTTTCCTTATACTGCAGATAAAGGTAAAGGAAAGATGGAATAGCGGAGGCTGGAGGCAATGCGATGAAGATGTGTGTGAGAAGGAACCTGGAATAAAGATCTTTGGAGACTAGCAAACTTAAAAACTTAGTATTTCCTTATGTTGTGACTTCTCTGCACTTTTAGGATGCTAAGTATCATAAATTGTGAAACTAGACATTATGCCATGCTTAGACTACTTATTATCTTGATATTAGTTAGTAAAGTATAAGTGATAACCTGTCTAGTGGTATTGTTTTATGCTTTAGTTGAATTCTGACAAATCTGTAAGAGTTCGTGGCTGATTTCAGTGAAATCAGAAACCCAATCGATCAACTGATCGATTGAGAAGTCCTCAATCGATCAGCCGATCGATTGGGAGGTGATTCCCCGCGAACAGTGAGTAGCTGAGTCGATCAACTGATCGATTGAGAAGTCTTCGATCGATCAGCTGATCGACTGGGAAGCGGACTTCCGCGTACAGAAAGCTGATGAATCGATCAGCTGATCGATCGACCATGGATCAATCAGCCGATCGATCGGAAATTTAAATCCCGCTAACAAAGAGCCTCTGAATCGATCTCTAGATCGATTGGCCAGACTGGATCGATCAGCCGATCGATCCAGACGGAACTTCCATGCACAGTAGCATGTTGAATCGATCAGTGGATCGATCAAACAACTCCAATCGATCAGCCGATCGATTGGAATGTCTGATTTCAGCCAGAAGCGTCTGCTTTCGGGCTTTTGATCAAATAGCAAGTTTAGTTTGCCCTCTTTAGCACAGAAAAAATTTTAGAAGTGTATTCTAAGCAGGGAATTCCAGATTTCATAGCAATTAGCGATGAGACTTAAATTACTTTAGTGTTCCGCGCTAGAATAGTTAGCATAATGTAACCCCCGACCTTATAGTTTAGTAGTAGAAGGTGGGGCGTTACAACTAGTGTAATTATATAATTAAGATAAACTAATACCTAATTACACTACGACCTTCCAATGGTTTGTTCCTTTCCATCTTGGTCGTGAGCTACTGTTTTTAATTTATAAAGAATCGATAACACGATCTTCTATGTGTGACACCACAAACTATGTTATCTACAATATAAATTAATTAAACATCTACATTTGGTATATATAAATGTAGACACTTGACCAATGTGATTCTTATAAATATTTATACGAAAGCTAGGCTTTTAGTATACACTCCAACAGTCCTTATGTCGCCACCACCCCTCTGCTCTAGTTCACCACCACAGCAGCCACCATTTGAGGGAGAGTCACCGATCGCCATGACTCACTGCTGGAGCAGTGAACAACCATTGGAGAAGAAGAAGGAGCAATGGGTAACAAATCCCTTAACCTAAGCTTTGTTGGTCTATGATCAGTGGTGATCTAGGGTTATTTGTTTTAGAGGGCAGCACCTTTTTCCTTGCTCCAGTCATCCCTGTGCATGGGCGATCCATAGCTCCTGCGACGATGTTCGGTAGTAAGTCCTTCGGCTGTGGGACAACCAAGGAGCATATGGATTTGGGTGAGTTTTATAGTTGATTTCATTTCTATGTTGGATTGGATTAGTGTGATGAGTAGTGGTGATTAATTGTAGATTTGATTAATTGGGCTGAAGGAATTATGAAGGATTGATGCATGATGTTTAGTTGTTGATTATAGGGGTGATGTGCATAGATTATATACACTTTTATGCATACTTTGATGCACATCTACTTGTATTTCATGATCATAATCTATGTTTATTGCACCCTATTTCATTATAATGTCATACTTCTATTATATTCTGTTCAAAGATCTGTTCTTTACTTGTTTTGATTGATAGGACTCTATTTGGAGCGAAAACAGAGCTAAATTGCACACAGGAGCAACTCTGGAGGAAATCCAGCTTGGGCCGTGTATGCCACACGACCGTGTGGCCATTATCTTGCTTTGGCCATGCCAATGTTCCAGAGGAAAGGAGGGTCACGACCGTGTGACCCACACGACCGTGCCAACAATCTTGAGGCAGAGCAAGGCAAGGCCATGCCAAATGGCATGGCCGTGCCATTTCTCCAGAGGCCGTGTCAGCTCCCTGTGTCCAAGAAGCACACGACCCTGCCAAATGGCATGGCCGTACTAAGTTCCCAGAGATGTAGAAGGCCACGACCATGTGAATCCACACAGGCATGTGACCTCTGCAGAGAAGAAGAGGGCCACGGTCGTGTGAGCCACCGACCATATGACTCAACCCGAGAGGAAGCCATGTGAGGCTGTGTGGATTCCACGTAGCCGTGTGACGAAGAACACGGGTCGTGCCACGCCAAAACAGAGCTGTGCTGAATTCTAGGTAGATTGCAAACCGATCATAATTCGGCCATAACTTTGTGCTCTGTTAGAGTTTCGGGATGTTCTTTATACCGACACGTAGCTGACTTCAAGATCTACAACTTTACTTTAGATCCAATAGAGAGAAAACATTTTCTGCCTGTGCTAAATGGCATGGTCGTGCCTCCCAATTGCAGGTTCAACTGGACCTCCGCCCAGACTGCAGACCAAACTTTGAACCGCCATAACTTTCGGCTCAGTTGGATCTAGGGCTCGGTCCAAGTATCATATTGAATATAATTTCAAGATATACAACTTTGGTTCAGGGTGAATCACGAGAAAATATGTTTTAATGGGTGAACAACTCGGTTTACCGGACCCTTGTAATCCTGGTTTTCTTGGGCAGCTTGGAGGAGGTCAAGATCCCCATTCTTTGACTCATCTTGGGTTTGGGACTTCGTCCCTCTCCTTAGGGAAGGGTTCTCCCCTTAGAGGGAAATCCTAGAGCTCCATTTACCTCCATTCCCTTGAAGATCTGTCCATCTCCGGACAAAGGGGCATCCCAAAGACATCATAATCATTGGCAAGCATCTCTTCTTCCCCTTCTTCTCAAATCTAGGGTTGTAAGTATGCTTTTCTTTATATTTTAGGTTTGTTCTTCCTTTTCAATGGAGTAGATCTCCAGATCTTGGATGTAGGAAGTATTTGTGATGTGATGGGGATGTAAAACTATATAGATTTGCCATGTCTCTATTCAATGACTTATTAATGCCTTGTTCATGTTTGATGATGTGTGTGTGTGAATGCTCATATATATTTTGCATATTTTATTAAATGGTTGTGTAGAATTATTAATCCCGTAGGGGGAATACCCTAGATCGTATGACCGAAGGGCGTCGTGACAGGGCTATCCTGTTAACGGACTTCTAGGGTATCACCTTGAAAGGAGAAGCAAATCTCCACAAGGAAGTAGGAGATCAGACATAATCACTATTTCTATTTCTATGTTATTGTGTGTTAGTGTGTTTCTATGTTGTATGACCGAGGGGCGTCATGACAGGGCTGCCCCGCTAACTGACTTCATAGGAATCACTTCCATTTAGTAGCATAGGACATAGAGTAGGAGATCATGCCGGCTTATCCACTGTAGGGGAGAGTCGGCAGTGCATCTAACTTCCTACAAGAGCATGGACATAGAGGATAGGAACTAAGCAATATATGTAACACTGCCTAGCATTACAAGGAAACCAAAATCCTAGAATCTATCATCCTCCATCCTATTAGCTCAACCCCTCTCGAGATCCATTCTCTCCCTTCCCTCTTCTCTATCTCTTATTCTCTTCTTCCATGTTTGTCTAGATAATTTGTCGTGCGAAGTTAACTAGTGCTTAATCAACAATCCTTGTGGATATGATAATTTTTTATATTACTGACGACGTAACCGTACACTTGTGGTGATGTAACAAGGAGTTGAATGATAAGTAATTGATTAGTGGAATTCATGTTTTGATGGGATAATTCTGTATTAATTGGATTTGATGTATGATGTGATAAAAACTAATCTATTTAGGTGGATGAATAGGGTTGGTGTATGATTGGAAAGGTTAAAGGATTCATGGATGAGATAATTAAAGTTAATCATTAATTAAGGTTAACTGATGATCATGTTGGGTTAGGGTTTCCTTAATTGGAAATGGGAATTTGGTTTAGCTATTTGATGTATGTGGGAGTAGCTAAATTAAATGTATTGTTATAGGACTCTGATTTGTGACGAGCTGCTTTACGTGGGGTTTCTTTTGGTACGCGCTATTTTTGAGGCGGGTACCTTGACTTATCTTTTAGATATTGTCATTTGATATGCATAGTAGATTTTAATGAGTAGTAATAATTTTGTTATATCTGCATTGGTATGTCATTGCTTGATTCCTTCAGCATGCTTATTTATTACCTATTTTGCTTCCATTACCCTCTTGATTATTTATGCTCATAGAGGTAGTGACAAACCATGCCTTATGATATACCGGACTAGACATTTATCATATCTAATACGTATACCTAGATCTTCTTATTTGAGCCATTTATTTTTGGTACATGTTTTATGGAGGTAGATATGATCAGGATTTTCATGCTTAGTGTCATGCACAATCTCGCATGATTGCATGCTAAGCGATTGTCGACTCCATCATTGTTGAGAACATTGCTAGTTACATGAATCTGCACACACAACCAATCATGAGTTAGTGGTTTTTATTCAAGCAGGGTGTGTTGCAACAAGTTTCTCTGTCGACACTCCGCTGGTCCACTCATGGGTAGCGTGACGCAGCATGGTAGTAGGACAGGGATACCTCCTCTATATTGTCTCAAGGAGATAAGAGCATCGAGCTCCCCCACTTATGATTTGGGGTAGGAGGATAGGTGTACTCTGACAGCATCCTGCCCACTCGTTCACTCATCAGGAGCAGTGATGGCAAAGTGCACAGTTGTCACAACCCTACCCACTCGGTCTCACCATCGTGTGTGAGATGGCTGACTGGCGTCAGAGGTGACCATGTCATTTACATCATATGCATGGATTGCATTTATTGCTTGTGTTTGCTGTACTTTATTTGCTACATATTTGGTGGATGCATATGATTGACATGCATATAGGAGATATGATATTTTCAGTCTGACGACCTTATTATTCTGATAGGAGGTCCTAGTGAGTACAACTTCTCCCATTCCTTCCAGTTTTTCATTTTCTATTATTATTCTAGGTGAATGTACACATAATTGTTACTAATGGTTATTTTTTACTATACATGCCAGCTTGGTATCCGCTGAGTGTTGGACTCACCCCGTTGATTATTACCATTTTAGGTTGAAGCTGTCAGGAGGTTCTAGTCGCTAGTCCCCACTCTGAGTTGCGACAGTTTTCTACCTTTGGACTTGTGGTTCCCTTGTTATATTTTTATATATTTGTGATGTATAACTGTACTCGTGGATTTTTATCAAGTTTTGGTCTACTGCCTTTGTTTTTCGCTGCGTTAGATTTTTGTTGTGGGTTTAAGTTTTCCATTGTATTAGTGGAGTAGGTTTTATTTAGATAAACTGCATGGTTGTGTTAGCCAGAGGCTAAGTTAATATAAACTGTGTGGATTGTTAGCTATTTTTATTGTTATTATTTTGGCCGTGTTGGTCGAGGTTTGCGTGGCCCTGAGGGCTTTGTAGATGAGCTCCATATTGTCACCCGTACAGGGGAGATGCTGTCGAAATTTCCTCTGGCAGGGACTCTCCCGGGGCGTGACAGGTTTGGGTATCATAGAGTCCAAGCATATAAATCAAAAACATAAAGGTTATTATTTATTTTCCTGATTTTCCATCTCACTCATTCTATGTTATCAAGCATGTTTAACTTATGAGTGTGCATAAGACGGAGTTAATTTAATTTTAACTTTAACTTTGAAAAATATTTATGATCTTGAAGTATATTTTAAAAATAATTTAAGTTAAATTTGGATTTTGAAAATACTTAAATTGAGATTTTAAAATATAATTTTGAAATATAATTAAAATTTGAAGATTAATTGAGCATTTGAAAATAATTAAGATTTTGTAAATTAATTATACTTGTGTAATTGATTATGATTTTAAAATTAATTATATTTTGAAATTAATTAAGCTTTTGAAATTAATTATGATTAGAGATTAATTATACTTGTGAATTAGTTAAAATTTTGAAATTAATCATAATTTAATTATGATTTTGAAATTAATTATGCTTGTGAAATTAATTAAGCTTTTGAAATTAATTATGTTAACTTAATTGAATTAATTAATTTGTCTTTGGGTAACTACTTTATATTTTAAATCTAGGACCATCTCACTCTTTTCTAGATTTTAAATTAGGGAATCTTAATAGTTTTTGTGAGATGGTTAATTTAATCTTCAATTTAAATTCCAATCTAAGAATTGATTTACAATTGAGTTAGACTAAGATTTTACAGTTAGTCAATTAAATATTTATTTCAATGATTGACTTCCAGACTGTGGTGAGGCACTAGGCCTTCTTGGGTATGAGATCATCCACCACTTCTAGACAAAGCCTTTCAAAGAAATTGAATATTTAATTTCCTTTCTGAAATTCTAGGTCTAACTAGTCAAATGTGAATCAAGCCTAAGTCCTCATTTATCCTAATCTAGATTAAGCAATTAGTAATCATGAATGATATTTATCAATTAATTACTTATATGCATATTCATGGTAATTATGCATGGATCAAACAAATTAAGTATTTATTAGTTAAGTTAACAAGTTACAATTTTATGTAAACTATTATGTTGAGTTTTAAGTTTACCGATTGATTTAGTGTTTATTGATTGGTTTCATAATTAAAAGGCACTTGATTATAGCTTGGTTTGTAGGGTTTAAGTTTTACCTTAGAATTGTAATTGAAGTCTAGATTTTGTGATTTAGTTAAATTATTAACAATTTATTCTAATTTATCAATTTTATCTTTTAAAATATTATTTTGTATTTCTAATTTTCTAAGAGTTAATTTCTTATTTTTATTAAATATTTTTGAGTTATTCTTATTTAGATTTGAATCAAATTTATTCATTGCATTATTAGCATGCATATATAATTTTTGAGAGAAATCTAAACTAGTACAATCAGGATTATTTAGGGTATCGACATGCGTTGCAAAAATTAGATTTTCATATAATATAAATTTACTAATATTGATTTCTCCCCCTGAATTCTTGGGTCTTCTTTCTGGGCATTGTCTTTTGCAGTGACCTATTCGTTTGCACTTGGAGCATTCAATATGCTTCTTCCTTTTCCGGATCGATTTCTCCTTCTCCTCTGGTTGTGCCGACCGAATCTTAAGAGTAGGGCACTTGTTTCTATAGTACCTTCTCTCCCTACACTTAAAGCAAGTTATATGAAATTTTGAATTTACAATTTTACCTTTTAGATCCATGATAGGATTCTCCCCCTTGACTGTTGCCATCTTAAATTTGAACTTAGATTCACCTATCTCTTCCTTGGCCATCAGTGCTATGAAATCGGTCTGATCTGATTCTTCTATGTCTGATTCGAGGGTTGACTCTAGAGATTCATACTCAGATTTGAACTCAAGTTCGACTTGGGCTTTTGTCTCTAAAGGAATTTCATGAAACTTGATCAATTTCTTCCAAAGCTCCTTAGCATTGTCGAACTTTCCAACTCGATCAAGCTCTGAATTTATTAGTCCGCATAAGAGAGTACATGTTGCTTTTGCATTGCCTCTATTTTTCTTCTTGTTTGTGCATCCCACTTGTCATAGGCAATGGGCACACCTTCTTCGATGGGGAGTATAAATCTGATCTAGACTATGGTCCATATCTCCATTCGGGTCTTCAGTTGGTGCTCCATTTGGTCTTTCCAGTATCCAAAATTCTCGCTGGACAAGAGTGGTAGGTGTGCGGTGCTGTTGCCTTCTTGGTGGCCCATTGTAGAAAAAATCTCACACGCAAAAGGTAAAAAGAAACAAATGTCCCAAGACTTGGTCTTCGATTAGTAGTGTAGGAGAAAAATAAAAATAAAAATATGCTATTTTTTTTAAATAATAAAATATTAAAAAAATATTATTACAAATTTTTGAAAATGTGATATTTTGCTAATACCGACCAATGGTGAAAAGATGAAAATAAATTTTTCAAAAACAGTTTTGGAGGGAAAAAATGACGAATAAGAATGCTCGAACAGTAGTTGTACCGATTCAGAGTGACCCAGCTCTGATACCAATTGTAGGATCGAAAAGCGCTAGAGGGGGGGGGTGAATAGCGCTCGTGGCTAATTCGTTTGTTTCGTAAAACTCAAAGTAAGTATGCAGCGGAAAAGTAAAGACACAGAAGCAATACTAACACTTTTTGATTACTTGGTTTGGAGCTTGTGTCGACTCCTACTTCAAGGCCCACGATTGTTGATCGCTTTCGGTGGGCAATCACTATAAGTTTGGAAAGCTTTTCAAAGAAACAATACAAGTACTAAGCTTTACAAATATGAATTACAACTTGTTACCGACGACTTGGTGAAATCAATCTTCTGGCTTTGATCATTGTCGGAGCATCGCTAAACGCTCCGGAGTGCATGTAGTTATTTGTTCTTAATCTCAGAATTGTTGTTGAAGCACCTGGTCGAGACCTCCTTTTATAGCCAAGCTTGATCTGATCTAGATCCACTGATCACGAGATCAGTTTTTGACCCGTCATTGATCGGTCGACCGATCCCCTGGTTCAGTCGACCGATCCCACCTGGATCAACCCCGCTTCCTGTCCAGATTCTGTCGCTTTAGATAAGCCTTCGTTCGGTCGATCAATCTTGTTGTTTGGTCGACCGATCTCACTATTCGATCGACGGATCAGCTGATGATCTCTGCCCTAATCAACCCGGCCTGATCTAGTCATCGCTTATCCTTGGTTCGGTCGACCGATCACGAGGTTCGGTCGATTGATCCCTTGGTTGAACCTGATTCACTCGCTGGAACTCTGATCTTGCTGGTTAGAGGTTCAGTCAACCGATCAAGACGTTCGATCGGCCGATCCCAGTCGATTCTAACCCTGCACAAAGTGTTAGTCTCCTACAAAATATAGTTAGCACATAACAGATAATATGTAAATACAATTTTTGACAACCTTCGTCAGTTCTGGCTTCGGATTTCCTTCGAAAAACCTAGGTCGAACCGACACTACTGTTCCCTCATCGGAGAACGCGCCCTCACCTACTCCTCTCGGGAGAGATTACCTGTTGCTAGATCGGTCCTCCAAACCGACTGAACTTTCCACGTAGGGTTACCACCCCTAAGACCTAGGGTTACCACCCCCTAGGGTTTTCCTCAGCCTAGGATTACTGCCCCCTAAGACCTAAGGTTACCACCCCCTAGAGTTTTCCTCAGCCTAGGGTTACCACCCCCTAGGACCTAGGGTTACCCCCCCCCCCTAGGGTTTTCCACCTACCTAACCACAGTTAAGACTTTCCATCACCTAGGGTTACCGCCCCCTAGAACCTAGGGTTGCCACCCCGTAGGATTTTCCACCTGCCTAGAATCTACTAGGTCTTTCGCCTAAGACAACTTAGGACTTTCCTGCAAGCTTAATGAACCTTGTTAGATAACAAGATAACTTAACTTTGGACCCTTTGACATAATCAAAACACCGGTTCGATCGTCGGATGCTTCCCGCATCAACATGTTTCTCACTGGCTAGAGACATTAGTACGTTGAAAGTTAAATGTGAATGCTAGTTATGATAACTAGTTCATTGGAGTGACCTGTTGTAAGACTTCATATGGTTCTGTACATATACGGATATGTCAATAAAACACTTAGTGTAGCTCGCGTGCAATTTTCCTTTGACTTGAAGTATTCAAGTTATATTGGTTATGGAGACTTATACTTTGATATCTTAAGCAAACATCTCTTAGGAGGTGTAGACCTGGGTTGATTATGTATAGGTTGAAGTGCCTAAAGATATTTGGATTGCCAACAAAGCAATCACCACCCTATGAGAGGAGACGCATACCCTATGACTATTTGTTAGGATTGTTACTCAAAGTCTTTGGCCAAAGTAAACGTGTTAAGAGTATGGTACTCTCAGACACATGTCTGAGTAATTTAAATTCACAAGATGAGGAAGTATTACTTAGGATAGGTGTGACGTAGTCAGCTTAGTGGACTCTGACACATAGACCATGTCTTGAACCAAGTGGATATAAGAGAAGTGAAAGGAATGAGACATGATTCACTCTAGTTGCTAAAAGGTTTCAAAAGTGGTTTTGAAATCAACCATTGATTTTTTGATTAATACTAGGTGCCACTCTTGATCTATTTTAATTAAATGGTTAATTATGAATGACCAACATAATTGAAAATCTATTGGATCATATGCATTACGAGTTTATCTGAAAGACTTAAAATTAGTTTAAGAATTAGATTTTTAGATCAAGAGAGATTAAGTTTGGTTAGAATAGATGAAGGGTAAATATGAAAAAAGGGTTTGGTATAACAAAGCGTGAATGGGCCACATCTTTTGAAGATAAGATGGATCCTCTTTGGTTTAATTATAAACTAAATTGGTTTGGTTTTAATCAAAAGGGGGTTTGATTATTCAACCAAGGTTTTTTGTTTTGACCAAACCTAGTTTGGTCTTGAACTAAACTTAAAGTTATTGGTATGGGTGTTGGTGCAATTTGAACTAACAGTCCAACTCAGGTTTTGATGAATAACAAGTGAGTTAAGTTAGGTTTTTATGTGATCTAATTACTTACCAAGTGTGTAGGAGTTGACGAGTTTGAAGGATCAGACATAAGACTAAAATCTAGCTAGGTCTGAGGATCTAATAGTTAGTGCGAAGCTCAGATAGGTCAAAGGGCCGACCTAATATCTGGTAGGAAGTTCGATTGGGTCTGCGGGACCTGACGACTAGAAGAAATCCAGTTGGGTCTGCTAACCTGACAACTAGAATGAAAACCTGGTGGGTCAAGAGGCTAATTGACAGATACAAGTTGGCAAGTTACTAGAGGAGAGTGACTCAGTGAGAATGAGTTCTGGTTGAGGGACAGTAGACGTCAGCCCAGTTTAGGTCCATTTTGAATCCCTAAACTGAGACCTTAATTAGTTCCTGGTCTAGGGAGGATAGGAGCTAATTATTATTACTCATTATTATTGTGCTAAAACTTGTCTTGCAGGTTATTATTTGGTTTATTGGACTAACATGTTTTGTAGGGCAAGAAGAGCACAAAAAGCCTCGGGTGAACAATACCCGAGGTACCTTTAAGCATTGGAAGACGCCTTAACATTGTTTATAGAAGGTGCCTTCGGTACATGGAAGGATAAAATTTTGACCTCTTCGGTGATAAGGAACAGCTTTTTTCAGGATCAAGTTTTACATGCTGGAGGCACTTTCAACCCTATGGAAGGCGCCTTCCACAGCTTTTATAAGAGCATCTCGGCCAGGCTTCAAACAATAACTCATACACAAGCTTCTATGCATTCGATTGAGATTCTGACTGCTCCGGTTTCCTCTTGTCACTTTATTACAACGCTGCTATGCTCGTCTACCGCTAAGAAGCCAACCAAAAATTGAGCTCGAGCCGACCGACTCTGAAAAAAGTGTTTGGTAAGTTTAAATTTTGTACTTAATTATTGCAAAAAAGGCAAGTGGTTTCGGAAGAGGTACTTTAGTGGATTACCCATCAATAGGTCCACGGGACCTAGGTCTTGTAGTAGGAGTCGCTGAAGACTCCAAACTAAGTAAAATCGACCATATCTGTCTTTATCTTCTTACTTGTTTCTTTTAATTTCTGTAACGACCCACCTTCTACTGACTAGGCTGTAAGGCGAATCGCTACAGTTAATGCTAAACTACAATATGCGGAAAACTGATCTAATTTGAGTTTTGCTAATTATCTGATTAATGTTAACTCTGACACTAACATTCCGGGTGTACCTTGGAGTTGTACACATGCTAGGGGAGGTATTTACAACTGGTAACACCCTCCGGATCGATCCACAGACCGATCTGCTGATACTGGTACGGTCACAAGACCCTGGATCGGTCGGCTGTCCGATCCCGAAGCTACATCGCTTCTGTCCCCAGCTGGATCGGTCTACCGACCGATCCAGGTATGTCTGGATCGGTCGGCTGACCGATCCAGGCACTTGGAAATCGGGGACTCGCTACTGTGTTGTACTGGATCGGTCGGCTGACCGATCCAGGTACTTGGAAATCCGGGGACTCGCTACTGTATTGTACTGGATCGGTCGGCTGACCGATCCAGGAGGATACAGTAGCATACTGTATCTGGCTGGATCGGTCGGTTGATCGATCCAGTGACACAGCCAGGCCCTGATCGGTCGGGAGACCGATCAGAGTCTGATTTCACCCGGGTAACTCTGATTTCAGCACTTTCGCGTGCCAAAACCCCACATAACATTTAACTAATGCATCATAAACTATTCTAACAACATGTAATAACATTCTAACGACATAAACTAGTAATCTAACTTAACATATGGCATAGTTTAGGAATTCATGGCAACACACAACTAAAAGTGCCTAGAACATGAAAACCAAAACCAATAAATAAAATGCTAAAGTAAATGCTAGAGAGTCTAATGCTCAATTTGCTACGTCCCCTAAGGACCTTTGATTCCAGTTCCATACACACACATCCTCATCTGCATTGACCCCCAGCCTCCACTGCTAGTCCACTTTTCCTTTACCTTTATCTGCAGTATAAGAAAAGTAGTATCTGTAAGCTAACAAGCTTAGTAAGAAACCATCTACCTCACAAAACATGCGACGATGCAATATGATTTTTAAAGCATGCTATTTGAAATAATCTGACTAGGCTAAAACATATAAACATGGCATGTGATCATACAAGCATAGCAATCAAGAACTGAACATGAGCTATCATAATGTGTAAGCAAGGAAGAGCTAAACTGAAGCTAAACTGGTACTGAATTCAAACTCAACTAACATAACTGATTTATATGAGTTTTGAAAACTAATACATAGTAAGTGAAAATACATAATCATGCTGTTTGGGCCCGGCAACTGTACTTGCTGTGCGCGCATCCCTGACTAGACCCGGGTTTGCAAGTCCTGAATTTAGTAGGGTTAACTAGGTTATCTAAACCTAGGGACGACTGTGGGAGTCCAACCCAATGGATATCTGATCCAGTACAGTGTCACTGAAAATAAAATACTGAAATAGCTAATACTTGCTTATTCTATTGTTTCTAGGTTATCTGAACCTAGAGCTAGGTTATCTAAACCTAGAGGTGACTGTGGGAGCCCACCCATTGGATATCTGATCCATATAAGCTGTAATAAACTGAGAATACTGAATAGATACTTCTAATGTATCTAACTAAGCTGTTGGAGATGCATAGGGTGCATTTTACTAAACTAGCTATTTTATCGAACACTTAGTGTGCCCTAACTCTTCTCTATTAGGGAGACCACCTCTAGGCACCCGACAACGTCTAACCTCCTATCTGAAGAGAGAAAGCGTGTCCGGCCCATCTAGAGGTGTTCAACTAAATCCCTAATCTGCGAAGAGAATTAAATACACCCTAGATATCGATAAAAATCTGCATACATCCTAACTACATCATAAAAACTCAATCGGAAGCTATTATACTGCAGGTGAGGGGTTTCTTACCTCTTGTTCGTAATTTCTTACGATTCTATTTGCTAGAATTCCGGTGGAGATAACCTCCTCGACGATCCGATCACGTCTTCGCGTTCCTCTCGCGGAGAAGAACCTCTTTCGTGTTGGAGTCGTCGCCGGAAGGTGTCTTTGGGGCCTAGCCTTGGTGCGCCGAGAGAAAGGGGAGGAAGAGAGGTTGGCGTCGGTGAGGGTTTTGGAGAAGAAAAGTGGCGTGAGGTGAGGAGGTGCCGAACCAAACTCTAAAATAAACCAAACCCTCTTTAAGTTCTTAATTTATATTAAGTGGTTTAATGAACCCAACTCTAATATAAATATATTTTGTTCTCCTTTCTTTCAGCACGGCCCTGCTGGGTTCACTGGTTCCTAACATTATCCGCAAACCATAGGTCTCGGGTTCGATTCCCGCCTAAGCTATTTTGCGGTTCTATTTATTTTTGTTGCTTCCGCTACTCGGAAAATTCCGGAAAAATATCTAAAAATTCCAGAAAAATCGTAGAATAATTCTAAAATAAATTCGGGAATTTTTCGGGCTTTACAATCCCCCATACCTTATAAAAAGTTCGTCCCCGAACTTAAAACAATTCTGGGTACTTCTGTCTCATGCTGGCCTCTGTCTCCCAAGTCGCCTCTGCTGCTGTGTGATTTTGCCAGCTGACTTTGATTAATGGTACTTCTTTGTTCCGTAATTTCTTTACTGCTCGGTCTATTATCGGAATCGGCCGACTGTCATAGCTGAGATCATCACGGACCTGTACCAACTGTGGCTCGATCACCTGGGTGGCGCCTGGAATATGCTTCTTCAGCATGGAGACATGAAATACGTTGTGGACAGCTGACATCTCCTGAGGTAGTTCTAGCTCATATGCTACCTTGCCCACTCTCTTCGTGATAAGGTATGGTCCCACATATCTGGGAGCTAGCTTGCCCTTCTTCCCAAAACGCATGACTCCCTTCATGGGCGCTACTCGAGGAAAACTGTATCCCCAATCGAAAACTCTAGGGGTGCGTCGTGTATCAAGATAGCTCTTACATGACTGTCTTGCCTCTATCCTCTGGCGAATCTGCTGTATGGCTTTGTGGTATCTGCGACTAGATGCATGCAAGCTCTAGTTCCTTCCATTCACCACTCTCATACAGTGATTGGTGATCGCACCTCAGCCCATAGAGTGCCTCATAAGGTGCCATGCCGATAGTGGCTCGATAACTGTTGTTGTATGCAAATTCCGCTAGACTCGGATATTTGCACCAACTTCTTGAAATCTAGGGCACAAGCCCGGAGCATATCTTCAAGTACATGATTTACTCGCTCCGTCGACCATCCGTCTGGGGATGGAATGTGTGCTGAACTTTAACTTCGTGCCCAATGCTGACTGTACACACTCCCAGAAGTGTGATGTAAATCTGCTGTCTCTATCTGAAATAATGGTACGTGGGACTCCATGAAGTCTGACGATCTCCTGGAGATACAACTGAGCTAGTTTCTCCATGGAGTAGGATATCTTGATAGCTAAAAAGTGGGCTGATTTAGTCAACCTGTCGACTATTACCCAGATGGCATCAAAACCATTCGTGGTTCTGGGTAGTCCCACTATGAAGTCCATAGAGATATCCTCCCACTTCCATTCTGGAATCTGTATAGGCTGCAGAACTCCTCCTGGTCGCTGATGTTCTGCCTTGACCCTCTGACAGGTGAGACAGATGCTAACATATCTGGCGATGTCTCGCTTCATCCCGGGCCACCAAAAATGTTTCTTCAGGTCTTGATACATTTTGGTGGAACCTGGATGCATTGCGTAGGGAGTCCTGTGAGCCTCATCTAAAATCTGTCTCCGTAGCTCCTCCTGATCTGGAACACAGAGTCTGTCACCAAAATACAACACCCCGCTATCGGACACTCTGAATTCTCTACTTTCTGATTCTGCTAGCCCTTGCTTGATCTTCTGAATTTCAGGGTCCTGCTCCTGAGCTGACTGAATGTCACCAAGCAAGGTAGACTCTAAGGTCATAGTAGAGAGCTGTCCAACGATGAGTTCGAGACCGAAATCTACGATCTCCTTCTGTAGGGGCGGTGACATGGCTGTAAGAGATAATAAGGTAGCACTGGATTTTCTGCTAAGTGCATCTGCTACCTTATTGGCTTTCCCTGGATGGTAGAGGATGTCTACATCATAGTCCTTGACCAGCTCAAGCCACCTGCGCTGTCGCATGTTCAGATCCTTCTGAGTGAAGAAATACTTCAGACTCTGATGATCTGTATACACTCTGCACTGAGCTCCATATAAGTAATGTCTCCAAATTTTGAGAGCGAACACTACTGCTGCCAGCTCAAGGTCATGAGTAGGGTAATTCTTCTCATAATCCTTGAGTTGTCTGGAGGCATAGGCGATCACCTTGCCATTTTGCATCAGTACTGCTCCTAGTCCCAACTTAGAGGCATCACTATAGATGTCAAAGCTGCCGGTGTCGTCTGGTAGAGCCAAAATGGGAGCACTGGTCAACCTCCTTTTTAGCTCGCTGAAGCTATTCTCACAGTCCTCTGTCCACTGAAATTTTCTATTCTTTCTGGTAAGAGCTGTCAGTGGGGAGGCTACCCTGGAGAAGTCCTCTACAAACTTCCTGTAATATCCTGCTAATCCCAGAAAGCTCCTGATTTCGCTGGCGTTCTTAGGTCTCTTCCAGTTACTTACTGCTTCTATCTTGCTGGGATCCACCATGATACCATCCTTTGAGATGATGTGACCCAGGAAGGACACCTGTTCTAACCAAAATTCACATTTCGTGAACTTGGCGTATAGCTGGTTCTGCTGAAGGGTCTGCAATACTAGTTTCAGGTGCTCTGAATGTTCTTCCTGAGTTCCTGAATAGATAAGAATGTCATCGATAAACACAATAACAAACTTATCTAAATACTCCCTGAATACTCTGTTCATGAGATCCATGAATGTAGCTGGAGCATTGGTCACACCAAAGGGCATGACCACGAACTCGTAGTGTCCGTATCTGGTTCTGAATGCTGTCTTGGGTATATCCCCTTCTTTGACCTTCACCTGATGATAACCTGATCTGAGATCTATCTTAGAGAACACTGCTGCTCCCTTCAGCTGGTCGAACAGGTCATCGATTCTGGGAAGGGGATACCTGTTCTTGATTGTGACTTGGTTCAATGATCTGTAGTCTATGCACAGTCGCATGCTTCCATCCTTCTTCTTCACGAACAATACAGGTGCTCCCCATGGTGAGTGACTCGGGCGTATGAAACCCTTGTCCAACAGCTCCTGTAGTTGCTCCTGAAGTTCCTTCAGTTCTGCTGGAGCCATGCGATAAGGCGCTTTGGAGATAGGATTTGTACCGGGAATGAGCTCTATCTCAAAGTCAATCTCCCTGTCTGGTGCTAGGCCTGGTAACTCTTCAGGGAAGACTGCTGGGTAGTCACATACAACTCGGACCTCTGCTAGCTGTTGGCCCTTGTCCTGGCTGGTATTGACTACATGTGCTAGGTACCCCGTACATCCCGAATCCATCAACTTCTGTGCCTTCATTGCTGAGAGAAATTTTCTGGCTTTTCTCTTTGGTTCTCCGTGGTATTCAAACTGTATTTCTGCTTCAGGTTGGAATACGACTTTCTGTTTACGGCACTCTATGGAAGCACCGTATCTGATCAGAAAGTCCATTCCAAGGATGACGTCATAGTCAGTCATTTCCAGCAGGATCAGATCGCAAAAGAGTTCCCTGTCTGCTATAATGACTGGCACTGCTCTGAGCCAGTGCGTGGATGCCATGACCTCTCCTGAAGGTAGTGCCGTCAAAAATTGACCACTGAGTACCTCTGAGGGTATTTCTAATTTCTCGGAGAACACCCTGGCTATGTATGAATGGGTTGCCCCAGTATCAAATAGAACAGTAGCACTATACTGAAAAATGCTAATCTGACCTGTGACAACTGTCGAGGCATTGGCTACGTCCTCTCTGGTGAGTGAGTAGATCCTCGCATTCGCCATAGCTGGAGGGGCTTCTAATCTGCCCTGGCTGATATGTGGACCCTCTAGAGCGGCCTGCATCTGATATAACTGAGCTGGCTGGCCTGCATACTGAATCTGCTGTGGCTGAGGAAGACCGGTCTTGTTCGGGCACTGCTTGGCCATGTGCCCTTCTTGTCCACATTCAAAGCATCCTCGTGTACCCTTGCGACAAACCCCTGGGTGGAATTTCCCACAAGTGGTACACTTTGGATAACTGGGTCGCTTGCTAGATGGTCCTCCTTTTGAGTCACTCTCTGATTTGCGCTTGCTGTTGGAGTTCCCTTTCCAGTTAGAGCTGTGACCTTGCTGTTTCTGAATGTGAGAGTTTCCTTGGCCTTTGGACTCTGAAGAGACTTGCTTCTGCTGCTTTATGCTATTCTGGTAATGCTCTGTGGTCAAGGCACTGCTCACTAACTCCTCTGTGGTTTGTGGCCTATGTATGCCACCAGCCACGTTCACTGCTATCTCTAGCCTCAACATCTTGAGCATCAACCTGATCTGTTCCTTTTCTGTGCTGACTAGCTCTGGGCACAGACGAGCCAACCTGTTGAATTTCTTCACGGCTTCCTCAACTGATAGGTTGCCCTGACGAAACTCAGTGAACTCGTCATAGTGGCGGTTTGTAACCCGTATATGAAAGAATTCCTCGAAGAACTCCTTCTCGAAGTCAGCCCATGTCATCTGGTTCACTGGGCGCTTCGTTCTAATTCTTTCCCACCACATGCGTGCGTCTCTGGCAGAAGGAGGCACACTTCACCTTCTCATGTTCCGGCCAGTCCAGAAGCTCCATCGTGCTCTCCAGTGTTTTGAACCAGGCTTGTGCATCCCATGGTTCACTAGTGCCCGAGAAGTTCTCTGACCCGCTGCCACTGGATCGGATAGGCTTCCTTTCTTGGCTCATTCTTTGGGATTCTTGGTCTTGGTCTTTGGTCGGTGGTGGAACTTCTAAGACCACCGGAGTCGTCGATTCGGTTCCGGTGACTATTCTGCCGATTAGCCTTTAAGGTGGCTATTTCTGTTCACCTAGCTGCGAGCCACTAGTCTTTGTAAGGAGGAGGCCAGCCCGCCTCTTCTTTGGGGCTCGTGGCTAGCGCCTCCTGGGCGTCCTCGTGCCATTTCTAAAGACATAGAGAACATAACATAACTAAGGTAATTGCAGTTATATAACTACTGATATCATGTTAAAAGACTAGCACAGACTAACAGGCAATAGACATATAAACATGAACTGTAACTAGAAGGCAAGAAACAATAAAGAGAGTAGAGGTATCCTTACTTGGAAGCTGCAGGTACAATGCTGATGTGTGTGTAGGAAGTATGGAATACGGCTCTGATACCACTCTGTAACGACCCGCCTTCTACTGACTAGGCTGTAAGGCAAATCGCTACAGTTAATGCTAAACTACACTGTGCGGAAAACTGATCTAATTTGAGTTTTGCTAATTATCTGATTAATGTTAACTCTGACACTAACATTCCGGGTGTACCTTGGAGTTGTACACATGCTAGGGGAGGTATTTACAACTGGTAACACCCTCCGGATCGATCCACAGACCGATCTGCTGATACTGGTACGGTCACAAGACCCTGGATTGGTCGGCTGTCCGATCCCGAAGCTACATCGCTTCTGTCCCCAGCTGGATCGGTCTACCGACCGATCCAGGTATGTCTGGATCGGTCGGCTGACCGATCCAGGCACTTGGAAATCGGGGACTCGCTACTGTGTTGTACTGGATCGGTCGGCTGACTGATCCATGTACCTGGAAATCCGGGGACTCGCTACTGTATTGTACTGGATCGGTCGGCTGACCGATCCAGTGACACAGCCAGGCCCTGATCGGTCGGGAGACCGATCAGAGTCTGATTTCACCCGGGTAACTCTGATTTCAGCACTTTCGCGTGCCAAAACCCCACATAACATTTAACTAATGCATCATAAACTATTCTAACAACATGTAATAACATTCTAACGACATAAACTAGTAATCTAACTTAACATATGGCATAGTTTAGGAATTCATGGCAACACACAACTAAAAGTGCCTAGAACATGAAAACCAAAACCAATAAATAAAATGCTAAAGTAAATGCTAGAGAGTCTAATGCTCAATTTGCTACGTTCCCTAAGGACCTTTGATTCCAGTTCCATACACACACATCCTCATCTGCATTGACCCCCAGCCTCCACTGCTAGTCCACTTTTCCTTTACCTTTATCTGCAGTATAAGAAAAGTAGTATCTGTAAGCTAACAAGCTTAGTAAGAAACCATCTACCTCACAAAACATGCGACGATGCAATATGATTTTTAAAGCATGCTATTTGAAATAATCTGACTAGGCTAAAACATATAAACATGGCATGTGATCATACAAGCATAGCAATCAAGAACTGAACATGAGCTATCATAATGTGTAAGCAAGGAAGAGCTAAACTGAAGCTAAACTGGTACTGAATTCAAACTCAACTAACATAACTGATTTATATGAGTTTTGAAAACTAATACATAGTAAGTGAAAATACATAATCATGCTGTTTGGGCCCGGCAACTGTACTTGCTGTGCACGCATCCCTGACTAGACCCGGGTTTGCAAGTCCCGAATTTAGTAGGGTTAACTAGGTTATCTAAACCTAGGGACGACTGTGGGAGTCCAACCCAATGAATATCTGATCCAGTACAGTGCCACTGAAAATAAAATACTGAAATAGCTAATACTTGCTTATTCTATTGTTTCTAGGTTATCTGAACCTAGAGCTAGGTTATCTAAACCTAGAGGCGACTGTGGGAGCCCACCCATTGGATATCTGATCCATATAAGCTGTAATAAACTGAGAATACTGAATAGATACTTCTAATGTATCTAACTAAGCTGTTGGAGATGCATAGGGTGCATTTGACTAAACTAGCTATTTTATCGAACACTTAGTGTGCCCTAACTCTCCTCTCTATTAGGGAGACCACCTCTAGGCACCCGACAACGTCTAATCTCCTATCTGAAGAGAGAAAGCGTGTCCGGCCCATCTAGAAGTGTTCAACTAAATCCCTAATCTGCGAAGAGAATTAAATACACCCTAGATATCGATAAAAATCTGCATACATCCTAACTACATCATAAAAACTCAATCGGAAGCTATTATACTGCAGGTGAGGGGTTTCTTACCTCTTGTTCGTAATTTCTTATGATTCTATTCGCTAGAATTCCGGTGGAGATGACCTCCTCGACGATCCGATCACGTCTTCGCGTTCCTCTCGCGGAGAAGAACCTCTTTCGTGTTGGAGTCGTCGCCGGAAGGTGTCTTTGGGGCCTAGCCTTGGTGCGCCGAGAGAAAGGGGAGGAAGAGAGGTTGGCGTCGGTGAGGGTTTTGGAGAAGAAAAGTGGCGTGAGGTGAGGAGGTGCCGAACCAAACTCTAAAATAAACCAAACCCTCTTTAAGTTCTTAATTTATATTAAGTGGTTTAATGAACCCAACTCTAATATAAATATATTTTGTTCTCCTTTCTTTCAGCACGGCCCTTCTGGGTTCACTGGTTCCTAACATTATCCGCAAACCATAGGTCTCGGGTTCGATTCCCGCCTAAGCTATTTTGCGGTTCTATTTATTTTTACTGCTTCCGCTACTCGGAAAATTCCGGAAAAATATCTAAAAATTCCAGAAAAATCGTAGAATAATTCTAAAATAAATTCGGAAATTTTTCGGGCTTTACGGCATCCATCATGGATGCCTATAAAATCTCGAGGAATCTATCCAAATTAAAATTAGATGAACTCTTTTGTGAATTAGAGCTATAAGAACAGACTAACGTCAAACCTGAGAAAGGTATTTCTCTTGTTGCAGGAACGTCAAAAGAAAAATCTAGATCTCAACCAGAACCTAAAGATGAGTCTGACCCAGACTCAGGCGATGAAGAATATCTAGTGAACCTGGTAAGAAAGATGTTCACTAGGAGAAAAAAAACTTCACCAAAAAGAACCTACAGAAGATCAAGTCCACTTCCAATTCCAACAACAATAAGACAAACATCACGTGCTTTGGATGTAACAAGAAGGGGCATTACAAGAAAAACTACCCAAATCTCAAGAAGAAGTAAGTCCTCAAGGCAACTTGGGGCGAATCGTCCGCAAAGGATCAGATAGCGACAAACTGAAGCACACTAACTATCTTGCACTAATGGTATATGTACTAGAATCAGAAAGTGAATCAGAATACGAGTTCGAACCCAAATCGAGCTACGAGACTACACTCATTTTCGAAGATTTAGATGAGGTACAATCTATTTTAAGCAATTTTTTTTAAAATAATTGTATGTTTACATAGGAAATAACTATATCTAAAGATCAAATAAATGAACTAAGCAAAGAAAAATAAAACACCTAATGAACAACTAAAATCAAATTCAACAATTGAGATGATTCAAGTTGAAATCCCAACTCAAGTCACAAAACTTGTCGAGGACAATTCTAAATTAAAAAGAAAAGTACTTGAACTAAAATAACTACTAGAAAACTTCACAACTAGATCTATGTATCTTGATATAATACTTAGATCACAAAGAGCTGTGTACAATAAGTCCGGACTTGGATACAAGTCTAGCTCAACTAACAAAATCTTTATATCTTTAGTCAATCAACATAAAAATTAAATCAAAGCTTGAGTTCTGAAAGCGTGTCTAACCACGTAAGTAGGAATCAATCAATACTACATATTTAAAAATAAAATACACTATCTAAAACCAAATAAATAAACCCTAATCTCAAAAACTAAACCCTCTAAGCTAAATTTAGTAAAGTCAACTAAAAAAATAACTAAACCTAAATTAAATAAAAATAAAATTAATCTAAATTCAAACTATAACCAAGTCTATTATAACTATAAAACAAATTAACACAAACTTAAAACTTAAAACCCAAGTCCAATAATTCAGGAGGAGGCTCCAAACTAGTTGACACCTCCAAAATCAATAACTTACCCAGGTGGGTAATTAAGACTAGTCTAAAAAGGGATAAAAGTTTAACTTGATAAACTATACTAGTAAAGTTTTGGATGATAGTAGGTTAGGAAAACTCTACCTATGCATGTCCAGGAAGATATGGCTTCGACTTGGTGCATTTATCTTAGTGGAACTAACTGAAGCTACCCCTTATGAATCCTAACTGATTAGACTAGAGTTTTATAATAAGTTTAGTGGATAGGACTATTTGAAAAATTTTAAAGTTGTAGTTACTCTAATGATGTCCAGGTGACTTACCACAACTTAGAAGTTTATCTAAACAATACTTATTTTTTAAACCCAAAGCTAAATTTGAATCTAACATAAAGTTAAACCAAATCCTGAAATCCAACTTAAACGCATCTCACAAAATTATAGGATTCCCTGATTGAAAATATAGATCAGGTGAAATGATTAAAGATCCAAAATCAAATTCAAAAAACCAAAATTCAAAATTCAAATTCAAAAATACAAATTCAAAATTCAAATTAAAAAATACAAATTCAAATTTCAAATTAAAATTTAAAAATTCAAAACTAAAATTCAAAATCCAAATTCAAAATTCAAACTCAAAATTCAAAATTTAATTAAAGTTAAAATAACCTCCTAAATTAATTTCGAACTTAACCTAATTAATTTGTAACTTAAACTTTTAATTTAAATTAATTTCTTAACCTAAATAAATCTTTAACGTAAATTAATTTCTTAATTTAATCAATTCTTAACTTAATTAAATGAAATTAAGACTTAAATCTAAATTAAACAAACAATTAAATCCATTAAAATTTAGTTAACTTAAATTTAAAACTTAATTAAATAGTTAATGAGTGAACAATTAAAACTCAATGAATTAAACTCAAAACATTAATCTAACTTAACTAAATACAACTCAATTTAACTTAAACTTAACTTTAATTAAATCTTAATTGATAATTTAGGATAACATTAATTGAAAACTCAAATTAATTATCACCTTAACTTAATTTAACTGAAAACTTTAACATTATTCTAACTAACTTTAAATTAAATTTACTATACCTCAAAATTGAACTAAAACTTAACTTAATCTTAATTTAATTAAAATCTAATATGTCGTTAAACCTTAACAAAATTACAACTTGTTCAAACTAACAACTTTGTTAACGGTAACTTAAACCTTGACTTAAATTAATATCTTAACCTAATCAATTCTTATATTAATTTTTAAGTTAACTTAATTTCTTAACTCAATCAATTTTTAACTTAAATAATTAATCATTAAATAGCTCAATTAAAAAAAAATTGAAAGCGCTACCGAAGGCGCCTCTGAGACAATCGGAGGCGCCCTTGGAAAGGCAGGAAAAATCCCGTCTTAACCGACTGAAGGCACCTTTAGTCAATTGAACATGCTCTCCATAGCACATGGAAGGTGCCTTCCATCAGGCTGAATGCGTTTTCAAGCAAACCTTTTCCAGCAAATAGAGCTCAGCTCTGTTCGCGAATCTACTCATGGCAAGGCACCTTCCCGTTATAAATTGTAATATTTTCTACCTCCAATCCTTAACAATGCCTCCTAGGTATACACTAACTTAATCTATCTAGTTAATCTTTACCTATTTGTATATTTTCCTTATAAAATTTATGTATGCGTACGATACTTGCTATTTTAGGAAATGATGAAATGTTGGTTCTACCTCAGGCAGCACCCCATCTACTGATTCTAGATTCCCCACTGAGCGATATAGGCTAGACTTTCTACAGCATACATATATCGCACTTAAATCTAGATTTTTGAGCAGGTCTTTTTTTACTAGGTACTATGTGCCTATCATTGAGGGCATAGACTATTACTAGTTAGATTGATTAGTTTATTGTAGTCATCTAGTAAACCTAGACCTGTATCTACAATTGTATAACAACCTAGTTAAGATCGATGATCTAACGTACTCCACTAGAGTTGGTGGGAAGGACTTTAGCTTCTCTCCCACTTTATTGTATGATAGCTTAGGACTTAGGCGATCTTCCTGTCCATTTTTGTGTAACCCTACTAGGGATTTGCCATTTGGTGAACCCTACTCCCATATTACATTAGATACTATCCACATGTTTTTTTTGGGGAGGAGAGACTACCTACTGTGACTGACTTTAGGTCATTCTCTCTTAAGGTCCAGGACTATGTCTTATATTGAGTCCTAACCACTTGCATTCTACCGATCACATCACATAATGTTACAATGATGTGACCATCCCACTCCTTTCTATATGCACTATGTCATCATTTATACATCAACATTGCATTGCACATGTTTCAGAATGCCATCTATGCATCTAGTCTTGTCACTAGGAGACAGGTTCATATGCCCTATTGTCATATTTTGAAATATATATTCTCGACCATAGGGGTAGATATGAGCCAGGGTACGTCCACCTCCCTTAGCGCATATGACGATATTGGTCAGCATCATCTTACATTAGTACATATAGACGTCACCGCTCAGGGAGGACTAGCTTGGAGAGTGGGATCGTAGCCAGATGCTCTAGGTGAGGCCGAGAATGATTTTCCACCATTATCCCAGCCGAGGGAGAGGAGTTGCCAACATTTACAGTTGAGGATGTTTTTGGACCTTCACCGACCCAGCCCTCGACCTCATTATCCATCAAGGATCATCTTACTTGACTTGAGGAGTCTTCTGCTCAGATCTAGCAGTCAGTCTCAGATGGATTGAGATCTATTCGAGGAGAGATGACTACCGAATTCTCATCTCTTTGGGAGGCGATGACCACCGAATTTCAACAGATTCTTTGAGCCTTGCGAGTACCTCAGCAGCTCCCACCTCCTTCAGTTAATGATGACCAAACTTGACTATGTTTTGTTACCTTATTATATAGTGCATATTTAGATGACTTGATCTATACAACTTGCTACTCTTTGCCACTGTTGTGTGTCATAGATTAGGACTACTACTTTTCAAAATGATTTGCAAATTTTAGGAAAATGTCTTTGCTTTGATTTTCTTTCTAAAATACCCATTTTCTTAGACTTTCAAAATTGACTTTAGCCTTAATCTAGATCAAATCAATAGAAAGTATGATCCTATAGATCTAAGACTTGAGCATCTCATAGATACACTAGGTCTCCCTTGATTGTGTATTCAAAAACCAAGAACGACGTGAGATGTATAGACAAATTACCTAGACTCAAGATGCTTATATTAGTGCATCATCATAATGTTGGTTCAGCGAGGACCGGCAAGAGGGGGGTGAATTGCCTGCAAGTAAAAATAACCCTCCTCAAAGCTTTTCAACTCTTAAAATAAAGCAACACTTAATAAAAATGACAAAAAAGAAAAACTCAGAGTTTTAACCTGGTTACAAACAAGAGGGTTGTTAATCTAGGGCGATGAAAGGCGCAGTAAGAAAACTCCTTCTCTGAAGGCGGAGAAGCCTTTTACATTTTGAGAGCTCACTAGTTGCTTAGACAGAAATTACAGAGTTGCTTTTTTCGTATGAATTCGTTGTTCTCTAAAGCTACCCGAGACCCTCTTTATATAGGGGTTCTCGAGCTTATCAGATCACCTGATCCTTCGGGATTAGGTTTAACTCGAGAGGGATCGGTCGACCGATCCCCAGGTTCGGTTGACTGAACCTGCTGTACCTGCCCAGTTTTTCGTCCAGGTGCAGTCTCTATGGATCGAGCTCAGGTTCGGTCAACCAATCCTTTTGTTCGGTCGACCGATCGGCCAATGGTCTCCAGCTGAGTTGGCCCGATCAAACTGCTCGAATTGGTCTCTGGATAAACTTGGGTTCGGTCGACCGATCAGCTTCACCAACGGTCAGCTTCTGACGTGGCATTCGACGTGTCCACTGCGGTTGGCTTCGGTTGAAGAAGGGTTCGGTCGACCGATCAATAGGTTCGGTCGACCGAACCGTTGACAAGTCAACTCTCAGTTGACTTGCTCCGGTTCGGCTCCTTAGGTGATTGTGGCCATTCGGAATAGGGCTCACCCGAACCCAGTTCTCGGCCTTCTCCTCGAGCAGGCTTCCGTCAGGCTTCTCGTCCCTCGAACGCCGCACACATTCTTCTCACTCCACCGGAGTACTCTTTCGCAGCTCTCTCATCCTTCGGACGCACTGAGCCCGTCGGCTCCCTTCCCGTGCCGTCCTTCTCGCTAGTTGCGTCTTCCGCTCGACTTCCTGTGCTCCTAAGTTCCTGCACACTCAGACACAGGGTTCAGACAAAATGCAGGACCTAACCAACTTGGTTGATCACATCAAAACTACCAAGGGGTCCAACAATCTCCTCCTTTTTGATGTGCATCAACCCAAGTTCAAGTTAGGGCTAAAACTAGACAAACGTAATTTTAAGAAAATTACTAAACTAACAAGTATAGCATAAATTTGCAATAAATAAAATTGCAACACAGTTTAGAGAAAAAAAATATTAAATTTTAACTCCTCCTAAACTTGTACTTTACTCTCCCCATTTGATCACAGCAAAAAAGAAAAATTTGTAACTTTAGAAAAAACTTCTATTAAAAAAAATGATTTTGTAGAAATTTGAATTTTTAAACAAAATTTTTAAGTAAGAATGAGGTTTAAAAAAAATTTTCCAAGTTAAACTCAATTTTAAAAAAATTCTAAGTCAATTAATAAAAAAAAAATCTAATTTCCAAAAAAAAAAAATTTAAGTTTAGAATTTTCAAGATAAATTTCTAAGAAAAAAAATGTTTGATAAACTTTCAAAGCATTATTTAATTTTTATTTTTAATGCTTTTTCAGAAAGTTAATTAAACATTTTTTTTCAATATTTTAGCTTCCAAGTCGTGGCGAGGCACTAGGCCTTCTTGGTTATTGGAGCAACAACCACTTCCTTAGACAAAGCTTCCATAAAGATTTTCAATGTTTAATTTTCTCACTGTAAGCTTTTAACTAAAGGTGAAATTTTAAACTAACAAAGATTTTGGAACCCAATAAAGGTTCCTTCCTGCAGGGTTGGTCAAAAACTTAGGGGGTACATGATTTTTGGGCACTTTTCTAAGTTGACCCTAGTGTTTTTTAATGTACCAATTTAATTTTCCATAAGTTCTTAATTTTGATTTAGGAAATTTATTTAAGCATGCATCAGATTTCAATTTTTCAATTTCTAATTTTAATTTATCATTTTTTGATTTTATACTATCGTATATCTCAAGTGGGCATGCTTTTGCTAATTTCATTTTCAATTCTTTATTTTCTTTTTCTAAATCAAATAGGTCTTTAGAAAGTGATTTAATAAAGTGAAAAGACTGAGTCGGGGTTAGATTTCGTACCTGACTTACCTGACTCGGTGAGGCTCCCCCTTCACTGCAGCTTTCCTCTTCTGATGTTCCTCCCCCTTCATCGATGCTCATCTCTGAGCTTGACTCTTCTTCTGGCTGATGGTTAGCTAGTAGAGCTAATCCTGTGAATTCTACGACTTCTGACTCGGAGGATGAAGAGTCGTCCCATGTTGCCTTCAGATTTTTGTACTTGGGTCGAGCTGACTTCTTTGTTCTTTCCTTATCTTTCTGTTTGCTCTTCAATTTTGGGCAATCATCCTTGATGTGCCCTTCTTCGTTGCAATTGTAGCACCGGACTGTCCTTCCTTTTTGATGACGTTTACTTGACTGCGATCTAAACTTGTTAGATTTAAAAAACTTATTAAAACGTCTTACCATTAACGCAGCTTCGTTTTCGTTGATTGACGCTTCGGAGTCGGAATTGTCCTTTTCAGCTCGTAGGGCAACATTGAGGTTCGACTTCTCTACTGGTTTTTCTGTAAGTCGAGACTCGTGAAGTTCGAAAGTGGAAAACAAGTTTTCTAAGCTACTTACCTCAAAGTCCTTAGAGATGTAGTAAGCATCTACTAAGAACGCCCATTCTGAATTCCTCGGGAAGGCATTGAGCGCGTATCTGATGGAATCCCAATTGGTTACTTCTTCTCCAAGGTTCGTTAGTTGCGTTATCAGCTCCTTGATTCTGGCTTGGAGTTGCGCTACCTTCTCGCCGTTGTTCATCCAGAGGTTTGTTAGTTGTGTCAGAGAATGTCGCGCCGCGCTAGTTTCGCTTCAGAGGTACCTTCGTGAAGCTCCAGGAATTTCTCCCAGAGATCTTTCGCTGAGACTTAGCTTCCGATTCGACTTACCTCCTGAGGTGGCAGAACGCTGAGGAGGTGGAATTCAGCTTTTCCGTTGGCGATGAAATCGGCTTGCTCCTTCTTGCTCCACGTGTTTTCTTCTTTGTCTTTAGGAGCTGCAAAACCATATTTCATAGTAATTAAAAATATCAAAGTCTGTTTTAAAGAATACCTCCATTTTTCACTTCCATGTAGCGAAATCTCCGTCGAACTTCGGGGGATGAATGTTCGCGCTGGCCATTTTCTTGATCTTAGTGCTTCAGACAACGGTTAGTCCTTCTGAGGCTGTCAGGCTCTGATACCACTTGTTGGTTCAGCAGGGACCGGCAAGAGGGGGGTGAATTGCTTGCAAGTAAAAATAACCCTCCTCAGAGCTTTTCAACTCTTAAAATAAAGCAACACTTAATAAAAATGACAGAAAAGAAAAACTCAGAGTTTTATCCTAGTTACAACCAAGTGGGTTGTTAATCCAGGGTGATGAAAGGCGCAGTAAGAAAACACCTTCTCTGAAGGCGGAGAAGCCTTTTACACTTTGAGAGCTCACTAGTTGCTTAAACAGAAATTACAGAGTTGCTTTTTTTTCGTATGAATTCGTTGTTCTCTAAAGCTACCCAAGACCCTCTTTATATAGGGGTTCTCGAGCTTATCAGATCACCTGATCCTTCGGGATCAGGTTTAACTCGAGAGGGATCGGTCGACTGATCCCCAGGTTCGATCGACTGAACCTGCTGTACCTGTCCAGTTTTCCGTCCAGGTGCAGTCTCTATGGATCGAGCTCAGGTTCGGTCGATCAATCCTTTTGTTCGGTCGACCGATCGGCCAAAGGTCTCCAGCTGAGTTGACCCGATCAAACTGCTCGAATTGGTCTCTGGATAAACTTGGGTTCGGTCGACCGATCAGCTTCACCAACGGTCAGCTTCTGACGTGGCATTTGACGTGTCTGCTGCGGTTGGCTTCGGTTGAAGAAGGGTTCGGTTGACCGATCAATAGGTTCGGTCGATCGAACCGTTGACAAGTCAACTCAGTTGACTTGCTCCGGTTCGGCTCCTTGGGTGATTGCGGCCATCCGGAATAGGGCTCACCCGAACCCAATTCCCGGCCTTCTCCTCGAGCAGGCTTCCGTCCGGCTTCTCGTCCCTCGAATGCCGCGCACGTTCTTCTCACTCCACCGGAGTACTCTTCCGCAGCTCTCTCGTCCTTCGGATGCACCGAGCCCGTCGGCTCCCTTCCCGTGCCGTCCTTCTCGCTAGCTGCGTCTTCCGCTCGACTTCCTGTGCTCCTAAGTTCCTGCACACTCAGACATAGGGATCAGACAAAATGCAAAACCTAACCAACTTGGTTGATCACATCAAAACTACCACGAGGTCCAACACATAAGTCTAGGAGAGAAATACCAAATTATAGTGATCAGGTTAAGTAATCTATCTTAGTTAAATATTAACTGGATACATGTACTTAACTTAACTAATCAAGTGAACCCTGGTATATTCTAATAATCAGTTAGTAATTATTAGATAGACATTTAAGGACAATTTCTAGATGACTATTTTTCTTAAATAATATCAGGTTCAAGGGGAGAATACTTTCAAAAATATTTTTTTTAACTTTCACTATTGAAAAAAAATTGTGTTTCATTTTATTTTTTTACTCAAAATAGCTTAAAAGCATTTTAAATTATTTCGAAAGGATCTTTTGAAGATATTTTTTGTTTAAGGATCTTTTGCAAAAGTCTTTTGAATTCTTGAAAATTTTCCTACAACAAAGGCCTATTTTGAAAATTATTTTAAAATACTTGGTAACCCACTCTTAAAATTATTTGAAAATATTTACTAATCTAGAAACTTTTTAAAGACATTTAGTAAAGTTTTATGGAATGTTTTACCTAAAACATTTGAAAGTATTTTTCCTTAAACATTTCTCTTACATAATTTCTTGGACAATTCTTGAAACATTTCCTTTATAGAAAACTTTTTTAGAAATTAATTTAAAATTCTTACATGGGAAATTTTTTCTGACAAACTTACTTTGAACATTTTTCAAAATTACTATTACTCAAAAATATTAATTTTTTATTAAATCTTCCTTATTTTAAAATTGCTATCAAATTTTGTATATTTTGTTGGTGTGGGAAACATCCGAGGATCGATCGTTGTTTTGATAATGGCAAAGGAATTCAAAGTTAAGTTGTTTTGTGATCTAACGTACTTAATTGAGTGTTTCAGGAAAGTCCTAGCTGCAGTTAGACAAGTGGAAAACCCTAGGGGGTGGCAATCCTAGGTCATAGGGGGTGGTAACTCTATGCGGAAAGTCTTGGCGGGTCGAGTGTTTCAGGCAAAAGTCCTAGGGGGTGGTAACCCTAGGTGAAAAGTTCTGGTGTCGCGAACCAAGTGAAAGACTGGACTAGCCGGGAAGCGAAAGTTCAGCAGAAAGTCCAGAAGCTTCGAACGCTGAGCAAAAGTCCAGTCGATCTGGAGGATTGGACTGGCAACAGGTAAATCTCCTAAGTGGAGTAGGTGAGGATGCGTTCTCCGTAGAGGGAATAGTAGGCGTCGGGTCGACCTAGGGTTTCCGATGAGAAATCCGAAGTCAGAACCGGACAGTCCGTTGACTATCGATATTTTGATTTAGTATACCTATTCTGTGCTAACTTTGTTTTGCAGGGTATGTGTTTGGGACTAATACATTTTGCAGGAACAAAGAAGCAACTTTGGCCTCAGATGAACAGTGTCCGAGGCGCCTCCATGGAGCTTGGAGGCGCCTCAGGTGCAAGCCAGATGGAGTCCGCGAAGAGGAGCTGAAGGCGCCTTGGAGCTGGGATTGAAGGCGCCTTGGGCTGTCATGAAGGCGCCTTGAGCAGGATAAGCGCAGAAGAAGTCTGCGCTGATATACGCGGCTGAATCGGCTCGCTGGAGGCGCCCTGGATGGCACTGGAGGCGCCTCCAGCATGCTATAAAAGTAGATCTCGAGCAGCTTCTTCAATAATCATCTTTCAAGCGACCCTTCTGCTATGAGCTGCTAACGCAAAGTTCCAACAAAGCTATGACTTGACACTGACGACTTAGAACTTTACTTTCTCCAATTTTGTTGTCGGTATAACTTTAATATTTCAGTTTGTAATCCATATTTGTAATCTATTTACGTGAAATAGTGAATTGCTTACAGTAATCGCTTAACGAGCGAGGGCCTTGGAGTAGGAGTCGTCCAAGGCTCCGAACCAAGTAAAAATACTTGGGTTTTTGTGTGTTGTTTTTTTCCGCTGCTTTAACTCAATTTTTACGAATCGAACAAAATAGCCACTAGCGCTATTCACCCCTCTCTAGCGCGTCTCGATCTAACAATTGGTATCAGAACGGGGTCGCGTTGATCTGGTGCAACCACCAATCACGCAATTTTTTCGTGGTATTTTCAGTTTTACGGAGTCAATTAGAATTAGCTTAATAGCTATATTCTAATTATTTTCTTTTAAATCGGTTTTTGCTCGAGGCTAGTGCAACACCACTTGAGTTCGTTATTTCTTAACTTTATTTCCCGCACTGCTAATCCAAGACCTAGTCTTGGGACATTTCTGCTATTTTTTGTTTTGCATATTTAACAAATGACCCAACAAGAGGGTTTCAGCACTGTTCGTCCCCCGCTCTTCTCCGGAGAAGACTTCGGGTACTGGATGGGACGAATGGAAACTTACCTGAAGATCCAGTTTGAGACATGGATGATCATCAAGACTGGAATACAACTGCCAACCGACGAAGACAGTAAGCCGACACCCTGCGAAAAATGGGAACCGACCCTAATCAAGAAGGTGAAAGCTGATGCCAGAGCGACCTGCACCCTCCAGTGTGGACTGACCAAGGAGGAGCTCAACAGAGTTGGATAGTTCTCTAGCGCAAAAGAGCTTTGGGAAAAGCTGATCGAACTCCACGAGGGCACATCCGACACCAAGGTTAGTAAAAGAGATCTTCTATTTAATAAATTGTATAACCTGAAAATGTAGGAAGGAGAGACGGGAAGTCAACTCCACGTGTGCATACAAGACGTTCTCAACTCCCTCCATGCAATCGGGCAGAAAGTCGAGAATCGAGACATAATAAGGTACTCACTAAACTCGTTTCCAAGGAGTACATTGTGGGCATCAATGGTAGATGCCTACAAAGTCTCCAAGGATCTATCTTCTATAAAATTAGATGAGTTATTTTATGAGTTTGAATTGCATGAACAGGCTAATACCAGCCAACCGAGAAGGGGGTTGCTTTGGTTGTAGGTACCAATCGAACACGCGAACCGAAATCACGGCAAAGAATTGAACCGGAATCGAAAGTCGAACCCGACTTAGACGATGAAGACGATGAGTTGACAACCGAACTAGTAAATCTTGTAAAGAAACTCTACAAGAAGAAGAAGGGCTTCAACAAGAGAGACCTAAAGAAAGCAGTACAATCTAAGGAGGGTCAACCCAGCTCAATAGTCAAGTTCGAGGTGTTCTGCTATGGGTGCAACCAGAAAGGGCACATCAAGGCCAACTGCCCAAACCAAAAGGAAGCAAAGAAGCAGAAGAAAAGGAAGGTGCTGAAAGCGACTTGGGAAGAATCCTCAAAAGAAGACACCGACGATGAACTCGATCAGACGAGTCTACTTGCGCTGATGGCCCGGGACTAGATTGAACTGTCCGAGAGCGAAAGCGAGTCGGAAGCCGAGTCCGAGCGAAGCCACGGATCCGTATCCGTTTCTGAAGGGCCTGACCCCGCTGTAAGTATTCCTCGACTTAATAATTTAGTTAATTACTTACTACGCAAATTAGCTAAGTCAAACCTAAAGGTCAAGTCACTTCTAAAGGAAGTAGTAGTCCTTAAAGAAGTGACTAACTCCAAGACCTTGCCTGACCCAGTTCAGACTGGAAGTTCAACTCAAGTTCAAAAACTTGAGGAAGAAAATTCTATTATGAAAACTCAGGTCAAGGATTTGAAAAATACATTAGAACGGTTCTCTTTGGGCTCCAAGAAGCTTGACCTGATTCTTGGGACACAAAGAGCTGTTTACAATAAAACTGGGCTAGGTTATAAAACTAAAAGAAAATATAGATCTTACCTGTCCTTAGTAAATAGACAAAATAATAAATTAGTCCAAGCATGGGTACCCAAGTCCAACCTGGTTAATCAAGTTGGACTTGGTCAATATTGGATCCCTAAGGATCAAATACATTACCTCGATAGACCATACCGAGGTTATGATCCAGGGGGAGCTAGAAGAAAAACAATAAACAGAAAATTAAATTAAAACTCAAATTAAATAAAATTCAAATTCAAATTAGAATTCAATTTGAAATTCAAATTAAATAAAGAATCAAATTAAAGTTAAATTCAAATTTAAAATTCAGATTAAAAATTCAAAATTCAAATAAAATTCAAACAAAATCTTAAAAATCCAAGGGAAGGCTCCAGAATAACTGGCACCTCCAAACTTAATCCACCCGGCAAGGGTAACCAAGAGTAGACTACCCGGCAGGGTAATTAAGGTTAGATTAAACTGGGCTAGGTTTAACTTGACTCACGGTACTGGTGAAGTATTGGATGATAGTACGTTGGGGAAGCTTAGTCATCGCATGTCTAGGAAGATATGGCTTCGACCTGGTGCATTTGGCTAAGTGGAACTGACCGAAGCTACCCTTTATGGATCCTAACCAGTTAAACCAAGGTTTAGTACTAAGTTCAATGGGTAGGACTATTTGGAAAACCTCGAAGGCATGGTTACTTTAATGATGTCCTTGTGACTCACTATAGCCGAGAAGTTTATCCAAAGAATGCCTATTTGTTGAACCCAAAGCTAAACCTGAATCTAACACAAGGTTAAAACCAAACCTTATAATTAAACCATAAATCATCTCACAAAAATTATAGGATTCCCTGATTGAAAATTTAGATCGGGTGAGATGACTAAAGAACAGAAATTAAAATCAATTTGAAATTCAAAATATAAATCAAAATTCAAAATTCGAATTAAATATTTAAAATTAAAATTAAATTAATTCAAATCTAGAATTTGAAATTCAAATTCAAAATTTAAATTAAAAATTAACTTAATTATTTCTCAATTTAATTAACTTAATTATTTCTCAATTTAATTAACTTAAATATTTTTCAAAATTTAATTAACTTAAAACATTTTTTCTTAAATATTTTTCAAAATTAAATTAACTTAAATATTTTTCAAAAATTAAATTAATTTAAACATTTTTCAAAAATTTAATTAACTTAAAACATTTTTCAAAAATTCAATTAACTTGAATATTTTTCAAAATTAAATCAACTTAAAATTAAAATGAATAAACTCAACCATCTCACAATCACTCATAGGCATAACTGATTGTTAATATAGAATGAGTAAGATGGAGAATTAGAGAGCTTATTTCAATCAAACTATCTGTTGATCCATCGAAATGAATCCAATTCAAATACCTTATGTGTAGGAATTGAATCAATGGATATTGGATAGTGGATTCTCCAAACATATGACTGGAGATAGATTGAAGTTCACAAAGCTCAAATACAAGAACCTAGGATCAGTTACATTCGGCAACGATGGTAAACTTAAGGTAATCGGAAAAGGTAATATCGAACTTAATTCTAATTTCATTATTCGAAATGTTTTGTTAATTGAAAATTTTAACTTTAATTTCCTAAGTATAAGTCAATTGTGTGATAGTGGCTACTTAGATATTTTTAATAAATCTAGGTGTTTAGTTAAAAATATTGATAACCCCGAAGTCATACTTAAGGGATTTAGGAAGAATAACATCTACACAATTGATCTACCCAAATCATCAATAAAGTGCCTCTTGACACAACAAGAGGAAACCACCCTGTGGCACAGAAGACTGGGTCACACTCATGTCAAACTCATATCAAAAATGAGTCAAAATGGCATAGTTAGAGGACTACTCAAATTAAGAAACCTAGAAAATACAGTTTGCCAAGCTTGCCAACAAGGTAAGCAAACCAAATCAACCCACAAGTCAACCAACCTAGATAGAATTGATTCCTTACTTGAGCTCCTACATTTAGACCTATTTGATTCACATGGAGCCAAATCACTAAGCAAGAACCAGTACTGCTTAGTCATAATTGATGATTACTCTAGGTTCACTTGGGTAAAATTTCTAAAGACAAAGGATGAAACCTTTGAAATTTTTAATAATTTCTGCAAGTTAATAGAAAATGAAAAGACACAAAAATTAAAAGAATAAGAAGTGATCATGGAGGTGAATTTGAAAATCAAAGGTTTACCCAATTTTGTAAGATTAATGGATACAAACATGAATTTTCATGCCCTAGAACCCCTCAACAGAACGGTCTAGTGGAATGGAAAAATAGAACCCTACAAGAGGCCGCTAGAACCATGTTAAGCGAGTATAACTTAAATCATCAATTTTGGGCGGAAGCAATAAATACAGTAAACTACATTCAAAATTGAATTCTAATTAACAAACTTCACAATAAAACCCCTTATGAAATGTATTATAATAAAATTCTCAACTTAAACTATTTAAAAGTATTTGGATGTAAAGTTCATATTTTAAACACTAAAGATTACTTAGGAAAATTTACACCCAAATCAAACCAAGAAATCTTTTTAGGATACTCCTCAACTAGTAGGGCCTTTAGGGTATATAACCAAAATACTTTAAAAGTTGAAGAAACAACTAATGTAATCTTTGATGAAGACAATAACCTACCTAATATAAATGAAAATGTTGACATCAATCCAAAAATTACAGAAGACGATGAAATTCAACCTAACATTAGTAAACCAAAGGAACTAACTCTGTAATGACCACCTCCTTACTACTACTCTGAGGGGACCGTTACTTAACTACTCATTCTACCTAACTGATATTGCTTGACTTAAAGGTAATAAACTTGACATGATATATATTGTTTCTTTTTATTCTTTGTTTTTCACTTTTGGAGACATGCTGCATTACTACTAATTATTTCAGTACTGCCATCAACCAAGCCCATCTATCATACTAAAGTGTGTTAGCATGTTTCCATAATAGCATTTCAACTTGTATGCACGTATATTCCTTTGCATAATTCGGTCATGGTTGTTCCTACTAATACTGCATGCATAACAATTCATTAACAGCCAAACCTTTAACCATTAATAAGGAAACATTAAACTGAGCTAACTGTAACTGCATGCTAAGGACTTGTGCAGGAATTTAACTTAATAATAATAATCATGGCATGCTACGGCTTCCATGAAAGCCAAACCGTAACTCATATTCTAAGGGACTAGCTTCCAGCAACCAAAAAAAAAAACAATACTTCAACCATATCAAAAGCATATAAGCAAGAGGCAATTCAAGCAACATAACTTCACAAGTATATGGCAGCAGATTTAACTTGCAATCAAACTGGAGGCTAACATAATTTGCACAGATTTAATTACGGCAACAGCAAATTGAAGGCTAAGAATAACTAACATGCATGGCAGTATAGCACTCAAGCTACCTCATCACAACAGCTGATCAAAAATCAAATCCAGTAGCAAGTAACAAGAGTTATGCCAACAAAATCCAGGCCTAGAAACAGTATTAAAAAGCAACCTTTCAGCTATACCAAAGGAATCCGGTCATAAGGAATAGACAAGTTAAATAGATTAATGTCTAGCGATACAAGAAATCAATTAAACTTTTTCTTGGTCCCAAGGCTTCACACTTCAACATCACACACTTCTTTCATCACCACCACCATCCTGTCGCCTCCCTTTCATATCTTAGCTTTTCCTTTATCTGCGGTAGGAGGGAGAAAAAAAAAAGATCTATAAGCGAAAACGCTTAGTAAGTACTAATCTATCTCACAAAACTCGCAATGCATAAATATAATGTAAAAGTACTGAAACTGGAATACTAAAGCAATCTGCATGTGCTCATGGTATACAGAAAATAAACTGGATACAGGTCATACTCACTAACTAGCAGGATAACCAGAAATTTATACTATAAGCTCAGAATTTCAGCAACTAACCTTTTATTTATTCTAAGCATATAACTTGTTTCATTTCTTATATCCTTGTGTTAGAAATTAATCTTTTAATTCCTATCTTTTACTCACTTCTTCTTTCTTTCTTTCTTAACTTTTCTTTTCTTTAGGCCCAGGCTTAGTACCATCTCATGCGCGTTCCCTAATAGGTTGGGGTTGCGAACCACCAATCCTAAAAGAGCAGACCTCGGTCTACCAGGGCCAAGACCTCGGAAATGGTCACCTGGATTTGTTTAACGACAAGCTCTTGGATGTCGGGTACTAGCCTCTTGTTTTATTTACTTGTTATCTTTCTTATTCCGATATTAAAAATGCCTTGGCATTTAATTAAGCTTTTGGTGTGCTTTTAATCCTAGACCACTTCCAACAGAAAATGGCTTCAGAAATTCTAAAACACGATAGTAGCATGGAAGGAAACTAATTCCAGCAACCTAAATCATGGTAACTCGACCAAAATACACAGAAATAGCATGGCAACAACATAGAATTTCTACACAGCAAGTTCTAAAGGAAACTTAGCATATTATTCTGCATATTACAGTAACTGGCATGCATATTCAAAAAGAAAGCTTAGCATGTCAAATTCTAAAGGGAAAGCTAACAGAGAATGTCTCTTGGTGCAGGCAATTCCAAAAACATGCTAATCCGAAACCAATATAAATCTCAGAAGATGTTTATTTGCAAACTAAGCAAGGGTCTATAACACAATTCCACATGCTCAATCACACTAAACAATTTATTAATCCTTCTTTGAAACCCACGGCAGTCATCCTAACCCCTAGATTCAATCACTTTCAAAGCATGATTCGGAAACCAGGAAGCCACTTATCCAAGGTTCGCCACCGAATTCATCCAACCAGGGAACTCACGGCAAATTCACATCAAGGAAACTACAAATCCGAAGACAAGGAAATGAAATCCAAAGATTCGGAGCAACTCCTACCGCAGGTGAGTAGTACTTACTTGCTTTCTTGGACTTACAATCGGAGAAGAGGACTCTAGGGTTTCAGCTAGCTTCAAATCTCGGCGTCCCTTTTGTGTCCGCGTGCTCCCTTCGACGAGAGAAGCTCGGGTCCAAGAAGATCTCACAGAAGTGTCCTTGTCCGACCGCCGGAGACGAAGCCCGAGCTGCGGCTGCGTTTTCGCCCGAGAGGAAGTCGCCGCCGCGAGAGAGGAAGGGATCGCGAGATTAGGTCACGGGAAAATAATTCCCTTCTCCCCTTAACTTATCCCTTTTATAACCTAGGTCTAACATTGCCCTTTACTATGACTTATATATATCCGCTTCATACTTATTAACAAACCACGCGTAGCCCAGTTGGTTGGCTGCATCCGGTTAGGTCGGGTTCAGCCGGAGGTCTTGGGTTCGAGTCTCACCTTCAACGGTTTTTGTCAAAACTTCTTTTCTTTTTGTAAACCTACTAAACGACCTCCAAAAATTACGTAAAAATACTCTAAAAATCTCTAGAATATTTTAAAAGCATTTCCAAATATTTTTATGGACCTTTAGGACTTGAAATAGGAAAAATTGGGTCGTTACAATCCCCCATACCTTATAAAAAGTTCGTCCCCGAACTTAGAATAACTTTGGATACTTTTGTCTCATGTTGTCCTCCCGCTCCCAAGTGACTTCCTCATGCTTCTGGTTCTGCCAGACGACCTTCACTAGTGGTACTTCTTTGTTTCTCAGTCTCTTAACTGCTCTGTCCACTATCTGTGTAGGTCTGCTCTCATAACTGAGATCCTCTTGGATTTGCACTGCCTGTGGCTGAATCACTTGGCTCAAGTCACAGAGACACTTCTTTAGCATGGAGACATGAAATACATTGTGTATTGCTGACATGTCTTGTGGTAAGTCCAACTTGTAAGCTACTTTCCCAATCCTTTCTATAATCAGGTAAGGTCCTACGTAGCGAGGACTTAATTTGCCCTTCTTGCCAAATCTCATCACTCCCTTCATAGGAGCGACCTTGAGGAAAACCGCATCTCCTACTTGGAATTCCAATGGCCTACGGCGCGTGTCAGCATAACTCTTCTGTCTGCTCTGGGCAGTCTCAATTCTCTGTCTGATTTTCTGAATTGCTTGAGTAGTCTCGTCTATCACCTCTGTCTGAATGCCCAACTCTGCTTCCATCTCTTTTCTCTCTCCTGCTTCTTGCCAGCATACGGGTGATCTGCATTTCCTGCCATATAGTGCTTCATAAGGTGCCATCTTAACGGTGGCCTGATAGCTATTGTTGTAAGAGAATTCTGCTAAGCACAAATACTTGCACCAACTTCCTTTGAAATCTAGAGCACAAGCTCTGAGCATGTCTTCTAAAATCTGATTCACTCGCTCTGTCTGTCCATCAGTCTGTGGATGGAAAGCTGTGCTGAACTTGAGTTTGGTGCCTAGTGCATTCTGAACGCACTCCCAAAAGTGTGAGGTGAAGCGCCCATCTCTATCAGAAATGATAGATTTAGGAACTCCATGAAGTCTGACTACCTCTTTAACATATAGCTGGGCCAACTGCTCTATGGAGTGGGACACCTTGACGGCTAGGAAGTGAGCAGACTTGGTCAATCGGTCTACTATTACCCATATCGCATCATATCCATTGGTGGTTCTTGGAAGACCTGTTATGAAGTCCATGGATATGTCTTCCCATTTCCATTCTGGTATTGGAAGAGGCTGAAGAACTCCTCCTGGTCTCTGGTGTTCTGCTTTGACTCTCTGGCATGTCAAGCAGGCACTGACATACTTAGCTACATCTCTTTTGAGTCCTGACCACCAAAACCTCTGTTTCACATCTTGGTACATCTTGGAAGAACCAGGATGCATGGAATATGGTGTACTGTGAGCTTCCTCTAAGATCTTCTTCCTCAGTTCCTCATCATTGGGCACGCAAATGCGACTCCCCTGATAAAGAATTCTGCTATCTGTCACTCTAAACTCTGAGTTGTCTTCTTTCTGTATCCCCTGCTTGATCTTCTGGATGTCCGGATCTTCACTTTGCTTTTTCTGTATCTCCACAAGCAATGTAGACTCTAAGGTCAATGCAGAGAGCTGTCCTTTGATAATTTCAAGTCCAAAATCTGACAACTCCTTCTACAGTGGCAGGGCTAGTGATAACAAGGACATCAGTGATGCACTAGATTTTCTGCTGAGTGCATCTGCCACTTTATTAGCTTTGCCTGGGTGGTAGAGAATTTCACAGTCGTAATCTTTGACCAACTCCAGCCACCTACGCTGTCTCATGTTTAAGTCCTTCTGAGTGAAGAAGTACTTAAGACTCTGATGATCTGTGAAAATTCTACACTAGACTCCATACAAATAATGTTGCCAGAGTTTAAGTGCAAAAACCACAGCTGCCGGCTCAAGATCATGAGTAGGGTAGTTCTTCTCATAGTCTTTGAGTTGTCTGGAAGCATAAGCTATGACTTTTCCTTCTTGCATGAGTACAGCTCCTAAACCCATCTTGGAAGCATCGCTGTAGATGTCGAAACTCTTGTCACTCTGTGGGACTGTCAGAATGGGAGCACTGATCAATCTCTTCTTTAGCTCTTGGAAGCTCTGCTCACATTTATCTGACCATTCGAATCTCTTGTTCTTTCTGGTGAGGGCTGTTAGTGGAGAAACTATCCTGGAAAAATCCTCCATGAACTTCCTGTAGTACCCTGCTAGACCAAGGAAGCTTCTGATCTCTCTGACGTTCTTGGGTCTACTCCAGTTGTTGACCGCTTCCACTTTGGCTGGATCCACTTGAATGCCTTCTTTAGAAATTATGTGACCTAAAAACGCCACCTGATTTAACCAGAACTCGCACTTGGAGAATTTATCATAAAGTTGCTTCTGCTGGAGAGTCCGCAGCACTATTCTCAAGTGCGTGTCATGCTCCTCTGGGGTCCTTGAATAGACCAGAATGTCATCGATGAATACAATAAAAAATTTGTCAAGATACTCTCTGAACACTCTATTCATTAAATCCATGAAGACCGCAGGCGCATTGGTCACTCCAAAAGGCATGACTACAAACTCGTAGTGTCCATATCTGGTCCTGAACGCCGTTCTGGGTATATCTCTTTCTTTCACCTTCAGCTGATGGTACCCAGAGCGTAGGTCTATCTTTGAGAACACTATTGCTCCTCTTAACTGATCAAATAAGTCGTCGATCCTGGGAAGAGGGTACTTGTTCTTGATCGTCACTTGATTCAAAGCTCTGTAATCTATGCACATCCGCATCGTTCCATCTTTCTTCTTGACAAACAACACAGGAGCTCCCCAAGGTGAGTGACTAGGGCGAATGAAGCCTTTGTCCAGTAACTCCTGTAGTTGCTCTTGTAACTCCTTCAGCTTTGCTGGAGACATGCGATACGGAGCTTTTGAAATTGGACCGGTTCCAGGAACCAATTCAATCTCAAATTCCACCTCTCTGTTGGGAGGTAGTCCTGGTAGCTCTTCTGGAAATACTTCTGGATACTCGCATACTACCCGGACCTCCTCCGGCTTGGATCCCTTCTGCTCTTCTTCCTTTACTATGTATGCAAGAAAGCCTGCACACCCTTTGGCTAACATCTGGTGTGCTGCTAGAGATGAGAGGAGCTTCTGGGTCTTCTTCCTTGGCACTCCTGTGAATTCAAAAGTTGGCTCACCTTCTGGACTAAAAATTACTTTACTTGCTGAGGAAATCCATACCAAAAATGATATCAAAATCCTGCATGGCGAGAACTATCAGATTTACATATAGTTCTCGGTCTGCAATTCTAACCAGTACAGCTCGGAGCCACTGATTGGATTCCATGACTTCCCCAGAAGGTAGGGTTGTCAGAAACTTGAATACGAAAGAATGGGTCGCCCCAGTATCAAATAGTACAGTAGCTAAATGCTGAAACATAACTACTTGACCTGTTACAACCGTGGAGGCACTAGCAGCTTCTGCTTTGGTGAGGGAGAATACTCTGGCACCATCCAAGGCTGGAACTGGTGGAGCTTCTAACCTTCCTTGACTGATATAGGTCTCCAATGCTGCTTCCATGTGGTGTAACTATGCAGGCTGGCCTCCATATTGCAGTGGCTGTGGCTGAGGTGCTTTGAATTTATTAGGGCACTCTTTAGCCATGTGTCCTTCCTGACCACAGGAGTAACATCCAGTCTTACCCAAAAGACAGGCTCCTGGATGTGTTCTCCCACATTTGGGACAGGGAGGAAACTTGGTCTGCTTATTTGCTGGCCCTCCCTTCTGGCTACCTCCTGTGTTCCACTGCTTCCTTTTACCCTTGCCTTTCCAGTTCTGCTTACTTGACTGTGACTTCTGGCTTCCTGTTGTCTTGTCCTCTGTCTTCACTGACTAATGTTGTGTTCGGTGTGCTTTGATGTTGTTCAAGTAATGTTCAGCAATTAGTGCTCTACTGATCAATTCTTCACCAGTCTGGGGCCGGTGAGCTCCACTGCTCACATTCAGTGCTATCTGTGGTCTCAGAATTCTGAGCATCAGCCTGACTCGCTCCTTCTCTGTACTTACTAGCTCTGGGCAGAGACGAGCTAGTCTGTTGAACTTCTTGGCTGCTTCCTCCACTGACAGGTCACCTTGCTTGAACTCTATAAACTCCTCGTAGTGCTTGTTGGTGATCTGCAGGTGGAAGAACTCTTCATAAAACTCTGACTGAAAATCAACCCAACTCATTTGATCAGTCGCTCTCTTGGTCTTTATCCTCTCCCACCACATACGAGCATCTCCAGACAGGCAGAAAGAGGCGCACTTGACCTTCTCGACTTCTGGCCAGTCAAGAAGCTCCATAGTGCTCTCTAGTGTTTTAAACCAAGCCTGGGCATCCCAGGGCTCAGTCGTGCCTGAGAAGCTCTCTGGTTTCAGCTTCAGCCACTGTATAAGATAAGCTTCTGGTCTCTGAGGTGCTGTGATGGCTCCCTGGTTAGCTGGTGGAGTCTCAATTACCACTGGAGCCTCTGCAGTGACAACTGGAGGAGGGGGAGGAACTGCTGGCTGGTTTGCCATCAGATTGGCAATCACTTGCTGCTGCTCTGCTACTTGCCTCTGGAGCTGAGCAACCACTTCAGAAAGGTTGGGCTCAGTTGCTCTAGGCACTTCGTTCTCTCAAGCTGGCTCCTCAGTGTGAGTAGCACGGGGACGTCCTCTTCTTGCCATCTAATTATGCAAGGTAAAGGCTTGATATCTTACTTTAACCTTTCTAATTATACACAAATACGAATAAAGAAAGGGGAAACTAAATCTTTTATCTTACTTAAGCACAAAAGAAAGTACCCTATACTGCAGTTAATAATAAGAAAAGCAGAATAAAGAAAGGGTTTAAATACTTTCTTTCTTGGAGACGGCGAGGATGATGCTGATGAGTGTGTGATGCTGAAGAATGGGACTGCTCTGATACCAACTGTAACGTCCACCTCCTTACTACTACTCTGAGGGGACCGTTACTTAACTACTCATTCTACCTAACTGATATTGCTTGACTTAAAGGTAATAAACTTGACATGATATATATTGTTTCTTTTTATTCTTTGTTTTTCACTTTTGGAGACATGCTGCATTACTACTAATTATTTCAGTACTGCCATCAACCAAGCCCATCTATCATACTAAAGTGTGTTAGCATGTTTCCATAATAGAATTTCAACTTGTATGCACGTATATTCCTTTGCATAATTCGGTCATGGCTGTTCCTACTAATACTGCATGCATAACAATTCATTAACAGCCAAACCTTTAACCATTAATAAGGAAACATTAAACCGAGCTAACTGTAACTGCATGCTAAGGACTTGTGCAGGAATTTAACTTAATAATAATAATCATGGCATGCTACGACTTCCATGAAAGCCAAACCGTAACTCATATTCTAAGGGACTAGCTTCCAGCAACCAAAAAAAAAAACAATACTTCAACCATATCAAAAGCATATAAGCAAGAGGCAATTCAAGCAACATAACTTCACAAGTATATGGCAGCAGATTTAACTTGCAATCAAACTGGAGGCTAACATAATTTGCACAGATTTAATTACGGCAACAGCAAATTGAAGGCTAAGAATAACTAACATGCATGGCAGTATAGCACTCAAGCTACCTCATCACAACAGCGGATCAAAAATCAAATCCAGTAGCAAGTAACAAGAGTTATTCCAACAAAATCCAAGCCTAGAAACAGTATTAAAAAGCAACCTTTCAGCTATACCAAAGGAATCCGGTCATAAGGAATAGACAAGTTAAATAGATTAATCTCTAGCGATACAAGAAATCAATTAAACTTTTTCTTGGTCCCAAGGCTTCACACTTCAACATCACACACTTCTTTCATCACCACCACCATCCTGTCGCCTCCCTTTCATATCTTAGCTTTTCCTTTATCTGCGGTAGGAGGGAGAAAAAAAAAAGATCTATAAGCGAAAACGCTTAGTAAGTACTAATCTATCTCACAAAACTCGCAATGCATAAATATAATGCTGGAATACTAAAGCAATCTGCATGTGCTCATGGTATACAGAAAATAAACTGGATACAGGTCATACTCACTAACTAGCAGGATAACCAGAAATTTATACTATAAGCTCAGAATTTCAGCAACTAACCTTTTATTTATTCTAAGCATATAACTTGTTTCATTTCTTATATCCTTGTGTTAGAAATTAATCTTTTAATTCCTATCTTTTACTCACTTCTTCTTTCTTTCTTTCTTAACTTTTCTTTTCTTTAGGCCCAGGCTTAGTACCATCTCATGCGCATTCCCTAATAGGTTGGGGTTGCGAACCACCAATCCTAAAAGAGCAGACCTCGGTCTACCAGGGCCAAGACCTCGGAAATGGTCACCTGGATTTGTTTAACGACAAGCTCTTGGATGTCGGGTACTAGCCTCTTGTTTTATTTACTTGTTATCTTTCTTATTCCGATATTAAAAATGCCTTGGCATTTAATTAAGCTTTTGGTGTGCTTTTAATCCTAGACCACTTCCAACAGAAAATGGCTTCAGAAATTCTAAAACACGATAGTAGCATGGAAGGAAACTAATTCCAGCAACCTAAATCATGGTAACTCGACCAAAATACACAGAAATAGCATGGCAACAACATAGAATTTCTACACAGCAAGTTCTAAAGGAAACTTAGCATATTATTCTGCATATTACAGTAACTGGCATGCATATTCAAAAAGAAAGCTTAGCATGTCAAATTCTAAAGGGAAAGCTAACAGAGAATGTCTCTTGGTGCAGGCAATTCCAAAAACATGCTAATCCGAAACCAATATAAATCTCAGAAGATGTTTATTTGCAAACTAAGCAAGGGTCTATAACACAATTCCACATGCTCAATCACACTAAACAATTTATTAATCCTTCTTTGAAACCCACGGCAGTCATCCTAACCCCTAGATTCAATCACTTTCAAAGCATGATTCGGAAACCAGGAAGCCACTTATCCAAGGTTCGCCACCGAATTCATCCAACCAGGGAACTCACGGCAAATTCACATCAAGGAAACTACAAATCCGAAGACAAGGAAATGAAATCCAAAGATTCGGAGCAACTCCTACCGCAGGTGAGTAGTACTTACTTGCTTTCTTGGACTTACAATCGGAGAAGAGGACTCTAGGGTTTCAGCTAGCTTCAAATCTCGGCGTCCCTTTTGTGTCCGCGTGCTCCCTTCGACGAGAGAAGCTCGGGTCCAAGAAGATCTCACAGAAGTGTCCTTGTCCGACCGCCGGAGACGAAGCCCGAGCTGCGGCTGCGTTTTCGCCCGAGAGGAAGTCGCCACCGCGAGAGAGGAAGGGATCGCGAGATTAGGTCACGGGAAAATAATTCCCTTCTCCCCTTAACTTATCCCTTTTATAACCTAGGTCTAACTTTGCCCTTTACTATGACTTATATATATCCGCTTCATACTTATTAACAAACCACGCGTAGCCCAGTTGGTTGGCTGCGTCCGGTTAGGTCGGGTTCAGCCGGAGGTCTTGGGTTCGAGTCTCACCTTCAACGGTTTTTGTCAAAACTTCTTTTCTTTTTGTAAACCTACTAAACGACCTCCAAAAATTACGTAAAAATACTTTAAAAATCCCAAAAAACCTCTAGAATATTTTAAAAGCGTTTCCAAATATTTTTATGGACCTTTAGGACTTGAAATAGGAAAAATTGGGTTGTTACAAACTCCTAACACAAATATAAGACAAGAATAAGTACTACTCACCCAACTGACCAAATTTTGGGTGACCCAAACCTAGGAGTTATAACTAGGTCTTCTTATAGAAACTTGAGCCAGATTGTCCTTATTTCTAAAATTGAGCCTAAGACTATAGAGGAAGCCCTACTTGACCCAGATTGGATCATTGCTATGCAGGAAGAGTTAGCCCAATTTGATAGAAACCAAGTCTGGGAACTTGTACCTAAACCCGTAGATAAGTCAATAATTGACACCAAATGGGTATTTAGGAACAAATTGGATGATCAGGGTGAAATAGTTAGAAACAAGGCCAGACTAGTAGCCAAAGGTTTCAGTTAGGTTGAAGGTTTAGATTATGATGAAACCTATGCACCAGTAGCTAGACTCGAATCCATTAGGATGCTGCTGACTTATGCAGCACATAAAGGATTTAGATTATACCAAATGGATGTCAAGTCAACCTTTTTGAATGGATTTATTAAGGAAGAGGTATATGTAGGTCAACCCCCAGGTTTTGAGGACTTAGATCATCCAAACCATGTATTTAGGCTAAAAAAGGCCTTATATGGACTAAAACAAGCACATAGGGCATGGTATGAACAGTTATCTAATTACCTAATATCCAAGGGTTTTAACCAAGGTCAATAAGATCAGACCCTATTTGTCAAAATCATAGAAAAAGATATTTTGATTACCCAAATCTATGTTGACAACATAATTTTTGGCTCAACCAACACTAAACTTTTAAAAGAATTTGTTAATTTAATGGAAAACGAATTTGAGATAAGTTTGGTGGGGGAACTGCTCTATCCACTACTGAAGCTGAATACATAGCCCTAGGAGAATGTGCTTCCCAACTTTTATGGATGATGCATACACTAAAAGACTATCAGCTAGAATACAAAAATACAAAAATTTTAATTGATAATGTGAGTTCAATTAATTTAACCAAAAATCCAATTCACCACTCTAGGACCAAACACATAGAGGTAAAACACCATTTTATAAGGGATCATGTAGCTAAGGGTGAAATTATACTCAGCTATGTTGAGTCCAAATCAAACCTAGCTGACATTTTCACAAAACCCTTACCTGAACTTGAGTTCAGTGCACTTAGAAGGCAAATAGGAATGTGTTGGGTAGAATAGTTTTTGATTTTCAAATCATAAATACCTTTTAAATTGTTTTAAAAAAGTCTAGGAAAAATGGTTTCAAAATCCCAACTTTGCTAGATTTTCAAAATTTGGACTTAGCCTAGGCTCTACCTTAGAAATCATGTTCCCCTAGAATTCAGCCAGAGCATCTCACAAACACCTAGGTGTACCTTGATTGTGCCTAAAAAACTTAGAATGGTGTGAGATGCATAGGGTACAGCCTGGACTCAAGAATTCTTATGTTTGTGTATCAATATGAGTCTGGGTGTTAAACACCTAATTAACAGTAATCAAGTCAAGTCATCCATCCCTAGTCAAATCTAACTGGATCTATTGACTTATTTTGACTAACCAAGTGAAAGCTGTTGTCCTCTAAGTAATCAGCTAGTAGCTAAATGGTTAGACATGTGGCTGCGAACCTAAGTGCTTGACTTTTAAATTTGTTAGCTCACTTAGGCTTGAACATTAGGGCTATGATACTTTACTTAAAGAAATTAGCTAATTTACAATCAATCTAACTCAACTCATGCTTGGACATTAAGGCTTTAAGCTCCTCTTTTTCCTTCAAAAGTTTTAAATTGACTATTCATCTAAAAGAAAAATCCCTTCAAATTTAGCTAAGTTTTTACAAAATTTAGTTTATTGCTTTCAAAAATTTCCTTTCAAAAATCATTTTGTTCTTTTTAGCCTTAGCCGTTCTTAAAAGTCTTTTTGAAATTAATAATTGTCAACAAAGCTTTTTTCGAATTTAGCTAAGTCTTTCAAATCTCTCCCTTAATAACTGTTGAAAATTTAGCTATGTATTTTCTAACAGGTTTTCAAAATTTAGCTAAGACTTTCAAAGTATTCCAAGATGCTTTTCAAATTCTAAAACATGTTTTTCAAAGAATTCAACTAGGCTTCAAAATTGGCTAAAGTTATATTTCAAACTTTTTTTTTAAACTCAGTTGAAAGAAAAATTGATTTTTAGACTTTGATTTCACTTAGCTAAGACTTTTACAATGAATTATAAAAAGCTAAGTGTCCTAAGGAATTTTTAAAGAAAATGTTTGAAACTATAGTTTTTACTATGTTACAAAGAAAAATCTTTCTCTAGCAAAATTAATTGATAAAGTTTTAGAAAACCAACTTTGAGCTCAAACTATTTTACTTAGCGAATTTGATTTACAAGAAATGTTGCTTTTAAAACAAAGTAACTTAAAGAATCCTTACTTAGTCTTTTTCCTCTTACCTTTTCCCTAAAATCTTCATAAAAAGTTAAGATTTTTTTCAAACGTGTTTATCTTTTGATAAATGGCAAAGGGGGAGAGTAGGGAAATTCAAAATAAAAATAAAAAAAAATTTATAAAGAAAGCCTTTATTAAGGGGGAGACTAACAAAGTTTAAGTTTTAGCTTAACCATGCTTGCATTCAAAATTTATTAAGCTTGCTTACTTAAACTTTATGCATTTATTTTACTTAGTTTTGAATTTCAGTTGTCATAATTAAAAAGGGGGAGATTGTTGGTGCGGGAAGTATCCGACGATCGACCGTTGTATTGATAATGGCAAAGGAATTCAAAGTTAAGTTGTTTTGTGAACTAACGTACTTAATTGAGTGTTTCAGGAAAGTCCTAGCTGCGGTTAGGCAAGTGGAAAACCCTAGGGGGTGGTAACCCTAGGTCATAGGGGGTGGTAACCCTATATAGAAAGTCTTGGCGGGTCGAGTGCTTCAGGCAAAAGTCTTAGGGGGTGGTAACCCTAGGTGAAAAGTCCTGGTGTCGCGAACCAGGTGAAAGACTGTACTAGCCGGGAAGCGGAAGTTCAGCAGAAAGTCTGAAAGTTTCAAATGCTGAGCAAAAGTTCAGTCGATCTAGAGGATCGCACTGGCAATAGGTAAATCTCCTAAGTGGTGTAGGTGAGGACACGTTCCCCGTAGAGGGAATAGTAGGCGTCGGGTCGACCTAGGGTTTCCGGTGGGAAATCCGAAGTCAGAACCGGACAGTTCGTTGACTGTCGATATTTTGATTTAGTATACCTATTCTATGCTAACTTTGTTTTGTAGGATATGTGTTTGGGACTAACACATTTTGCAGGAACAAAGAAGCAACTTTGGCCTCGGATGAATAGTGTCCGAGGCGCCTCCATGGAGCTTGGAGGCGCCTCGGGTGCAAGCCAGATGGAGTCCGCGAAGAGGAGCTGAAGGCACCTTGGTTGGATCTGGAGGCGCCTTGGAGCTGGGATTGAAGACGCCTTGGGCTGTAATGAAGGCGCCTTGAGCAGGATAAGCGCAGAAGAAGTCTGCGCTGATATACGCGGCTGAATCGGCTCGCTGGAGGCGCCCTGGATGGCACTGGAGGCGCCTCCAGCATGCTATAAAAGCAGGTCTCAAGCAGCTTCTTCAATAATCATCTTTTAAACGACCCTTCTGCTACAAGCTGCTAATGCAAAGTTCCAACAAAGCTACGACTTGACGCCGACGACTCGGAACTTTACTTTCTCCAATTCTGTTGTCGGTATAACTTTAATATTTCAGTTTGTAATCCATATTTGTAATCTATTTGTGCAAAATAGTGAATTTCCCACAGTAATCGCTCAACGAGCGAGGGCCTTGGAGTAGGAGTCGCCTAAGGCTCCGAACCAAGTAAAAATACTTGGGTTTTTGTGTGTTGTTCTTTTCCACTGCTTTAACTCGAGTTTTACGAATCGAACGAAATAGCCATGAGCGCTATTCATCCCCCCTCTAGCGCGTCTCGATCCAACATATTTTTGAAAATGTTTACTCATAAATCCTTGGCAAAAGATTTCTAATGTTACTTAGAAATTCTTTTTGAGCTTACTCAAAAATCTACTTACAAATTTTTGACTTAGTATTTTTTTATTCAAACCTCTCCCTAAGTCTGAGATATACAAAGTATTAACTATATTTTTTTTAACTTAAAACTTTCAGTTAATTTCTGCATTCTTAGTCAAAATTTTATTTCCTTCCATGCTTACTCTACATTCTTTTTATTCCTCTATGTATTTTTTGATGAATGTCAAAGGGAGAGGGTAAGGGTTAAGTAAGAAAAAGATAATCTAAATAATCATAACTCTAAAATCAATCAAGAGAATTAATCAAACAATTGATCTTAGTCAAACATCTTTTCTCTTGAATAATGTTATTACTATTTCATTTTACGCATATCTTTTCCTAACTTTAACCTAGGTTGTTATTATATCAACAAGGAGGAGAATATTGGTGCAATTTGCACTAACAATCCAACTCATGTTTTGATGAATAACAAGTGAGTTAAGTTAGGTCTTTATGTGGTCTAATTGCTTTACCAAGTGTGCAGAAGTTGATGGGTCTGAAGGATCGGACACTAGACTGAAATCCAGCTAGGTCTAAGGACTTGATAGTTGGTGTGAAGCCCAGATAGGTCAAAGGGCCAACCTGATATCTAGCAAGAAGTCCAGTTGGATCTACGGGACCTAACGATCGGTAGAATTTTAGTTGGATTTACGGACCTAACAACTGGTATAAAGATCTGTTGGATCAAGAGGCTAGTCAACAAATTGTAAGTTGGTAAGTTAGGTAAGTCACTGGAGGAGAGTGACTCAGTGAGGACATGTTTCGGTTGAGGGAAAGTAGGCGTCATTCCAATTTAGGTCCATTTTGGATCCCTAAACTGAGACCTTGACTAGTTCTTGGTCCAGGGAGGATAGGAGCTAATTATTATTACTCATTATTATTATGATAATATTTGTCCAGCAGGTTATTATTTGGTTTATTGGACTAACACATTTTGTAGGGTAAGAATGTTGGAGCATTCCCAATGGTCAATGCGACCATGTATTTTGGTGTTTGGGAAAAAGGTTTAAGTTATGTTCACCCATGTATTTGATATGTGTATGTGAGTGTGCGAGTTTGTAGGATACACATATGACTCAGCTTGATGGTTTCGGGTCTAGTGAAGGATAGAGCATCCGAGGGACAGTGGATAAAGCAGTAAGGATAAAGGTCGAGGGAAGCGACTTCGAGGCATACGCGAAGGATAGCATTGGGGATGAGCCGCGGGATTGGATGCATTAGAGGGACGAGAGCTAAAGGAAGTAGGCTAGAAGGCAAGAGGTCAAGGCTATAACTAAGAGTCAAGTGAGTCGTAAGGGTGGGGTCCGAGTGCTAAGAGATTATACTCGGGTACTAGTCAATTGGTGGTTTCATTAGTCGACTGGTTCAGTCGACTAGTTCAGTCTGAAGGCACTAGAATTCCGTTCTGTTTTAATTTCCTTATACAAAAAAAATTATACAAGAATAGAACTTTTCCTAGCAACCCGCATGTTCGATCAAACATGTGTTTGATCAATCAAGCAAGTTCTTGAATGATCAAAGCACACCTTGATCGAAGTACAAGATTGCTGGCCTCTTGTGTTGGTATTCCAAAAATGATACAAAGAAAACTAACTAATTATGCAGCAGAATTAAAGAACTAATTGTACCTTTTCTTTGTAGCTAAAGACCTCTTAATCTTCTGCCGTATTCCTCTCCTCTTCTTGGATGTCGTATGGGCGACGATCTACCAAGACAACACCACCCTCCTTCTCTTCTCGGTTTCAAACTGCCGGCTACAAAAGGAGGCTCTAGGATGGGGCACCTTATCTTCTTCTTCCTCTTCTCTAATCTGTCGGCCACCAAGTAGGAGGGAGCACCGGCCACCAAGGAGGAGGGGGCGCTGACCACCAAGGAGGAGGGGCGCCGACCACCAAGGATAAAGGGGGCGTCGACCCTAGCAAAGGAGAAGGGGAGGGGCGCCGACCCTAGGTGAGGAGGAAAGGGAGGGGCACTAGCAATAAGGAGGAGAAGAGAGAAAATTAGAAAATTAGGTTTTAGGAGCCACCACCTACTCCTTTTTATAGGTTTGCCATCGGTTACAAAGAAATAAAAATAACAGAATTCTGGTTAGAAAAAATCTCCCATTCTATAACCAAGTTAAACCAAACCAAGTTAGTTATACTAAACCAAGTTGTGGATGGCTAGATGCGAGACTTTATATAGAGGCTACAATAGGGACCTAGAGGAGGAATTGGTTAAAGCCTCCTGATGGGCTTGGGCTTCCTGTGTTCGGCCCGAACACCCAACCCAAGTTCATCAATAATAACTCATACCACTAAAGGGTTATTATTGAACTACCACACCAATCTCATATTACAATATGAGCTCCTTCTTATCATGAGTGTGTTAATCTCCTTGTGTTTAAGATATCGTATGTCCGTTAATTAAATGAGTTACTGACAACTCAATTAATTAACATCTGATTCCAAGAGTAGTACCACTCAACTTTATTATCATGCCGGACTAAGTCCACCTGCAGGGTTTACATGATAATCCTTATGAACTCCTCAAGGGGGCATCATCAACCTAAATAATTAGGACACAGATTCCTTCTATAATCAACAACACACCATATAACTAATACTATCTTCCAACTCATCAGGCCTATTGATTTAACGAATAAATCTCACTCATTGATAAGTTAAAGAAATAAATACTAAGTATACGTGCTTGTTATTATATAGGGATTAAGAGGACGCACATCCATAATAACAGAGGTTCTATTCTTTTATGTAGTCAGTACAAATCGAACAACCTCAAACGGTCCTGCTCAATACACGCATAGTGTACTAGTGTAATTTTATAGCCAAGACAGAGTAATACCAAATTACACTACAACCGTTCCAATGGTTTGTCCCAATCCATCTTGGTTGTGAGCTACTATTTATAATTTATAAGGAACCGATAACATGATCTTCTGTGCGGCACTACACACCATATTATCTACAATATAAATTAAATAGACAACTGTATTGACATATATATAAATATAAAATGAAAACATTTGACCAAGGTGATTCTCATTTCAAAATATTTCAAAACAGATGTTCATACAAAAGCTAGGCTTATAGTATACATCCCAACAATCTGCCACTTATACTAAAAGACTATGCTGCCATAAATGCTGTCATACATCTAATTCTCATCCCCTCAACATGCCTATCAAAAGCTCTCGCTAGAAGGCCCTTAGTGAAAGGATCTGCCAGGTTATCTACTGATATAATCTTGGCGACGACAACCTCTCCTCGTTTAACGATGTCTCGTAACAGGTGGTATTTGCGCTCAATGTGTTTACTTGCCTTATGGGCTCGTGGTTCCTTCGAGTTTGCTACTGCACCACTGTTGTCACAATAAATTGTGATAACTTTGGGCAAACCAGGAATCATATCTAAGTCCATCAAGAAGTTTTTGAGCTATATAGCTTCTTTAGCTGCCTCAGAGGTTGCCACATACTAAGCTTCCATGGTGGAGTCTGAAACGCATTTCTGCTTAACACTCCTCCATGCTATGACTCCACCTCCCAAAGTAAACACATACCCCGAGGTTGATTTACTAATGCCCTATCTAATTGGAAGTCTGAATCCGTGTAACCCACAGGGAGCAAATCATCTGCCTAGGAAACCAGCATATAATCTCTAGTCCTTTTCAGGTACTTTAATATATGTTTTACGACAGTCCAATGTCCCGGTCCTGGGTTACTTTGATATTTGCTAACCATGCTCACGGCAAAACAGATATCCGATCTCATACATAGCATTGCATATATTAGGCTTCCTACAGCCGAAGCATAAAGAACTACCTTCATCTCCTCTATCTGCTTTGGTGTCATGGGACACACATCTTTAGATAAAGGTACTCCATGCCGAAAAGGTAGAAAACGTTTCTTGGAGTTTTGCATGCTAAAACGAGCTAGGATAATATCGATGTATGAAGTTTGGGATAAACACAACATCTTTTTATTGCAATTCCTTATTATTTTGATCCCAAGAATATGTCCACATTCTCCCAAGTCCTTCATATCAAATTGCTTGGGCATCCATACCTTTACGTCTGACAACACTTTGATATTGTTGCCAATGAGCAAAATGTCATCTACGAAGAAATACCACCACGTTTCTGTCACTTTTTTTGTATACACAAGACTCATCTGAATACTGAATGAATCCATAAGACTGGATCACTTCATCAAACCGGATGTTCCAAGATCTCGAAGCTTGCTTCAGTCCATAAATGAACCGATTGAGCATACATACAAGATGCTCTTTACCCTTTGCAATGAATCCCTCTGGTTGCTTCATATAGATGTTTTCTTCAAGACTTCCATCAAGGAAAGCTGTCTTGACATCCATTTGCTAAACCTCATAATCCATATGAGCAGCAATAGATAAAAGAATCCAGATAGACTAAAGCATGACTACCGGTGAAAAAGTTTCCTCATAATCGATTCCCTCTTTTTGAGTATACCCCTTCACAACAAGCCTCACTTTAAAGGTTTCCACCTTTCCGTCTGTTCCTCTTTTCCTTTTGTAGACCCATTTACATCCAATGACTTTTACACCATTTGATGGTTCTACAAGCTCCCAGACCTGATTAGAATGCATAGATTCTATTTCAGAGTTTATTGCACTTTGCCAAGATGTTACATCTTTATCTTGGAGTGCTTCATCATATGTCCAGGGATCATGTTCATATTCACCAGGGATCAAGTCTGAAGACTCTCCCAAAAATATGAATCTTTCAGGTTGCCAACAACTCTCCGATTATAACAAGGCACTACCTGTAATTGTGCATCATTTGTGACACGTTTAGCAGTTACTTGTGGTATCTCAGCTTGTACGATTGGTACTAAAGTAGAAGTGTTCTCTCTTATTTTCTCAAGAATAATTTTACTCATGGGCTTGTGGTTCATTAGATAGTCTTATTCTAAAATAACCTTCTGATCTTTAGGACTATAAAACAAACCACCTTTCGTTCCTCTAGGATATCCCACGAACAAGCAAACTTCTGTACGTGATTCTAACTTATCAGCATCTCCCTTCAGCACATGTGTTGGACTACCCCAAATCCGAATGTGTTTCAAACTAGGCTTACGCCCATTCCACAATTCTATGGGAGTAAAGGGTACTGACTTAGAAGGTACCAGGTTCAGAATGTATGCCGTCGTTTCCAGAGCATATTCCCAAAATGAATTTGGTAATTCTGAATAACTCATAGTTGATCTAACCATATCCATAAGAGTCCTATTTCTTCGTTCCGCCACACCATTCTGTTAGGGTGTACTAGGTGCAGACAATTGGGATTGAATCCCGGCCTCTGATAAGTAACTCCTAAACTCTCCTAAGAGGTGTTCTCTACCATGATCAGACTGTAGTGTCTTGATACTTTTACCATGACGCTTCTCCACATCAGTCTTGTACTCTTTGAATTTATCAAAGCACTCAGACTTGCGGCACATAAAGTAAATGCACCCATATCTTGAATAGTCATCTATAAAAGAGACAAAATATTTGAAACCACCTCTTGCCTGGATAGTCATAGGCCCACATAAATCAGAATGAACCTGTTCGAACACTTCTTTGGCTCTATACCCCTTTGCCTTAAAAGGCCTCTTGGTCATTTTTCATTCCAATCAAGACTCGTAGGTTAGAAAGTTTTCCACTACCAATGAACCCAAAGGCCCATCGGCTATTAACCTTTGAATCCTACTCAAGTTAATATGACCCAACCTTAGATGCCAAAGATATGTTTGGTTCATTTCCGAAGACTGCTTTCTCTTATTAGAATTAGAAGATGTGTTATTAATTTCCATTTGTTGCATCGTGGGAGTTATTGGATTAAGAGTATACAAATTGCCAACCAACGTACAAGAACAGATAACCACCCTATTTTTCTTGACAACCACTTTGTCATCAAAAGAAACAGAATATCCATTATAAATAATTTAGAAATTGAAATAAAGTTCTTTCTAAAACATGGTACGTAAAGATAATTTTTCAAAATCAAAGTTTTATTCCTATCAAAAGATAAATAAACATCTCTTAGTGCAACAACCTCCACTTTTGTAGCATTGCCCATGTAGACGGTGATCTCCCCTTCATGTAGTCGTTTGGTTTCCTAGAACCCATACAATGATTTGCAGACATGATCAGTGGCTCCCATATCTACACACCAGGTACCGGTAGATAACACCGCTAAACATGTTTCAACGACTAATGAATAAGATATACCTTTATTGTTCTCCTTTCTGGGAGGACAGTTCACCTTCCAATGTCCAGACTGCTTGCATGTAAAGCACTTGCCCTTCAGCTTCTTCACACCTACCTGCGGCCCAGTCCCTAGAGGTCAAATCATTTTCTTTGCCGAACCAACTTGTTTCTTCTTCTTCTTTCCGCCTTTCGGCTTAGAGGTAGAAACGTTTTCGGTAATGTGAACTTGAGAACTTTGACGAAATAGCCCTTCTGCCACTTGGAGTTCTGTCAAAAGTTCTGTCAATGAATAAACCCTTTTGTTCATGTTGTAGTTCAGGCTGAACTGTTCAAAACTTTTGGGCAGCATTTGGAGAATGATATCGACCTGGGGTTCCCCATCAATTTCATCTTTAAGGACTTCCATCTCATTCAAATGAGCCATCATTTTGAGGATATGATCTCTCACAGGTGTCCCCTCAGTTATGGTGGTCGTCATTAAGTTTCTCATGGCCTCCTGCCTGGCAGCCCGATTCTGGTGTCCGAAGAGTTCCTTGAGATTGAGCATCATGTCATAGGCAGTGGGTAAGGCCTGATGCTGATGTTGCAGTACATTTGACATAGAAATCAAAATATAACACCGCGCCATCTCATCTACCTTGACCCATTTCCTATGTCTCTCTATCTCCTCTTCACTAGAATCCTTATCAGGCATGCTAGGACAGACCTCAAGAAGTACGAACTTGTGTTCTTCAGCAGTTAAGACAATGTCCAAGTTCTGTTTCCAATCAATATAATTTGAACCAGTAAGTTTGTTTTCTTTTAAAATAATAGCAAGAGGATTGAAAATCATTTTGAAATCCTGAGAATCACAAAATAAAATATTTGGTGAAAACTTTAGAATTTAAAATAATATTGATTCCTCAAACAATATAATTTAAATTCACTAATACCTCAAAACACCGTGAATTTCGTATGCCACGATAGTATGAACGTATACTAATTCAAAACATTTGTAAGAGGAGGTTTTACCCATTAATTTTATTATCTTGTCAACCTAACTTTATGACAAATAAAATTAATATTTGGTTCATCTTCGGTCACACAAATAATAGCAGTGACTCTGATGGGGAGGATACTATTAAATGCGCCTAAGTATATACCATTACTTGATACTTAGTCCATTAATTAGAATTGTGCCCCTTCAGATGGAGAAGATCACATTAACCTAAATAATTTCCTATAATCATCCATAGAGGAAGTTTGATTTAGTAATCCACAAACAAACTCATCCGATATGGAGGAAGGCACTTAAAGCCAACGCGCAAGTTTGAATGCATCACTTACAAACCAATAATGGAGATCGTGGAATTTATTTAAATAATCCTTCTCCTACTTAGTTATTTAAATTGAGGAATTTTAACATGCACACACATCACAACAAACACATCATAGCACACACATCACAACACACACAAATAACATATAAAGGCAATAAATATGAAAATAAAATTTCCAACTATTATAGCCTCATCCAATGTTGTCCTCCAATATACCGCCAATGGATCGCTGTCCTCCAATGTGCCGCCAATGGATCAAGTCATCATGTCTATCTCGCTTCCTTCTCCGCCGCACCTCCAGTCTTCAAAATAACACCATGTATAGCAAGGATACAAGCCGCAACATAAGAAATAAAAATTTACATTTATCGATCATATATTCCACAAAGGAATTTAGATATAATCTAGATTAAATAGAATGTAAAAATAATAATAATACGACAACCGACCATATTTAATTATTACAATCATGCACACACAACAACCTTGACATGCCCGAGGGTTCAAATCATACATAAACACACAAAGCCATAATAGTTGGACTTAGGACGCCTGCAACCGCTGAGTTTGTCACGCCCCCAGAAGAGTCCCTGTCCGAGAAAATTTCGGCAGCATCTCCCCTGTACGGCGGACAATCAAAATTTTCTACAAGCACTAAATACTCAGCCACAGGCGGCTGGAATAATAACAGTAATAAAAAATCAATCACCACGCAGTTTATATATATATATTCAGCCTCTGGCTGACACAACCACGCAGTAATAATACTCTGACTCGAAATCAACCCTACTCAACTACACTCGTAAAGCCCAAATCCGATTTTTCTTACCTCTTCTGCCGTTCAGGCAGGCATGTAGTAGAGTAAATCCAAATCATACGAAAAGTTCATCCAACGGAAAGATTCCATACAATATCCATATGTAAGTCCAAAACAAAACTAAAATAAAGTCTGATAGCGAAAAGCTAAAATGAAACAACTCAAAAACCAGCAGCGGAGTAGCACTACGTGCAGTGGGGACTAGCGACTGGAACTCCCTCCTGACAGCATCAACCTGAAAATAACAACAATGGAGGCGGGGTGAGTCCAACACTCAGCAGGTACAGTTGATATGCAAAGTAAAGAAACAACACCTAGCACTAATCATGCGTACAGTCTCCTGATAAGAAAGATAAGAATGCATCTGAAATAAGCAGGAGAATACTGTACTAACCAGGTCCTGAGTATAAGGTCAAACAGTCCGAGGGATAAGGAATCCTGTATGCATGTCAAACATAGGTATCCAAACAATATGCAGCATATAAATGCAGCAAACACAAACACAAGCAATAAATGCATCATGCACATGATGCCAATGATGCGTCCTGGTCACCCCTGACGCCAGTCGATCATCTCATACAAAAGTGAGGCCGAGTGGGTAGGGCTGTGACAACCGTGCACTCTGTCGTCACTACTCCTGATGAGTGACCGAGTGGACGGGATCCTCCTACCCCAAATCATAGATGGGGGAGCGCAATGCTCTCAACTCCCGGTACTCAAAGACGGGGAGGAATCCCTGCCGGATAACACGTTGTGTCACACTACCCATGAGCGGACCAACGGTGCCTAACAGAGTCCCTGCTGCAACACACTCATCCTGAATCGACCACTAACCCATGAGTGGTGGTGTGTGCAGATCCATGTAACTGGCGATGTGCTCAACAATAATGGAGCGGACTATCGCACAGCATGCAATCATGCAAATGATGCATGGCAATAACCATATAAACATCCTGACCTAATCCATATATATAGAAAAGTGCACCCTAGGTCAACGAATCATATCGAATCAAAGGTACACAGAAGGTATAAAAACCTAGGTCCTGAACATGGTCAAGCATGGCATATCACTACCCCTATAAGCATGTACAAACAGGTAAAATATACCTGAGATGCAAAACCAATCAATCAATCAAGCATGTAAGATTTGGGTAGTGATTAACCGAAACAGATAAGAAATACAATTAATGCAACATGTTAATTTAATTACTAAGCATATCAAATGACATAAGTCAAAAGTACCCGCCTCCAAATCGAAATGGTCCAATACGCTAATCGAGATACCCGTCGAGACACCGTCTCAAATCAAAGTCCTGTATCACCAATAGATACATTTTTATTTAGCTAATATCCAAATGAAATAGCTAAATAAAAATCTTTAACACTTAAAATAGGGCAAACCCTAGTTAACACATAATATAAACCTAATTACGAAATCCATTTTCTACACCTCACCTCAATTCACTGCCTCCTATTGATCAACAACAAGGATCGTGGCTGCAGGACACAGAATGTCTGCTGGACTAAAAATACTCCACAACAAAACCAAAAACCAAGTATTTTACCTTGATTTCTTAGCAACTGCTGGATGGATTTGTTGTCGGATCAGGCTGCCGGCTACTGCAAACCAATGGAGGTTGCTACAAGTTCGCGTCGAAGCAACCGAATACCCTCTGAAATCACAAATCATAATCTAGGGCACGACACTGGTGAGGAAGATCCCTGCGATCGCCGGCTGCTCAAACAAGGAACAAGACAGTGGTCGGCAGTGGCGTCGGAGCCGAGGGCAGAGGAAAGGAGAAGAGAAGAAGGTGGTCGGGCGGCGCCGGGTGGCTAGGGCACCGAATGGTCCACGGTGGCGCTGTGATGGCAGCAGAGGAATTAAGGTCTCAGCGGCGGCTGTTGCGGTGCCGATTAGGGCAGGGAAAGGAGAAACGGCAGAAGGAAACTCGGCAAAGCCATGGGGCCACCGGCACAGAGGAGGCGGCCGGCGCTCGGAAGAGAGAAACCGCCGGCCGACGGTTAGGGCAGAGAGAAGGAGAAGGCTCGGGCGGCGTCGGGGAGAAAAGAGAGAACGGCGAGACAAAGAAAAGAAAAGAAAAATAAATAAAGAAAAAGGAATTTAGAAATTCAACTTTTCCTCATTTAAATGGGGTAGCCTAAACAGGCTTTTCCGGACCCTGTTCCGATCCCCGTTAACTCGTCCATACGAGCTCTGAAAAATTCTCGGAAAATTTCCAAAAATTCCGAAAAATTCCCTTATTAATATTCGCATATTTTTCGGTATTTTACAGAGTTAATCTATCTTGCACATCCTACTATTATCCGACCTAAACTTATGTACGAACAATGCATAATTTAACTGAAAACCAATCACATAGAATTAAAAAACTTGCTTTGATACCACTTAAAGGCGCTGGAATTCCGTTCTGTTTCAATTTCCCTGTACAAAAAAATTGTACAAGAACATAACTTTTCCTAGCAACCCACATGTTCGATCAAACATGTGTTTGATCAATCAAGAAAGTTCTTGAATGATCAGAGCACACCTTGATTAAAGTACAAGATCGCTGACCTCTTGTGTTGGTATTCCAAAAATGATACAAAGAAAACTAACTAATTACGCAGCAAAATTAAAGAACTAGTTGTACCTTTTCTTTGTAGCTAAAGACCTCTTGATCTTCTATGGTATTCCTCTCCTCTTCTTGGACGTCGTGTGGGTGATGATATACCAAGACAACACCACCCTCCTTCTCTTCTCGGTTTCCAAACCGCCGACTACAAAAGGAGGCTCTAGGATGGGGCACCTTCTCTTCTTCTTCCTTCTCTTCTTCTTCCTCTTCTCCAATCCGCCAGCCACCAAGTAGGAGGGAGCACCGACCACCAAAGAGGAGGGGCGCCGGCCACCAAGGATAAAGGGGGCATTAACCCTAGCAAAGGACAAGGGGAGGGGCGCCGACCCTAGGTGAGGAGCAAAGGGAGGGGCGCCATCCACAAGGAGAAGAGAGAAAATTAGAAAATTAGGTTTTAGGAGCCACCACCTACTCCTTTTTATAGGCTTGCCATCGGTTACAAAGAAAGAAAAATAACAGAATTCTGTTTAGAAAAAATCTCCCTTTCTATAACCAAGTTAAACCAAATCAAGTTAAGTTAAACCAAACCAAGTTGTGGATGGCTGGATGCGAGGCTTTATATAGAGGCTACAATAGAGACCTAGAGGAGGAATTGGTTTAAGCCTCTTAATGGGCTTGGGCTTCCTATGTTCAGCCCGAACATCCAACCCAAGTCCATTAATAATAACTCATACCACTAAAGGGTTATTATTGAACTACCAAACCAATCCCATATTACAATATGAGCTCCTTCTTATCATGAGTGCGTTAATCTCCCTGTGTTTAAGATATCGTATGCCCGTTAATTAAATGAGTTACTGACAACTCAATTAATTAACATCTGATTCCAAGAGTAGTATTATTCAACTTTATTATCATGTCAGACTAAGTCCACCTACAGGGTTTACATGATAATCCTTATGAGCTCCTCAAGGGGACATCATCAACCTAAATAATTAGGACACAGATTCCTTCTATAATCAACAACACACATTTAAATAATACTCTCCCAACTCATTGGGCCTATTGATTTAATAAATAAATCTCACCCATTGATAAGTTAAAGAAATAAATACTAAGTATACGTGCTTGTTATTATATAGGAATTAAGAGGGCGTACATCCATAATAACAGAGGTTATGTTCTTTTATGTAGTCGGTACAAATCGAACAACCTCAAACGATCCTGTTCAATACACACATAGTGTACGTGTGTAATTTTATAGCCAAGACAAACTAATACCAAATTACACTACAACCGTTCTAATGGTTTGTCCCAATCCATCTTGGTTGTGAGCTACTATTTATAATTTATAAGGAACAGATAACATGATCTTTTGTGTGGCACCACACACCATGTTATCTACAATATAAATTAAATGGACAACTACATTGATATATATATATATATATAAAATACAAACATTTAACCAAAGTGATTCTCATTTCAAAATATTTCAAAACAGATGTTCATACAAAAGCTAGGCTTATAGTATACATCCCAACACAATCGATTGGGCAGTCGACTGGGAGTGAACAGAATACTTCATTCGCTTGGCTAGTGTGAATCAGTCGATTGATACTTTCACCATTCGACTGGTATCGAGCCGTTGGATTGTAATGGTCGAATATTCACAAAGGGCAGTCAACTGATGGTTTTGGCAGTCGACTAGTAGGCAAGGTTTTTCAACCTGTGGCCTATATAACCAAGACTTTAGAGCTTGGTTAAGGCTAACGAAATAGAGGTGGTTAACCCCTATTAGTAGTCTACCTGTACCCTAGCATCTCAAGTGTTCTTGTGAGAGTTGTGGCGAGGTTTCTCCACCCATAAGGAGCTAGGTGAGCTAGCCAGAGTTTGTCGGGGAGTCATCCACCGACGGATCGGGATCGTCCACTTTACGGATAGTCGTGGAGTTTGAGCCTTATCCCCGAACCACGTAAACGAGCTTGTTAGCAGTTTGTATTTCTTTTTTAGTCTTTAGTTTGTTTGTTTTGTATTATTCTACTGCGCAAACTAACAAGTGTAGGAAGAGATCATTTGGGGGCGCTATCTATCCAACCCCCCTTCTAGCCGGTCATACAAGATCTCTAACAAAGAAGAGCACAAAAACCTCAAGTGAACAGTACCCGAGGTGCCTTCAAGCATTGGAAGGTGTCTTGGCACTGTTCGTAGAAGGTGCCTCGGTGCATGGAAGGCACCTTCCGCAGGAAAAAATTCTGATCTCTTCGGCAATAAGGAACAACTTTTTTCATGATCAAGTTTTACACGCTGAGGCACGTTCAACCCTATGGAAGATGCCTTCCATAGCTTTATAAGATCATCTCGACCAATCTTCAAATAATAACTCATACACAAGCTTCTACGCGTCCGATTGTGGTTTCGACTACTCTGGTTTCCTGCTGTGACTCTGCTACAATGCTGCTACGCCTGTCTACCACTAAGAAGCTAACCAAACATTGAGCTCAAGCTGACCGACTCCAAAAAAAAGTTTTTGGTAACTTTGAATTCTATACTTAATTTTTGCAAAAAGTACAAGTGCAGTGTGTTGCACTTGTTCTGACTTTCTTTTATACTCGATTCTCTCTTCCAACGATTTTGGAAGAGGTATTTTAGTGGATTACCCATTGATAGGTCCGCGGGACCTAGGTCTTGGAGTAAGAGTTGTTGAAGGCTCTGAATCAAGTAAAACTGATTGTGTCTGTCTCTATCTTCTTACTTGTTTCTTTTAATTTCTGTGTTTTTTCACTGCGTACTTTGTTTTCAAAATTGAAAAAAAAAACAAGTTTTTTAAAATTATATGATTCACCCCTTCCCCCCTCTCACATGTGACTCAATCTAACAATGGGTTGTAGGTTAATTGATGCAGGTTTTGAACTTGCTCCTCTAACCCAATAAGGGATCTATACGTAAGATTAGAGAGAAGAGAAAATTAACTCTCTTTCGATTAAAACCTAATCGTTAGGTTTTATTCCTACTCTCTCTTCTCTCTTTACCGTCGACCAAACAAAGGGGATAATTGCTTTGTTCCGGCACCACTACCCAACCCTAACTTTGATAGCCCTGTAGTTGGGCTTCTCGGCCACTACCGCCCACTGGGTGAGGTTGTGACCCCACTGGAAGTCATTGCAGCTTCCCAAGGGGCTACTACCCCTGCTGTTCATGTGCGTCGCCACCCAATAGTCAACTTCGATGCTTGTGGTTGTGTCATTGGTTCTTCTTCCAACCCCGTCCACCTACTATCGGCCAAGAGGTCGTCGACAGTAACCCCACACAAACCTAACAGCAAAGGTTACTGCTGGTTCTAGGTCTCATCTCTAACATCTCTTTTGTCGGGGTGTCTCTTTATTTGGTGTTGGTTGGTTACATATGTTATCGGGTACCAAACTTCATCTTTGCACACAACGCTAGTACATTTCATGAAGACGGAACTCATGACTTTCGAAGTCATCTAGAAGATTGCTTAGCGTGGACATGAATAAAGGCAAGGATTTAATAGTGTTGCTTGGTTGATGCCCTTTCCACTCCACGTCATCTATCATGTATAACTACTTTAAATTTAATTTCATAAAATTTTATTTTATGATCATGTCTACATGGATGTATCCTCGTATGCGTGTGGTGAATGTAAATTAATAATTTAAAATTACTACATTATTATTGTCTTCCATTGTGCATGTTTGTGAAATATATTTTAGCATGCACCTTATCAGGCTACCCAACAGTTGAAACCTTCTTGCAAAGACATATATGCAAACAAGTGTTTGTTCAAGTTGTATTAAAGCTTAGGACAGGATATGAGTTTGGTTTGGGTTTAGTATGGTTGCGATTATGGTTTGGATATGTGTATGGGATATGCTCAAATTATTAATCGATTAATTGTTTATCCCATATTTAAAGTGCAAAGTTCGTCCTATATTAGATTCAGAATTTGCTTTAGGCTAATTTAGCTAGAGTTTCTGAAATCAGCTTCTAGGTCATGAAGAGACATAGCTGTCTTCTTGAGTATCAGAACAAAATGATCACTCCCTTAGACAAAGTTTTTTAAGAAATATAAGCTAAACCAACTTTAATACAATACCTTGGTCTAACTAGTTTAGATAAAGGTGAGACAACTCTGATAGCTTCACTTGCTAGAAGTACCAGGTAGGAAAATCCAGTCTAGACATGCAACTATCTAAGCTTTCTTAGTTCCTATCAGCTTAACCTTCTCTAATACCTAATTGTAGGATTAAAATCAACACTAGAGAGGGGGGGATGAATAGCATTAAGAATTTAAAAATGGACAGATAGTAATTAAAGCAGTTGAATTACTTAGAGTAAGCACAACAAAAATAAATTAAACTTAGACTGATGCAATCAAGTAAGACAAAAGTAATAAAAATACGCAAATGAATTTAACTAACAGTTTAAGCATGTAGTTGATCAATCAAACCAAAAGTATAAACATGCAGCAGATATAAAATGTGATTCTTATTTCTAATTCCAACTAAATGGAGAAACATTGCATAAAAGAATTTAAAAAGTTTAAGAACAATAAAATATATTAAACCAATATTGAAAAATAAAAATATTACTCTAGGTGTTATCGATCAAAAATGAAGTGTTTGTCGCAACGTGTCATAGCACATAAGGTGAAGAAGCACTTAGAGCATGATAATAAGAGTGAATTCTGTGTCGATGAGTAATTTTCAAGCTCTACCTAGAAACTCCTTACATAGGACTCCTCCGGTCTCTTGGAGTCTTCCTGGTCACCTGTAGAGGTGCTAATATGAATGCAACTTCTATCTGTAAGATAATGATAACGAAGCACTTTGGTCACCTGTGCACCCTCTGATTGTCTAGGTAGGGATAAAACTTAATCTTGGCCACCATGTTCGGATTGCTAATAATGTCGTCTCTTAATCGCCTGGAAGCTACTCCAGTCACCCGTATGTTCCGGTTCCCCCAACCCAGCTATGATAGCCTAGACCCTCCAAAATTCATTTGTTGGGAGTTATTACCAGCTAATCGCCACCGATTCCATTTGGTTGTCTAGAACCATCGAACATACTTCCCTATAGTTGTTACATATAATGAGTATGATATTGAATATGAAGTTACTTGCACTTACTTGACTAGAGTTAACTCATTGAGTTTGGTTTTACCAAGCAATTAGCATCTAGTTGATTCTACACACTTGGACTTATGCCAATCAATCATCTTCTAGCTTATTCATACACTTAGACTTTTTGCCAAGCAATAAACTTTTAGCTGATTCCATACACTTGGACTTGATTCACCTAGCATTTAGCTAGGAATTCTATCTACCAAGCCTTGATCAGTTAGACTTGATTCACTTATCCTCTAGCTAGGAATTTATCTGTCAATCCTTAATCACTTGCACTTGATTCACCTAGCCTTCAGCTAGGAATTTGTTTGTCAAGTCTTAGTCACTTTGACTTAATTCACCTAGCTTCAAGTTAAGAGTTTTATTGCTTGGTCTCCAACCAAAACTTAGCTCATGCCTAATTCCCAATTAAGACTTAAATGCTTAGATCCACTAGGATTGTCATTATCTGTTTCACAACCAGAACTTTAACACTTGTCTAAGTATCCTGCACCTTCAAACTTGACATGACTGGTTAGATCACAATTAACCTAACTTTAACCTTAGTCATATAGCAAAATCCTGTATTACATGTTGTACACCCAGCACCAAGGGTATTGAAGAATGCTTAACTTGAAAATTAAATTTTTCTTGCAATTGTTTAGGTTAGTGCAAAGCCAATACACAAGTTAGCTTTTCTCAATTGTGTTTATAAAAACTATCAAGTTAAAATATACATAATGAAACTATAAGAACAATATAAACATAGAGATCAATTTGCTAACTCAATGATATAATAAGGTTCAAACCCCTGGTCCTACTCTATGGCTTAGTGATCTATTAGGAGGATCAAATTTGAAATCCCCACTATGAAAGACTTCTTTGATAGATGTGGAAAATCTAATATAAAATATTTGTTTACAAATATTAAAAAAGTGCATGAGTGATATTACAAAACTTAGCACCAAAAGTCTTAGAATAAACATAAAGAAGTGAATACTTACTATAAATTAGTTGTGTATTTGAGTTCCCTTGTACTTCTATTTACAATAATAAGGGTGCATTCAAATAGAGGTTAAAATAGCTCATTATATAGCTTTTCGTTGGAATTAGTCAACTCAATTGCTAAATAGTCAACTAATTGTTGGATCGTGAAAGACTGAGGGGGGGACTGAATCTTGTTCATTCAAAAATATTTTCTTTCCATATTGTAAAAAAATCAGTGCAAAGTTTGCAGCGAAAATAAAAATAGATTAAAACTTAAAGACATAGTTATTTTTTACTTAGTTCGGAGTCCTGCCGACTCTACTCCAAGACCCGCAATCCTTGACCGCTTTTATTGGACAATTCTAATATAGTTATTTAAATGAAGTAAGAACGTACAAGTATGAAATGATGATAGTAACAATCCTACTATCTTCAAAGAATAAGTGCAAGATAAAAAATAAAGTTATCAACAATAATTAATAGAAAATGTAGTGCAATTGTTGGAGATCTTCTCGGAGTAGAATTGTCGAAGCTTGCATGAGTAGTCGCAGTAGGAGCAGAATATATCAGAGAAAAAGTTGTTTTGAGCTAGGACCTTGAGACCTTCTTTTATAGACATGGTTCAGTTGACTGAACCCACATTTGGTCAACTGATTCTCCTATCAATCGACTGAACCCTGTGCCTTCCTTGTTTGTTCTGATCTGATTCGTGCAATCCTATGATTTTTGTGTTGGACCCCGTAGTAGTTTTGATGTGATCAACCAAGTTGGTTAGGTCCTGCTGTGTTTGATCCTTGTGTCTGAGTGTACAGGAGCTTAGGAACACAGGAAGTCGAGCGGAAGACGCAGCTAGCGAGAAGGACGGCACGGGAAGGGAGCCGATGGGCTCGGTGCGTCCGAAGGACGAGAGAGCTGCGGAAGAGTACTCCGGTGGGCGTGTAGAGCGTGCGCGGCGTTCGAGGGACGTTAAGCCAGGACGGAAGGCTGCTCGAGGAGAAGGCCGGGAATTGGGTTCGGGTGGTCGCAATCACCTAAAAGAATGGAGCTTGAGCTAAAGAGGAGAAGAAAAGAAGACAAAAGAGGTTGAAATTACTTACTGTAGCAGTAACCTTGAAGGCGCCTTAAACACATTGAAGGCGCCTTGAACACATTGAAGGCGCCTTGAATGATTGTTTAAGGCGCCTTGAGCAGTCCAGTTTGACCGTTTGCGCTGCGGATAAAGTTTTATCCGCAGATCGAGTTGGAGGCGCCTTAAACCTTGTTGGAGGCGCCTTGGACCCTCGAGATAGACTTTCCAGGAGCTATAAAAAGGCCCCTGGAGCTAGGAATTCTATAACAACTCAAGCAATCATTGTGTAGCCATTCCTAGCAATAGTTCTAAGCTTCCAAAGTGTAAAAGGCTTCTCCGCCTTCAGCAAAGGAGATTTTTCTACTGAGCTTTTTCTTACTGCCCTGGATTAACAACCTCCTTGGTTGTAACCAGGTTAAATCCTGTTTTCTACTTAATTTCTATTTCCTTGCTTGGTTTAATTTTATTTCTGCCTTTACTTTATTTACTATTGCATTAATTGAGTTGAAATCCGAGGAGGGTATTTTTATTTTGTGTTTTCAGCAATTCACCCCCCTCTTGCCGGCCTCCGCTGCACCAACAAGTGGTATCAGAGCCAAGTTGCCTCAGAAGGACTAACCGCCAACTGAAGCACTACGATCAAAACGATGGCCGGAGCGAACATCCATCCCCCGAAGTTCGACGGAGACTTCGCAACATGGAAGCGCAAAATGGAGGTATTTTTTAAAACAGACTTTGATATTTTAATTACTATGAAATATGGTTTTGCAGCTCCTAAAGACAAAGAAGAAAACACGTGGAGCAAAAAGGAGCAAGCAGATTTCGTCGCCAACGGAAAGGCTGAGTTCCACCTACTCAGCGTTCTGCCGCCGCAGGAGGTAAACCGGATCGGAAGCTACGACTCCGCGAAAGATCTCTGGGAAAAATTCCTGGACCTTCACGAAGGTACCTCCGAAGCGAAGCTAGCAAAGCGCGACATCCTCCGGAACCAGTTGACGAACCTCCGGATGAACCAAGGCGAGAAGGTAGCGCAACTCCAAGCGAGAATCAAGGAGCTGATAATGCAACTAACGAACCTTGGAGAAGAGGTAACCAACCGGGACTCTATCCGGTACGCGCTCAATGCCTTCCCGAGAACTCCAGAGTGGGCCTCCTTAGTAGATGCATACTACATCTCTAAGGACCTCGAGGTAAGTACGTTAGAACAGTTATTTTCGACTTTTGAACTTCACGAATCTCGAGTTTCAGAGCCAAATGGAGTAGAGAAGACCGGTCAGAACATAGCTCTAAAGGCAAAAGTAATCGGTTCTGACTCCGAAGCCTCGGGCGATGAATCCGAAGCAGCACTACTGGTAAAACGGTTCAATAAGTTTTTTAATTCTAATAAATTTAGACCGCAGAAAAAGAGGCATCAACAAAGAAAAAGGACGGTTCGCTGCTACAACTGCAACGAAGAAGGGCACATCAAGGATGACTGCCCGAAATTAAAGAGAAAGGAGAAAGAAAGGGAAAAATCAAAAAGTAAGAAACCAGAATCCTCCAAGCACAAGAACCTGAAGGCTACTTGGTCAGATTCATCATCCTCCGAGTCAGACATCGAAGAATTCTCGGGACTAGCACTGATGGCCAACCATCAGCTAGAAGAAACGTCTAGCTCAGAAATGAGCATAGATGAAGGGGGAGGAACATCAGAAGGAGAAAGCAATGATGAAGGGGGAGCATCGCAAGATGAGGTAAGTAAGGTACGTGCCCTAAACTCTAAACAGTCTTTTGAGTTTATTAAAGCTTTGTCTAAAGAATTAGATCAATTAGAAAAAGAAAATAAAAATTTGAAATCTGAAAATAAAAATCTAAAATTAGAAATTGAGAAATTAAGAAATAGTACATGTTTAAATAGATTTCCAAATTCAAAAATTAAAGTTTATGGAAAATTGAACTGGTATATTAGAAACCATCAGGGCCAGCTTAGAAGGATACCCAAAAATTATGTACCCCCTAAGTATCTGAATAACCCTGTAGGTAGGAACCTCTATTGGGTTCCAAAATATGTGCTTAATTAATTTTTCAAAAAAAAAAAAATTAAAAGCTTACAGTGAGAAAATTAAATATTGAAATTCTTTATGGAAGCTTTGTCTAAGGAAGTGGTTGTTGCTCCAATAACCAAGAAGGCCTAGTGCCTCGCCACGACCTGGAAGCTAAAATATTGAAAAAAAATGTTTAATTAACTTTCTGAAAAAGCATTAAACTAGAATTAAATAATGCTTTAAAAGTTCTTAAATCTTTTTAAAATTCTAAAAAGTCAGATTGTGAAAATTCAAAAATTTAAATTTGACTTAGAAATTTTTTTATTGACTTAGAATTTTTTTTAAAATTCAAAAATTTGACTTAGAAATTTTTTTTGGAAAAATTCATATTGACTTAGAAATTTTTTTTTTTTTAAAATTCAAAAATATGACTTAGAATTTTTTTGTTTGGAAAAATTCGTTTTTGAATTAGAATTTTTTTAAATTCTTTACATTTCACTTAACTTAGGTAATTTTTTAACCCCATTTTTGCTGTGATCAAAGGGGGAGAGAAAAATACAAGTTTAGGGGGAGTTAGAAAATTTTGAAATTTCTGTTATTATAAAAAGTGTTGCAATTTTACTAATTGCAAAAAATTATGCTTAACTTGTTAGTTTAGTAATTTTTTCTTTAAAATTACTTTTTATGTCTATTTTAACCCTAACTTGAACTTGGGTTGATGCACATCAAAAAGGGGGAGATTGTTGGACCCCGTAGTAGTTTTGATGTGATCAACCAAGTTGGTTAGGTCCTGCTGTGTTTGATCCCTGTGTCTGAGTGTGCAGGAGCTTAGGAACACAGGAAGTCGAGCGGAAGACGCAGCTAGCGAGAAGGACGGCACGGGAAGGGAGCCGACGGGCTCGGTGCGTCCGAAGGACGAGAGAGCTGCGGAAGAGTACTCCGGTGGGCGTGAAGAGCGTGCGCGGCGTTCGAGGGACGTTAAGCCGGGACGGAAGGCTGCTCGAGGAGAAGGCCGGGAATTGGGTTCGGGTGAGCCCTATTCCGGTTGGTCGCAATCACCTAAAAGAACGGAGCTTCGGAAGCTAAAGAGGAGAAGAAAAGAAGACAAAAGAGGCTGAAATTACTGTAGCAGTAACCTTGAAGGCGCCTTAAACACATTGAAGGCGCCTTGAACACATTGAAGGCGCCTTGAATGATTGTTTAAGGCGCCTTGAGCAGTCCAGTTTGACCGTTTGCACTGCGGATAAAGTTTTATCCGCAGATCGAGTTGGAGGCGCCTTAAACCTTGTTGGAGGCGCCTTGGACCCTCGAGATAGACTTTCCAGGAGCTATAAAAAGGCCCTGGAGCTAGGAATTCAACAACAACTCAAGCAATCATTGTGTAGCCATTCCTAGCAATAGTTCTAAGCTTCCAAAGTGTAAAAGGCTTCTCCGCCTTCAGCAAAGGAGATTTTTCTACTGAGCTTTTTCTTACTGCCCTGGATTAACAACCTCCTTGGTTGTAACCAGGTTAAATCCTGTTTTCTACTTAATTTCTATTTCCTTGCTTAGTTTAATTTTATTTCTGCCTTTACTTATTTACTATTGCATTAATTGAGTTGAAATCCGAGGAGGGTATTTTTATTTTGTGTTTTCAGCAATTCACCCACCTCTTGCCGGCCTCCGCTGCACCAACATTTTGGTGTTCATTCGACTGATCATGCTTATCCGTCAACCAAACCTCTGAGTTTCTATTCACGCCATGATCCGATCTGATTTTCTACCGTTTCCTTTTATGGTTTGGTCGACTGATAAATTTTATCAGTCGATTGATCATGCTATGATACCAAATATGTAAGCTTCATTTTTATCACTCAATTTTGCCCTAATTGGTCAACTGAACCTCTAGTTCGGTTGATCAAACCCTTTATTAACACAGAATTTTGATTTATCTGCAAAATAGAATTAGCACAATAATAATAATGGTCTTACAAAATAGAGTTATATATATATATATATATATATATATATATATATATATATATATATATATGAACTTAACTCCTCAGTATCGGATTGGCTGCCAAGGCTTCCACTTGACTCGATATTGGATCCTCTAAACCTATCGAGTCCACCTGCCTTATGTCAAGTCCACTTGACTCATCTAGACTTGATGCATGGTTCCACAATCTGCTGAGACTTCCCTTACCTAGTATCGGATCCAGCTGACCTACTAGGGCTTTTCAAGTTGAGCATCATGCACACTGGATTAATTCATAAAATAATAACAAGACTTAAATTGAACCTTTGACAATATCAAAACATAGATTTGATTATGATACTCCCTACATCAATACTAATACCTAGATAAGATGATCTTATTGCCCAATAATTAGTGTTCAGTCGAACTAAGTCCTGTATCCAATCGACTGACAACATTGTTAGTTGTTTCAACATGCATCCAATTAACGTGATTGAATAAGATCATAAGTTATCCGTCATAGACTTCTATCTTTAGTCAACTCCATAAGGATCCAATCGACTAATATCGATGATAATTAAATCAACTAACCAACACAACAAACTTATATTGTCTAACGGTCACATGAGTTGACTCAGCTGCAATTTCAGTTGACTCAAATTTAAAATAGATCAAGTCTAAGCTGAAGCACAAAATTCTACTCAATTAACCATCCCAATCAATTGAGATAAATATTAGTCGACTCAATCTTTAATTTTACTTGACTTACACCTCATGAGCCTTTGCAATCCTCTTAGATAAGGCTCATGCTTAGACTATAGAAACTCATGTTCTCCTATTGAAAGTTGTCAATGAAGCATATCTAACTTGAAACCGTGAACCTAGAGTTTACACATGTATACTCTCATAACTCATTATTCTCTAATTGTCGCAACATTAAGTCATCTAAGTGTTCACCTTCTATTAAGTCCTCAGTCCCTTGGATTCACCAAGTTCATGGCTTGCTCCACATGTAATCCTTTCCTATCACCTAAAATGTCCACCTCTTGCAACTCCTATCAAAGTTGTCGAACTAGTTTTAATCTCCTCGTCCCTATAATGTTCCATACCATCCTTTTCTAAACACCAATGGACCTCTTAAATCTTGAGCTAAACCAACTTGGTCACGCTAATTAAACATCACAACTCAATTACATCGAGTCACAAGCTCCATGATCTTCATGTGCATGTTATCTAGTCCATTCAAACTTCATACATGCATCAATAACATAGATAAAACCTTTGCCAAATATATTAAAATATTATGGTTGAACACCATAGTTTAGGGCATGATTTCACCAAAAATGTGAAGCTGCAGACATTATTATCATATAAAAGAACCATGAGGAGCGATTTGAAGTTAACATTATATTGAATATCTTTGTGACCATTTGAGTTTTCTTGTATACTCTTTCTCTCAATCTTCAATTCTTCCATTGTATTCATCTTGTAAAGAGAAATGTAAAAGGTTTCTCCACTCCAAAAGAATTCCAAGAAGGAGAGAAGCTAGTGGAGCTTTCAGAGTAACTCGTCCAAAAATCTTAAGTTGTGGAGTAGTAACAAGGTTTTAAATATTGTTATATCAAGGTGTTAGCATTTGTTTTATTGTCTCTTTTTCATTTCTGCTACATATTGTGTTTTAATTGGCCTTGCTAAGTCATTAGTAAATGCTTAAGCTCTATTTGTAGAAACAAACGTTATTCACCCCTTTCATCAGCATGTTCATGTTGGTGTTACTCGGAATTCTGTTCTGTTTCCCCTATACAAAAATTTGTACAAGCACAAAATTTTTCCTAGCAGCTCATGTGTTTTTCAGAAGTTCAACTTGAATTGCAAACAAAACTTAACATTATTAATCCAAGTTCAACCCATGTGTTCATCAAAAGTTAAACCATATTACAAAAGTTGATTAAATATCTATTTCAAGGATTGGCTTCCAGGTCGTTGGCGAGACACTCGGCCTTCTTAGGTATGGGATCATCCACCACTTCCTAGTTAAAGTATTTTAAAAAAATTGAATATTTAAACTCCTTACAGTAAATCCTAGGTTAAACTACAGAGACATCAATCAAAGCACAAAATCGCTAGCCTCTTGTGCTGATACTTCAGGATCCATACAAAGGAAAAATAAACTAGTACACAGCGGAAACAATTAACTAGTTATACCTTTCTTTGTATCTTAAAGACCTCTTGATCTTCTGCTGTATTCTTCTCCTCCTCTTGGACGTTGTGTGGGCGACGATCTACCAAGATGCAAAAACCACCCAAGTTCTTCTTTCTTCCAAGACTTTCGGCCACCAAGGGATCAAAACTAGGAACACCACCTCTTATTCTTCTTTCTTCCTTGCAACCCGCCGGCCACAAGATGGTTGAAGCCTCTTGATGCCACCGATCTTAGGTGAGAAAGCAAGGGGAGAATAAGAATATGAGGGGCTAGCCACAAGGAGAATAGAAGAGGAATATAAATTATGTAGATGATTATTTCCTCTAAGGCACCATCTATCCTCTTATCATGAGTGTGTTAATATCCCTGTGTTTAAGATATCGAATGCTCATTAATTAAATGAGTTACTGACAACTCACTTAATTAACATCTAGCTCCAAGATTAGTACCACTCAACTTCATTGTCATGTCGGAACTAAGTTCACCTGTAGGGTTTACATGACAATCCTTATGAGCTCTTCAAGGGGATATCATCATCCTAATAAATAGGACACAATTTTCTTCTATAATCAACAACACACCATATAAATAATATTATTTCTCAACTTATCGAGCCTATTAATTTAACGAATAAATCTCACCCTTTGATAAATTAAAGAAATAAATACTAAGTACATGCCATTTTAAAATAAATATTTATACAAAAAGTTAGACTTTTAGTATACATTCTAACAGTTCAACCACCTAAGACAACAGTCCCAATTGTTTTGGCCAAAATTATTAATATCAAGGTAAAGTCAAGATTAGAAAAATAAAGACGCTAAATGACTCAAGAGGTTCTAACAAAAACAACACAAATGAGTATTAATAAAATTTCACGAGTATGCCAACTAGTAGTATTTCTCAAAAATGCTAAATTGCCTTTTCAAATAGTAAAATTGAAAGTATAGAATAACTCTTAAGACTCCGGAGAACACAACCAAAGGTCTTTTCAAATTTTGACAAGTTCATAAGTTTATATAATATTTTTAGCCAAAACTTTTATATGACTTTATAGGATTTAGACAACAAAATCAAAGTCAAAGTATAGAATAATTCCAAAGGCTAAAGGGAGCTCAATAGAACAGTTGTTTTTAAAATTCAACTAATTTAATTTCATATAATAATTTTTTAACACAATTGCTATTGACTATAAACTTGTCAAAGTTGAAAAAAAAATAGTATAAAATGTTTAAGGATACAACATAATGTCTTAATAAAGTTTATCTAGTATAGTTTTAATTAAAATTGTTAGATGAGCTTTTAAAGAACATATAATGATGCGTGAAGGTGCATGTTTATACTTTTAGTTGTTTCAAAGTCAATCCAAAGAAAAAAGAATAGGGATAAATAGATAATCTTGTGAGGATGAAGATATATAGATTTAATTTTCTCCATTATGCATGGTTGTTTGTTTCAAACTCGATTGTAATGTCCGTGACCCTTTTTTTTTTTGGCTAACACAAATCTTGTGAATTTACATATCACCATTAATCCACAAGAAACACGAGAGACTGATGTCAAAGTGACATGCAGGATCATCCATGAGCACGAGAAAGAAATTAAAGATGTATGTTTCGATCTCTCTATTATATTCGACTTGGAGTCGTGTATAATTAAAGATGAGACGAGAGCGTTGGATGCGATAATACAATCAAACAATCCATCCATGGCGGACGGTTCGTTTTTGGAGGAGCTGCTCAAGAGGTTCTCTGAACTGGAGCTGCGCCAGGCGAGGCTGAGGGATCAGCTGCAGCTCTACTTGGTTCGCGGCGCCGCAAGAGCGGCAGAAGCAGGGCATGACGACCGCCACGGCTCCGGCAGTCCTGGGAGGAGCAGGAGTCGCCCTCTCCCAGAAGGCAGTGAGGCCGGCGGTAGCTACGGGCTCTTCCCCGGACGCTTCCACAATGGCCCCTACTGCAGCGTGCTCCGCCACATCGGTCACGCTCTTCACATCTACCATCCCCACTCCGGAGTGATCATCTTCTGGTCTTCACAAATCCATGAGCGTCTACTCTCTCTCTCTCTCTCACTCACTGCCTACCCATCAAATATTATATCAATCGTGGCAGGAATCAATCTGCAGAAAGCCTGTACGGATGGGCGGACCATGAGGCGCTCGGCCGGAACGTGGGGGATCTACTGATTCACGAAGACAATGACATCTCGCATCTCAAAAGCGTCGTTGAAATGTTAAACAATGGCCAACCGTGGTCTGGCCATCTCGCCTTCAAGAAGAGGTCAGGGGAAATGGTTCCGGCCATGGTGACCAAGACTCCACTCTACGAAGACGGCGTCTTCGTCGGCGTCATTACGGTCTCTAGTGACGCCTCATCGTTCCATCATGACAAGCACTCGGAGGAGTTGGACGAAAGTAGCTGCCAGAAGCTAAAGGTCCTGGCCGCCTTCTCCCAAAGTTTCAAATTAATTCTTTCTTTAAGATTATTAATGATCGTATATGTGGTGATGAACAGGCTCCCAAACTTTCATCTCGTAGTCGCTCGTGTGGCGAGGTCAACGTTGAGAATCAAACTTCTCGCGATGGAAACATGAAGACGGATACAAATGAAATCATGGTAAATATTTGTGAATTATATTCTTTGCGACTTGAAAGCTAAGAGTTTTTTATTTGTCTGTGAATTATAGAATCTGCCCTTGATAGGAGATGTGCCCCAACTCAAGACTAACTCAGGTGTTGGCCTAAGTGGAACACACAAGTAGTTCCTTCTCGGGCTCAACCAAGAGTTGTATAGGTTCCAATCGCGCTTGCACCACATCCAAGGTGATGCCTAAGACACAAACAACATCTAGATTCATCAATTACCTATACTATAAAAGTTATCCCAATAGAGATATAGATATATGCAAATTATACATATGGCAACCAAATCATAACTACATTATTTGAATCTGTTTCATTATATTCAGAACAAAATATAATATCGTTTATCTCAAACGGTCCAGTATCATATATTCATGATAAGATATAGATAACTAAATTAGGGGGGGGGGGGGGGATTTTATCCCAGCACAACTACTCTTTGTATGGAAATTAAAATCTGTTCCATGATATGATTGCTAGGCTAGAGGAGGGAAAGGGGAGGGGTGAATACTAATTTTTGTTTTTTCATGTATGTTCTCCCATGACCAAATAAAACTTATTAGATATTCAAAGTGTGGTCATGCATGCATGTTAACACAAAGGAAATTATAATAATAAAATGAAAGTTAAAAAAAAAATCGATGCTAACAAGTGGAGTTTAACATGGTTCAGACCACACGCTCTATTCCATATGCTACTAATTTGTTTGGCACATCGAGTTCAAAACCAATTATGAACGAGTGCCTTCTTCAAAGATGGAGAACAATCAACTCAATAGTTTGACTCAAAATGGCAAATTAAATAGTCGTTCAAAAGTTGTTACCAGTTAAGTCAACTCAAAATGGCAACAATCAACTCAAATCCTATTTAGTCAATTGGACCCCTTTTTTAATCAACTTTGGCTCAACAAAGAAGACTTTTTATTCTAAGGAAGCAATCTTAAATAGAAGCAATAGTTGACTCAACTCTTCAGTTAACTAAATGATCACTTCAAGTCGACGAACCTGTACAGATATCCCAAATTTTCTTGCTTAAACTACTATATGTCTAAGTAATTAAAGCTCCGGAATCAAGCTTGAATGCCAACTAAAATTGTGAATTTTTATTCCAAAGTTGAAGACTCTTAATAAGACAAAGTCGATATCCCTCTACCTTGTTAACCCACACTATCCCTCCAATAAATTGCCCAAAAAATAAGAAGCCGAGATTAAATTCACTCTAACTCTCATTGTCTTTAGATCTTCACTAATCTGGCCAAAACTCTGTCTTTAAAACTTCACACCTAGAAGTCACGCTCTTATGTCTCCCACATCAAAAGGTCACATCTCCAAGATTTCTCTCACTTGCCCAAAAACCTCACTTTCAAGACTTCCAATGCTTAAAGGCAATAGCTCTAGAACTTCCTCCACTCGCGCAAAAGCCTTGCTTCCCATACATCACCATTTACACAAATGCTTCACCTCTAGAACTTCTAATCCATTAGATGTTTTATACCATCCTTCCTAGATATCAATCAATCTATATGTGTAATCTATCAAATACTTACAAATTCAATGCACATGTCGGACATAAAGACAAAGCCAAATTAAAACGTTTATCACACAATATAATGTCTTGGTCTAATTATACAATTTAGGGCATATTGCACCAAAAATCTTTCTTTTTTGATATTTGACAAATCATTAAATTTAGAAAAAATCAACATAAAATGAAAGCATTCCTAGAAAAAAAAAACAAGGCTCATCTTCACCTAAACTCCCCTTGAGTATCTTATCATTAGGAGATAAGATTACCAACTTGAACCTTCCCTTTGTCCACTTTGCACGTACAAAAATTTTGTTATGATTTTGTAAGATAGCAATTACATGAAATTGACCAAAAAATGTAAGAGATAAAGTATTGTAAGCAAACATGTAGGCATAATGCATTAATTAATTAAATGTTATCCAATAGAAAATTTTCAAAATTTGTTTTATGTCTATTAATTAAAAATGCCTTAAAATAGAATTTTAGACTCTTTGTTCAATTCTTGTTGACCGAAAGACCTTCACTCGATTGAACTACATACCAGCCAATGTTTTGACTTTCTATTTTAATTTAGTTAACTACATTGTCTTTCTAGTTTACTGTATTATGATTCAAGTGATTCAACACTATTTAAGTTGACTGAATGTTATTTTTCTAGTAGTTTAATTTTTTTTAAATTACAAAAGAATCATAAACAATTCAAAACATTGAAAATTTTACCAATGATTTTGTTTTGTTCAAAACTAATAGATGAAAATCATGCCATGAAAAATCATCTCATTATTTTCAAAATTGACAAAACTTAGAAGTTAAAAATATTGTGAACATGTTCTATATGTCATTCATGTATTAAGTATTAGATTCAATTTGTTTGAACATAAAATGTGCATTTTAAATTAATAAGTGGGCATTAATATTTCTAACAATTAGCAAAATATTTTAATTCAAGCCAAGTATTCTCTTATCATTATATGACACTTATTTCATTCTATAAAAAATCAAAATGATTTCTATGTATGAACCTAACCTAATGTGTCTTACCAAATCTATTAGAACCCCCTAAAGAAATTTAAAATGTTAAAGTCGAATTGGGCAACCAATAAAAATTAGGTCTGGTCAGGTGCACCAATATATGCTATTAGGGTACCATCTTGTAGAAATGGTTTTTGCATTTCTCCTTTGCAAAATCATATTTAAACTTTGAGATCCGGGAGAAAATTTGTCTAAAGTCGTCTTTAAATATTTTATTTGATTTTTCAAAATTTCATTTTCTATTTTAAGTTATTTAACCTTACTTATATTGAGACATGTGATTCATGACAAGTTGTGAATGAGTTGCTTCTGTTTTCAAGTGATAAGATGACTTTCTTTAGCTCTATCTTCTTTCCTTTACATTTATCTAGTGATCTAGTTAAGGAAGAAACAAAATCAAGTAATTCATCTTCATTAGGGATTTTACCTCATTGAGTCATCCGAATTGTCTAAAGTTGCTCCCCCACTCCTCCTTTATTGTCGTTTAAGGAGACTCCGTCATCTATAGCCATCATATCAAAAACACATAGACCTTAGCCGATGTCAATGATACCTTCGGACAATGATGTAGGCAATAAGGCTCTGTTTTCTCGAACCTTGTGTTCTACATAGTTTTAGTGCTTAAGTTGTTTCCCTTTTTCTTTCTCCAATGTTGATGATATGTCATCTCATATTGCTTTCTTTTCCTTCTTTTCTTCAAATCATGGTTTTCCTTACCATTATCATTTCCCTTCTTCAATTTGAGGCATTAATCTCTCCTGTACCCTTTCTTCATTATAGTGAAAGCATTTGAATTTTCTCTTATGTCATTTTCTCCATCTTCTAAGTATTTTCCTTACATCATTCTTGCTCAAGTTGTACTTATTGTTAAAAGCCTTCTTTATTCCTTTTGAAATGTAGGCTTCTTTGTCACCTTCAGTCATGGAGAATGATTCTTCTTAAGATGATGAAGATGGTGTAAGTCTCCTCTTTGTCTCTTGCTTTTGTGTCATAAGTGCTATATTTGAGAGGTGTCCTAAGGCAATCACCTTATGATTTGTACTATTTATTGGGTAAACAAAGATTCACTATTTGAGTGTACATACTTATTATATGTGATTGGATCTTAAACTAACTTACTAAATGTCCGCAATATGATTTATAGCATGAAAGGACTTGTGATTGAATCACAACAAGTGAGCATTTCTATATGTATAATTATAAATGTATTGAAATCATCCCAAGTCAACAAATTAATGTATTCGGACATCATTAATTATGTGAGACTAGCACGGATTATATTCCTTAATCTAGCCAAGTAGTTATTCCTCACTAGTAGGAGACATTAGGATATCGAGAGTTAAACATGGATGCTAGTTATGTTAACTAGTTTAATCAAGTGACCTACGTAAGAATTCATATGGTTATATATATATATATATATATATATATATATATATATATATATATATCAATGAAGCTCTTACTGCAGCTTAAATAGGAGTTTCCTTCAACTTGAGGAATTCAAGTCACCTTGGTCATGGAGACTTATGGTTTAACATTCTAAGCAAGCATCTCATTGGAGGTGTGGCCTCGAGATAATTGAGTATTAGTTAAAGTGTCTAAATGTGTTTGGATAGCCCATAAAAGATTTACTACTCCTTGAGAAGACGTATACCCTATGGTCACTTGTCAAGATTGTTATTTAAAGTCTTTGACCAAAGTATCATATGTTAAGAATACTATACGCTTAGACATATGTATAAGTAATTTCAATCCGCTAGATGAGAAAATATTACTTGGGCTATGTGTGAAGTAGTCAACCTTGTGGGGACAGACACATAGACCATGTCCTGAACTAAGTGTATATAAGATGAGTGAAAGGAATGAGGCAAGACTCACTTAGATGGTAAAAGGTTCAAAAGTAATTCTAGAATCAACTGTATGATTTTTCGATCAATTAGGGGGCATGATATACTACTAGGTGTTACTCATGATTGATATATAATTAATGGTTAATTATGGATGACTAACATAATTAGAAACTTATTGGATCACACGCACTATGAGTTTATCCAAAAAACTTAAAACGAGTTTGAGAATTAGATTATCAAATCAAGAGAAATTAAGTCTAGTTAGACTAGATGAAGGGCAAGTATTGAAGATAATTTGTCACAGTGGAAGCACGGATGGGACACATCTTTTGAAGACTAGTTGGGCCCTCTTTTGTGTAATTATAAACTAAATTGTTTTAGTTTTAATTAAAAGAGGTTTGATTATTGAACCAAGTATTTTGGTTTAGAACCAACTTGGTTTAATATTGAATCAAACTGGAGTTAGTGGGTCAGGTTAACGGGTTAATCAATGCAGGTTTTTAAATTTGAATCCAAACCCATTAAAAGATATATTTATATCTAGATTGAAGAGAGAAATTTAATTCCAACCTTGAAAACCTAAAAGTTATGTTCTCTCTCTCTCTCTCTCTCTCTCCTTCCTACTCATTAGCACCAATCAACAAGAGGGGCTACCACTCTTATTTCATCGTCGAGCAGCCACAACTAGACTATCTAGCCGATGGTCTAGCCACCTCCGTCCACCCAGCTACTATCAGGGACCTCTATAGTCGACGTGAGATGTCAATACTCACTACCCAAATAATGAACAATAGTTGTCGGCTGTTGTCCACCACCAGCAGCACCTCCAAGGTGTTGTACCAACCTTTCGTCATCTTTCTCTAGGCGTTGGACGTCCCAAACTTGCTACTCCTTGTCCACAATGAATTTTTTCTTTCCGGATAATGACTACATGACCATCCTTCACTTTGTTTAGTGTCATCTGGTTGAGTACATCGTTGATGTACGTAGATTATATATATTTTTATGCATTATTTGACACACATTCACTTGTATTTCTTGAGCATGATTACGTTATCACAACTTGTTTAACCATTTTATTAGCATAGTTATTCTGTTTGTTTGGAGAACTACTTTTTGTATGTTTTACTTGATCGGATGTGATTTAGAGTAAAAATGGAGCAAAGATGAACATTAGAGTAGCTTTGGAAGAAAATAAGTAAACATGGTTGTGCCCTTAGCATGACCGTATTCTTCAAGCTGACATATGTCTCCAAGACACATGGTTGTGTCTCCTAGGAGCCATCTAGAGTTGTGCCCTAGCAAAACCCATCGCACGACCATGCCTTTTGGCTTAGTCGTGCCTTTTGGCATGGTCGTGTCTCATTACACCAAGACCCACGCAGGGGCAGTGTCTAAAAGACATAGTCATTCTTTATCCATGAATATTTAAACGGACAGGTCGTGCCCCAGAGGCACGACTATGCCTCATTTCTAGATTCTTCCATAGGCAGGTCATGCCTTAGAGTCATGGTTGTGCCACTTTTCAGTAAATCTCACAACCAAGCCATGCCACTTCAGGTCGTGCCTCACACGGCCAAGCTGTACCTTAAGGCATGATCATGTGGAGGAAAAGCAAGGGTCATGTGACCCTGCTATAAAAAGGGGTTTAGGTTCCTTTTTCATGAGACTTGGATTTGGAGCTTAGCCCCTTTCCTTGGGGAAGGGTTCTTCCCTTGGTAAAAGCCCTAGAGCCTCTTCCAAAAGCTGTCGTCGATGATCCATCCACCATCCAAGTTAGGACTTCGTCCGAGAAGACTAACATCACATTGATAAGCATTTCTCTTTTCTATATCTTGTGTGTTTGGATTGTAGAATTATATTCTTCTTATCTCTTGTTTGTATTTCCTATGTTATGGAGTAAATTTTCTAGATATAGGATGTAGGGAGTAATTATAATATTATATTGATGTATGAACTATGAATTTGTTTATTCTCTTATTTAATAATAAGTTAATGACATGTTCTATTGTGTTGTTCCTTAATCATGTTTGACGAAATATGTGTATGGTAAATGTATTTAGATGTAATGGATTAATTACCATGTAGAGGTGATGCACGCTTTGGATTGTATGACTGGGGGGCCCTTAGTGACAGAGGGTATTCCTTTAATCAAACTTTCTAGAACATCACCTTGAAACAGAAGTCAACCTTTTATAAGGGATTGACTAAATAGGTTTTTCCTAACTTAATATTAAAAAGTGATTTATGTAATCTATACTGTATGATCGGGGGCCCTTAGTAATAGAGGTATCCCTTTAACTATACTTTCTATGTTATCTCTTTACTTAATAATATTAATTTAATGTTAGGAAGTAATTGAGAAAACTATAGAGATTGTATGATCAAAGGACCCTTAGTGACAGATGGTATCCCTTTAACCAGACGTTCTAAGGTTCATTTTTTACTTAATGACATTGAAAATTGGTGTAAACTCTCTTGTACGTGCAGGATCGTTGCGCTAGAGGAGGATGAATAGTGCTCGTGACTTTCACATTTTTTGTAAAACATAAAATGCACAGCGGAAATAAAGAAACACAGTCACAAACATAAGTAATTTTACTTAGTTCAAAGCTTATGATGACTTCTACTCTAAGGCCCACACGTGAGAGTACTTTCGTTGGGCAATCACTATAGTTTCAAAAAATCTTTACAGATATAGTACAGAAATGACAAGTATAAGTATTACAATAAAACAACGTTTAGCAATAATTTGGAAAGTTGGATCTTTTGCGTAGTCGTCGTTGGAGTAGTGTTATGGTATTGTAGAATTGTCTTTTGATCAGCGCGTACAAGAGAAGATCATTCTGAATGACTATTATGAAGTGTTGGTCGAGACCACCTTTTATAGCCAAATTGAACTTGATCCAATCTACTGATCTCGGGATCACTATTAGTGACTTGACTTTTATCGGTCGATTGATCCACCTGATCAGTTGGCTGATCCTTCTGTATTAGACTGACTTTCCGTCCAGATGCTTCCACTTTGGATGAGATTTTGGTTCGATCGACCGATCCCTCCATTCAATCAACTGATCCGTCTATCCTCGTCGGCTTATCTGGTCTGATCAACTCGTCATTTATCTACCATTCAGTTGACAAAACCTCCTTGTTAGGTCAACCGATCTGGACGTTCGATCGACCAAACAAAGAAAAAATCCTAACATGTAAAATGTTAATCTTCCTATAAAATAGAGTTAGAATAATAGAAAAGCAGTTATATAAAGAATTATTTTAACAGTCTCTGAATTGTCCGATCCTGATTTTGAGTTTTGCTGAAACTCTAGGTCGGACCGACACCTACTATTCCCTATTCGGGGAATGTATCCTCACCTACTCCTTTCAAGAGAAATTATCTTTTGTCAAACCTATCCTCCAGACCATCTCGACTTTTGCTCAACAGCTGAGACATCAGGTCTTCATGTTGGATGTCCAATCCTCGACTCGTCCAGTCTTTCATCTGGTGTTAGCAACCCCCAGGATTTTTACTTAGCATCCTTAGAGTAGCTCCCATGAAGGGAGTAATGCGTTTTGGGAAGAAGGGCAATCTAAGTCCCAGATATGTGGGACCATACCTCATCAGCAGAAGAGTGGGCAAGGTAGCATATGAGCTAGAGCTACCCCAGGAAATGTCAGCTGTCCACAATGTATTTCATGTCTCTATGCTGAAGAAGCATACCCCAGATGCCACCCAGGTGATTGAGCCCCAGTCAGTACGGATCCGTGAAGACCTCAGCTATGACAGTCGGCCTATTCAGATAATAGACCAAGCAGTTAAGAAATTGCGGAACAAGGAAGTACCATTAGTCAAAGTTATTTGGCACAGTCACACAGCAGAAGAGACAACTTGGGAGACGGAAGCTAGCATGAGACAGAAGTACCCAGAGTTATTCTAAGTTCGAGGACGAACTTTTTATAAGTTATGGGGGATTGTAACGCCCGAAAATTCTCAAAACTATTTTAGAAATATTCTATGATTTTTCTGGAATTTTAGAATATTTTTATGGAATTTTTGGAGTAGCGGAAGTAGCAAAAATAAATAGGAAACGAAAATAGCTTACGTGGGAATCGAACCCGAGACCTATAGGTCTTATGACTCATGGGGAACCTTAGTGACCGGATGAACCCAGCAGGGCTGTGCTGAAAGGAAAGGGGATTAATTATATTTAAGTTTAAGTTGGGCCGAAATACCCACTTAATATAAATAGGGAAATCAATTAGTGAAGAGTTATTTGATCGTAACTTTTTCCCCTCACCCTAGTTCCGCCGACCACCTCTCCCTTTTCTTCCTATCTCGGCGCCAACCATAAGGAAGGCTAGGGTTCCTCCCAAGGGCACTTTCCGGCGATGACTTCGACACGTGGACGCCCCCTCCGCGAGAGGAATGCTTAGACGCGAGAAGATTGTCGAAAGGATCGTCTCCTCCGGAAATCTAACGATTAGAATCGTAAGAAAATCCTAACAGCAGGTAAGAAATCCCTCACCTGCAGTATAAGTAGCTTTCGTATGATTGTATGTATTGTTTTAGTCGTATGCAGATTTTTAGCAATAGGGTGTGAATTAGCACACACCAAGCGTTTGATTAAATGCTTAGCTTAGTTAAATGTCATCCTAGGCATTTTAATAGCTTAGATAAATGCAATAGAAGCATTTTTTTACAGTTCATATGGTCTTGCTACAGCTTTTATGGAACTAGATGTCCAATGGGAGGGCTCCCACAGTCGCCTCTAGGTTCAGACAACCTAGCTCTAGGTTCAGATAACCTAGAAAGAGCAAGACAAGCAATAATTAGCTATGTTCAGTATTTTATTTTTTCAGTGGCACTGTACTGGATTAGATATCCATTGGGTTGGACTCCCATAGTCGTCCCTAGGTTCAGATAACCTAGTAACCCTACTAAATTCGGGACTTGCAAATCCGGGTTTAGTTAGGGACGCGCGCATAGCAAGTACAGTTGTCGGGCCCAAACAGAAGTATGATTATGTATTTTCACCTATTATATGTATTCAGTTTTCAAACTCTCACAAGATAGTTAGGTGAATTCAGTACAGCATTAGCATTAGCTAGAATTAGCTCAGTTCAGCTTTTGTAACAGTGTAGTTTCTGTTCATACAACATGATAATTTATGATTAGCTCTTATTGCCATGATTAGTTAACTTCCTATGTGTTGTATGTCATGCCATGTTTAGCATAGTCAATTTGTATTTCAAATAGCATGTTTTAAAATCATGAATTTTATCGTATGCATGTTTTAGTGAGGTAGATGGTTTCTTACTAAGCGAAAGCTTACAGATACTTTTTCCTTATACTGCAGATAAAGGTAAAGGAAAGATGAACTAGCGGAGGCTGGAAGGCAATGCGATGAAGATGTGTGTGGGCAGGAACTTGGAATAGAGATCTTAGGGAACTTTAGCAAGTTTGGTTTAAACATTAGAATCTTTCAGTGTTTTAGCATTTTGCACTTTAATATGTTAATTGCTATGAATTAGTTAACCATGCACTCTATTTTGCTTAGAACACTATTTTTATGATGTTAGAATGTTAGTTATTATTGTTAGGATGTTCTTAGTCATTTTTGGAATCATTATGTGTGATTTGGCACGAGACAGTGCTGAAATCAGATCATTGGCACGAAATCAGAAACTCGAATCGATCAGCCAATCGATTCGAGAGTTTCCAATCGATCGATTGATCGACTGGGCAACTCGTCTCGCGAACAGTAGGCGTCTAGATCGATCAGCCGATCGATCCAGCCAATTCCATCGCGAACAGAAGGCTCTGGGATCGATCACTGGATCGATTGACCAGTCTGGATCGATCAGCCGATCGATCCAGAATATTGCCCGAGCACAGTAGCGTGCTGGATCGATAATTGGATCGATCCGACATTCCGATCGATCAATGGATCGATTGGGAGGTCTGATATCAGCGGGAAAATGTTTAAGTTCAGTTCCTTGACCATGGGGAAGGTAAAACATGTCATGAATAGTTAGTTTACACCCCTTAGCATGTATAGAACCAAGAAATGTTAGTAGTTTAGCAAAATTTCAGTTAGTACAGCTTCCGCACTTAGTATTTAATGATGGTCATGGATTAGTTAGCACAGATTAATGTAACGATCGGCCTCACAGCCTAGTTAGTAGGAGGTGGGTCGTTACAATTTTCATCCACATGGTTTTAAAAGATAGTTTTAAATTTTAAAATCTTTCCTTTTATAGATTTTCTACAAAGGATTAAAAGAGAGATTAGATATCTTTCCTTATTTGTAGTTATCTATAATGTGAAAGAAAGATTTTAATTTTTTGACAAAACTTTCCTTTTTTTGTAATCATGATATAAAAGGAGTTTTATTTTTAAATCTTATCTTTTATAGATATCCATAAAAGGATTTAAAAGTGCGAGATTTTAATTTATAAAACATTCCTTTTATAGCCAACCACAAAAGGGATTTATAAAAGAGATATTTTAATTTTTGTTTAAAATCTTTCCTTGTATGATTAAACATGGTGTGGCCGGCCATAGAGAGGAATAAAAGGAAGTTTTATTTTTGTTATAAAACTTTCTTTTTTGGATTCACCAAGAAATATAAAAGAGGGGGAGAGGGTGCCTTCATGATTCACACAACTTATTCTATTGTTCCTCTCCTCCATCCTTGGTGGTCGACCCTATCTCTTTTCTTTCTCTTCTTCATTGTGGCCGGCGACATCATCTCTTGTGGAGCTCTTGGTGGTCGGTAGCTTGGAGGTGAAGAAGTAGAGAAAGGAGGCATTATTTTCTAGCATCCCTTGGAGCATTGTGGTGGTGGCCAAAACTTTGAAGCAAGGAAGGCTTTGGTGGTTTCCTTCTTGGTAGACCGTTGCCCACACGACGTCCAAGAAAAGAAGAGGAATACAATAGAAGATCAAGAGGTTGTTGCTTACAAAGAAAGGTATAACTAGGAGTTTTATTCCGCATCATACTAGTTATCTTTGTATGGATTTTTGAAATACCAAACACAAGAGGCTAACAATTCTAGGTTTCGAATTTATGATTCGAGTTTGTGTTTCTTTTGTTTTTTCGATCTTGTGATTCGATTTTTCTTAATGGTTAAACTTAGGGTTACTATAAGGAAATTAAATATTGAATTTCATTGAAAGGCTTTGTTTAGGAAGTGGTGGATGATATCATACCCAAGAAGGCCTAGTGTCTCACCATGTTTAATCTGGAAGTCGATCTTTGAAATAAATATTTAATCGAATTTGTAACATGGGTGGATTTGGATTAATAATGTTAAGCATCGTTTGCGATCCAAGTCTAAACCTCTAAGAATAGATAAGTTGAATTTGGAATCAATAATGTTAAGTTCTGTTTGCTATTCTAAATTTAATTTCTAAAGAACACAATAGGTTGTTAGGAATGGTTCAGGACTTGTACAAAATTTTTGTACAGGGGAACCAGTACGATATTCCGAGTAGAAAACAACAGTCCAGTCAACCTTGACGCACCTGAATTTCCAAGTGCTTAGCTTCACTCACTAGGTCTTTTCATAGATAAGTTGAATTTGGAATCAATAATGTTAAGTTCTGTTTACGATTCTAAATTTAATTTCTAAATAACACAATAGGTTGTTAGGAAAGGTTCAGGACTTGTACAAAATTTTTGTACAGGGGAACCAGTACAATATTCCGAGTAGCAACCAACAGTCCAATCAACCTTGCCTCACCTGAATTTCCAAGTGCTTGACTTCACTCACCAGGTCTTTCTATCTGCCTAGCTTTATTCACTAGGGCTTTCCATCTACTTAGCTTTACTCACCAAGACTTTCACCTAGCTTTACTCACTAGGATTTTCACCTGGCTTCACTCACCAGGATTTTCCTACTTCCCGGCTTCACTCACTAGGACTTTCACCTGCTTGGCTTCACTCACCATGACTTTCACCTAGCTTCACTCACTAGGATTTTCCAACTGCCTAGCTTCACTCACTAGGTCTTTCACCTGGCTTCACTCACCAGGATTTCCTAACCGCCTAGTTTCACTCACCATATCTTTCCCTTGTCTAACCTCTAATTAGGACTTTCCTAGTCAAGTATCTGGTCAACCTTTTGAACTACTTGACTCTTCTTCACATCTAACTGGTCAGTCCTTGACCAGAGGGGAATTGTATCAACAATCTCCCTAATCGGATGACTACATCTGTAATCTCCATGTATTGTCAAACATCGAAACTCAAACATCAAGACTTAAGCTTGAGCCAACTCAAGCTTATTCAACTAGGTCAACCTTGACCTAGGGATATTGAACCAACATTTAGCGTTGTAAAGATTTTAGAATATTACCGGCCAAGTGAAGGTTGAGCGAGAGCCAATGTACTTATATGCGCTCGGCCGGACAAAGCCCGACTGAGTATAAAGGTATTTACCTTTGTAAAGCTTTTAGTATGTTACCGGCCGAATAAAGGTCGAGCTAGCATCAATGTGCATACATGCGCTCGGTCGGACAAAGCCCGACTGAGCATAAAGATATTTAGCCTTGTAAAGATTTTAGTATATTACCAGCCAAGTGAAGGCCGAGCGAGCACCATTGTGCTTACTGTTCGATCGAGAAGCGCTAAAGGGGGGGGTGAATAGCGCTCGTGGCTTTCACGCGTTTCGGATTCGAAAATCGACAAGAGTAAAGCAGCAGAATAGAAAATAAAAGCAAGACACAAGGACACCAAGATTTACTTGGTTTGGAGTCTTGGGCGACTCCTACTCCAAGGCCCACGCTCATTGAGCATTTACGTTTGGCAACAACTATAATTTTGAAAAAGGTTTAGAAATTAAGTACAATTAAAAGCTGTAATAAAACTTATACCGACAACAAAAACACTAAGTTTGAGGCTCCTGGTCGTCAGGCACTTGCTACAACTTTTCTGGATCGTCTATTGAGCAGCATAAAGAAGATTGATCACTTAAGGGTTGGTTCTTTGAGGTGTTGGTCGAGATCTTCTTAAATAGGATGTTGGAGGTGCCTCAAACCCCTCATGGAGGCGCCTCATGTTGGTTGCTACTCGGAAAACCTAGAGGTTCCACTGTACAAAAATTTTGTACAAAGGTCTGAACCTTTTCCTAGCTACCATGTGTTCTTTTAAATTAAATTTTGGATCGCCTGCGGAACTTAACACGTTTGATCCAAAACTGAATCTATTTGTTCTTTTAGGTTTTGACTTGGATCTCCTGCGGAACTTAACACGTTCGACCCAAGTCTCCTTAAGTTATTAATTCCATTAAATATTAATTTCCATAAAAGGTTCCCAGTACTGACGTGGCGAGGCACATGGCCTTCTTGGATATGGGAGCAACCACCACCGACTAGACAAAACCTTTAATAGAAAGCTAATATTTAATTTCCTAAAATAACTTTAGGTTAACCAAAGAGAACAATCAAATCACAAGGAAAAGAAAGAAAACAAAAGAACACAACATCGAAAAACATATTCGAAATACTAGAACGTAAGCCTCTTGTATTTAGTATTATTTCCATAAATAACTAGCATGATGCGGAAATAAAAATTACTAGTTATACCTTGTAGAAAAACCTCTTGATCTTCTACCGTATTCCTCTTCTAACCTCGGACGTTGTGTGGGCAACGATCTTCCGAGACGAGAAACCACCAATCACCTTCTTCTCCTCCTAGCTAGGTTCGGCCAACAAAGAGGAAGCTTCACCAAGGAAGAAAATCAAAATACTAACCAAGCTCCAAGAGATGCTAGCTTTCTCTCCTTCTTCTTCTTCTTCTCCGAGTAGTATCCGGCCACCACAAGAGCTCCAATGGAAGAGAAGGGTTTGGCCACCACAAGAGGAAGAGAGGGAGAGGATGGCCGGCCACACCAAGGAACAAAAGAGGGAGAGAAATAATAGATGTTGTGTCTCATGAAGGCACCCCTACCCTTCTTTTATATTCCTTGGGCAAATTAGGAAATTTAATTACCATAAAATTTCCTCAATTTCCTTGACATGATTTTATTGAGAAAAATAAAATAAAATTTCCCAAATTAAAACCAATGGCCGGCCACATCATTGGAGAACAAATTGGACAAGTTTTAATCAACAATTAAAACTTCCTAATTTGTTTCCGGAAATTTTAAAAAATAAAATTTCTCTTTAAAATCTCTTCATGGTTGATAAAAGGAAATTTCTATAATTTTAATTTTATCAACATGTGAATAATTTTTAAAGAGAAAATAAAACATCTCTCCAATCTACAAATAAGGAAAGAGATCTAATCTCTTTCTTTAATCTTTTGTAGATCTTTTACAAGAGAGATATTTTAATTTTAATTCTCTTTAATAAATTATTTATTCCACATAATAAAAATTAAAATTAAAATCCCTTTTAAATCTAATTTGGCCGGCCCCCACTAGCTTGGGTTCAAGCTAGGGCCGGCCACCCAATATTATACCTAGGTCGGCCCTAGCTTGTTCCCAAGCTAGCTTGGCCGGCCCCTATTGGGTGGGTTTAGAAGGTGGGTATAGGTGGGTATAGAACTCTATATATAAGAGGCTACGATAGGGACCGAGAGGAGGAGTTGATTTTGGTCTCCTGATAAAATTAAGCATCCCCCCTAACACACAACTTAATTTTATCAATGATAATTCATTCCACTAGAGAACTATCATTGAACTACCGCACCAATCCCAAATTACATTTTGGGCTCCTTCTTATTATGAGTGTGTTAGTCTCCTGTGTTTAAGATATCGAATGTCCACTAATTAAGTGAGTTCGACAACTCATTTAATTAATATCTAAGTCCAAGAGTAGTACCACTCAACCTTATTGTCATGTCGGACTAAGTCCAGGTTTAACATGACAATCTTTATGAGCTCCTCTTGAGGACATTATCAACCTAGTATCTCTAGGACACGGTTCCTTCTATAATCAACAACACATACTATAAGTGATACCATTTCCCAACTTATCGGGTTTATTGATTCAACGAACTAAATCTCACCCATTGATAAATTAAAGAAATAAATATCAAATATATGTGCTTGTTATTATATTAGGATTAAGCACACACACTTCCATAATAACTGAGGTCTTTGTTCCTTTATAAAGTGAGTATAAAAGAAACGACCTCAAATGGTCCTACTCAATACACTCTGAGTGTACTAGTGTAATTATATAGTCAAGATAAACTAATACCTAATTACACTACGACCTTCTAATGGTTTGTTCCTTTCCATTTTGGTCGTGAGCTACTGTTTATAATTTATAAGGTAATGATAACATTATCTTCTGCATATGACACCACATGCTATGTTATCTACAATATAAATTAATTGAACAACTACAAACAAATGTAGACAATTTGACCAAATGTGATTCTTTATTCATAATAAATGTTTACAAAGCTTAGGCTTTCAGTATACACTCCAACAATCTCCCACTTATACTAATGACTAAGCTGCCATATCTTCTACCATACATCTGATTCCCATTCCTTCCACATGCCGATCGAAAGCTTTCACCGGAAGGGCCTTAGTGAAAGGATCTGCCAGGTTATCCGCTGATGCAATCTTGGCGATGACAACTTCTCCTCGCTTCACGATATCTCGTATCAGGTGGTACTTGCGCTCTATATGTTTACTTGCCTTATGAGCTCGTGGTTCCTTCGAGTTTGCAACTGCACCGCTATTATCACAATAAATTGTGATGATTTTGGGCAAACCAGGAATCACATCTAAGTCCATTAGAAAGTTCCTGAGCCATACTGCTTCTTTAGCTGCCTCAGAGGCTGCTACATATTCAGCTTCCATGGTTGAGTCCGAAACGCATTTCTGCTTAACACTCCTCCATGAAATGGCTCCACCTCCTAAAGTAAACACATAGCCTGATGTAGACTTACTGTTATCCCTATCTGATTGGAAATCTGAATCCGTGTAACCCACAGGGAGCAGATCGTCTGCTTGGTAAACTAGCATATAATCTCTAGTCCTTCTCAGGTACTTTAATATATGCAGTCCAATGTCCTTGTCCAGGGTTACTCTGATATCTGCTGACCATGCCCATGGCAAAACAGATATCAGGTCTCGTACATAGCATTGCATACATTAGGCTTCCTACAGCCGAAGCATAAGGAACTGCTTTCATGTCCTCTATCTCTTTTGATGTCTTTGGAGACATCTCTTTAGATAGAGCTACTCCATGTCTAAAAGGTAAGAAACCTTTCTTGGAATCCTGCATGCTAAAACGAGCAAGGATTGTATCTATATATGAAGCTTGGGATAGACACAACATTCTTTTCTTACGATCCCTTATAACTTTGATCCCAAGAATGTGTGCACATTCTCCTAAGTCCTTCATATCAAATTGTTTGGACAACCATACCCTTACGTCTGATAATACCTTGACATTGTTGCCAATTAACAAAATATCATCTACGTATAGTACAAGAAATACCACCACGTTTCCGTTACACTTCTTATATACACAAGACTCATCCGGACTTTGAATAAATCCATATGACTGGATTACTTCATTAAACCGGATGTTCCAAGACCTTGAAGCTTGCTTCAGTCCATAAATGGACCGATTGAGCTTGCACACTAGATGCTCTTTGCCTTTTTCAATGAACCCTTCTGGTTGCTTCATATGGATGTTCTCTTCAAGACTTCCATTAAGGAAAGCTGTCTTGACATCCATTTGCCAAATCTCATAATCCATATGAGCAGCAATGGATAAGAGTATCCGGATAGACTTAAGCATGGCTACCGGTGAAAAGGTCTCCTCATAATCGATTCCCTATTTTTGAGTGTACCCTTTTGCAACGAGCCTAGCTTTGAAGGTTTCTACCTTCCCGTCTGTCCCTCTTTTCCTTTTGTAGATCCACTTGCATCCAACGGCTTTTACACCATCAGGTGGTTCTACAAGCTCCCAAACCTTATTAGAGTACATGGACTCTATTTCAGAATTCATTGCCTTTTGCCAAGATGTTGCATCTATATCTTGGAGTGCTTCGTCATATGACCGGGGATCAGGTTCATGTTTACCCGGGATCAAGTCCGAAGAGTATCCCAAAAACATGAATCTTTCAGGCTGCCTCACAACCCTCCCACTACGACGAGGCACTGTCTGTGGTTGTGTATCACGTGTTGCAGTCTCTTGTGGTACTTCATCTTGTACTGTTGGTACTGAAGTAGACATGTCCTCTCTAAGTTATTCTAAAACAACTTTACTACTGGGCTTGTGATCCATTATATAGTCTTCTTCTAAAAACTGGGCATTGGTGCTAACAATGACCTTCTGGTCTTTAGGACTATAAAATAAACCACCTTTCGTTCCTTTGGGATATCCTACAAACACGCGAACTTCTGTACGAGATTCTAACTTATCAGCATCTGGTTTCAGCACATGTGCTAGACTACCCCAAATCCAAATATGTCTTAGACTGGGTTTTCGCCCATTCCACAATTCTATGGGAGTAGAAGAAACTGATTTAGAAGGTACTAAGTTCAGAACGTATACTGCTGTTTCCAGAGCATATCCCCAAAACGAATTTGGTAATTCTAAATAACTCATCATCGATCTAACCATCTCCATAAGAGTCATATTCCTTCGTTCTGCTACACCATTCTGTTGGGGTGTTCCAGGTGCAGACAATTGGGATTGAATCCCAGCCTCTGATAAGTAATTCCTAAACTCTCCTAAGAGGTATTCGCCACCACGATCAGATCGTAGTGTCTTGATACTTTTACCTAATCGTTTCTCCACATCAGCCTTGTATTCTTTGAACTTGTCAAAGCACTCGGACTTGCGGCGCATTAGGTAAATGTATCCATATCTTGAATAATCGTCTATGAAAGAGACAAAATATTCAAAACCTCCTCTTGCCTGGACAGACATAGGACCACACAAATCAGAGTGAACCAACTCTAACACTTCTTTGGCTCTATACCCCTTGGCCTTGAACGGCCTCTTGGTCATTTTACCTTCTAAGCAAGATTCACAAGTTGGAAAATTTTCCAACTCTAATGAACTCAAAAGTCCATCGGCTATAAGCCTCTGAATCCTACTTAAATTAATATGACCAAGTCTTAGATGCCAAAGATATGCTTGGTTCATTTCTGAAGGTTCTTTTCTCTTATTAGAATTAGAAGATGAGTTATAAATTTCCATGTTTTGCTTTGTGGAAGAAATTGGATTTAAAATATACAAATTACCAACTAATGCACCAGAACAGATAATCACTTTATTTCTTTTAATAACTACATCGTTACTGAAAGAAACTGAATATCCATCTAAAAACAGTTTAGAAACTGAAATTAAATTCTTTCTAAAACTGGGTACATAAAGACAATTTCTTAAAACCAAATTTCTATTTCTACTAAAAGACAAGTAGACGTCTCCCACTGCAACAGCTGCCACCTTAGTAGCATTGCCCATGTAGACGGTAATCTCCCCTTCAGATAGTCGTCGGGTTTCCTGAAACCCCTGCAAGGAATTGCAGACATGATCAGTGGCTCCCGTATCTACACACCAGGTGCTGGTAGATAACACCGCTAAACATGTTTCAATAACCAGAGCATGAGATATACCTTTGTTTTGGTTCTTACGAGGACAGTCCGCCTTCCAATGTCCTGCCTGCTTGCAGATGAAGCACTTGCCCTTCGGCTTCTTCACTCCAACTTTAAATCCCGTACTCTGAGATTTATTCACTTTCTTTGCTGAGCCATCTTGTTTCTTCTTCTTCTTTCCTTTCGGTTTAGAAGTAGAACCATTTTCAGCAAAGTGAATTTGAGAATTGTGACGAAATAATCCTTCTACTGCTTGAAGTTCTGTCAGTAGTTCCCCTAATGAATAAATCCTTTTATTCATATTATAGTTCAGTGGAACTGCTCAAAACTTCTAGGTAGCGTTTGGAGGATCATATCGATCTAGGTTTCCCATCAATTTCTCCTCCAAGGATCTGTATCTCGTTCGAGTAAGCCATCATCTTTGGGATATACCCTTTTGCATGGTGGCTGTCATTATCTTTCTCATAGCTTCTTGTCTAGAAGCCCTATCCTGATGACCAAAGAGTTCCTTGAGATTGTTCATAATATCATAAGCTGTTGGTAAATCTTGATGCTGATGTTGCAATACATTTGACATTGAAGCCAAAATGTAACACCGCGCCATCTCATCTGCCTTTACCCATCTCTTATGATATTCAATCTCCTCTTGGGTAGATTCACCAGTGGGTGCATCAGGACAAGGTTCAGTCAGAACAATGTCCAGGTTCCTTTTCCAATCTATGTAATTAGGTCCAGTAAGTCTATTTTGTTGAAGTATGATGGACAGTGGGTTGAAAGTCATCCTAAGAATCACAAATAACTTTTGGTCAGAACTCTAAATTTAGAATAATATTGATTCCTCAAACAATACTATTTTAAATTAACCAACACCTCATCACACCGTGAATTTTGTATGCCACGTTAGTGTGGACGTATACAAATTCAACATTTGTAAAAGGAGGGTTTTAACCCATTAATTTTATTATCTTGTCAACCTAACTTTTTGACAAATAAAATTAATAGTTGGTATTATTTGGTCACACAAATAATAATAGTGACTCCGTTGGGGAGGATACTATTAGATGTGTCTAAGTGTATACCATTACTTGACACTAAGTCCATTAATAAGATTATGCCCCTTCCGTTGGGGAAGATCACACGCTCTTAATTAATTTCCTATAGTCATCCAAAAATGGAAGTCTGTTCTAGTGATCCACAAACAAGCTCATCCGTTATGGAGGAAGGCACTCAGAGCCAACGCGCAAGCTTGTTTGTATCACTTACAAACCAGTAATGGAGACCATGGGATTTATTTAAAATCCCTCTCCCACTTAGTTATTTATAAATGAGGAATTTTAACTATGCTAGCCTACTAAACTTGTAAACTAACATGCACACACGACAATATAAAAGCAATAAATAGAAAATTTAATTTTCAACTATTATGGCTTTTATCTCTTAATTGTCCTCCGTGTGTTGTCATCCAAAGCTGCTGCCATATTTGGCCACCGCCTCATCCATCTTGCTCCTAGTTCCACTGCGCCTCTGGTCCTTAGAAGGTTCCACGCTTTGCAAGATTCGATCCATGACATAAATAGAATTTTACATTTTGATCCTATATTCCATAAAAGGAATGTACATGTATCTAGATCAAAAATAAAATCCTAATAAAACTAAATACGACTCCTCCTTTGTATTTTAATACAATCATGCACACACATATAAATTGCCCTTGACATGTCCAAGGGTCCAATCACACATAATTAACTAAAAGCCATAATAGTTGGATCCGCATCCACAAAGTTAGCACATCCTATTATTATCGCCTAAATTATGTATGACATGTGCATAATTAAACTAAATACCAAATACCAGAGGAAACCCTAGCTCGATACCAATTGTTGGTTGCTACTCGGAAAACCTAGAGGTTCCACTGCAAAAATTTTGTACAAAGGTCGAACCTTTTCCTAGCTACCATGTGTTCTTTTAAATTAAATTTTGGATCGCGTAACTTAACACGTTTGATCCAAAACTTAATCTATTTGTTCTTTTAGGTTTTGACTTGGATCTCCTGCGGAACTTAACACGTTCGACCCAAGTCTCCTTAAGTTATTAATGCCATTAAATATTAATTTCCATAAAAGGTTCCCAGTACTAACGTGGCGAGGCACATGGCCTTCTTGGATATGGGAGCAACCACCACCGACTAGACAAAACCTTTAATAGAAAGCTAATATTTAATTTCCTAAAATAACTTTAGGTTAACCAAAGAGAACAATCAAATCACAAGAAAAAGAAAGAAAACAAAAGAACACAACATCGAAAAACATATTCGAAATACTAGAATGTAAGCCTCTTGTATTTGGTATTATTTCCATAAATAACTAGCATGATGCGGAAATAAAAATTACTAGTTATACCTTGTAGAAAAATCTCTTGATCTTCTACCGTATTCCTCTTCTAACCTCGGACGTTGTGTGGGCAACGATCTTCCGAGACGAGAAACCACCAATCACCTTCTTCTCCTCCTAGCTAGGTTCGGCCAACAAAGAGGAAGCTTCACCAAGGAAGAAAATCAAAATACTAACCAAGCTCCAAGAGATGCTAGCTTTCTCTCCTTCTTCTTCTTCTTCTCCGAGTAGTATCCGGCCACCACAAGAGCTCCAATGGAAGAGTAGGGTTTGGCCACCACAAGAGGAAGAAAGGGAGAGGTTTGCCGGCCACAAGGAACAAAAGCAGGAGAGAAATAATAGATGTTGTGTCTCATGAAGGCACCCCTACCCCTTCTTTTATATTCCTTGGCCTAGGCAAATTAGGAAATTTAATTACCATAAAATTTCCTCAATTTCCTTGACATGATTTTATTGAGAAAAATAAAATAAAATTTCCCAAATTAAAACCAATGGCCGGCCACATCATTGGAGAACAAATTGGACAAGTTTTAATCAACAATTAAAACTTCCTAATTTGTTTCCGGAAATTTTAAAAAATAAAATTTCTCTTTAAAATCTCTTCATGGTTGATAAAAGGAAATTTCTATAATTTTAATTTTATCAACATGTGAATAATTTTTAAAGAGAAAATAAAACATCTCTCCAATCTACAAATAAGGAAAGAGATCTAATCTCTTTCTTTAATCTTTTGTAGATCTTTTACAAGAGATATTTTAATTTTAATTCTCTTTAATAAATTATTTCTTCCACATAATAAAAATTAAAATTAAAATCCCTTTTAAATCTAATTTGGCCGGCCCCCACTAGCTTGGGTTCAAGCTAGGGCCGGCCACCCAATATTATACCTAGGTCGGCCCTAGCTTGTTCCCAAGCTAGCTTGGTCGGCCCCTATTGGGTGGGTTTAGAAGGTGGGTATAGGTGGGTATAGAACTCTATAAATAAGAGGCTACAATAGGGACCGAGAGGAGGAGTTGGTTTTGGTCTCCTGATAAAATTACGTGTTCGCCGAACACACAACTTAATTTTATCAATGATAATTCATTCCACTAGAGAACTATCATTGAACTACCGCACCAATCCCTTATTTGGGCTCCTTCTTATTATGAGTGTGTTAGTCTCCCTGTGTTTAAGATATCGAATGTCCACTAATTAAGTGAGTTACTGACAACTCATTTAATTAATATCTAAGTCCAAGAGTACTACCACTCAACCTTATTGTCATGTCGGACTAATTCCACCTGCAGGGTTTAACATGACAATCTTTATGAGCTCCTCTTGAGGACATTATCAACCTAGTATCTCTAGGACACAGTTTCCTTCTATAATCAACAACACATACTATAAGTGATACCATTTCCCAACTTATCGGGTTTATTGATTCAACGAACTAAATCTCACCCATTGATAAATTAAAGAAATAAATATCAAATATATGTGCTTGTTATTATATTAGGATTAAGAGCACACACTTCCATAATAACTGAGGTCTTTGTTCCTTTATAAAGTCAGTATAAAAGAAACGACCTCAAATGGTCCTACTCAATACACTCTGAGTGTACTAGTGTAATTATATAGTCAAGATAAACTAATACCTAATTACCCTACGACCTTCTAATGGTTTGTTCCTTTTCCATTTTGGTCGTGAGCTACTGTTTATAATTTATAAGGTACTGATAACATCATCTTCTGTATGTGACACCACATACTATGTTATCTACAATATAAATTAAATGAACAACTACAAACAAATGTAGACAATTAGACCAAATGTGATTCTTTATTCATAATAAATGTTTACAAAGCTTAGGCTTTCAGTATACACTCCAACACCTCAAACATGAAATCTTATCCTGCTTTCTGTGCTGCGATGAGCTTCGAGTCGCTGCCACTTATCCACTTGAGGACGCCTCCATCGTGACTCCGAGGCACCTCCAAGCCAGCGTCCAGGGCGCCTCCAAGTCCCATAGAGGTGCCTCCAGCTCCTCTGCGCAACCAACTTTGCCTTACACCCGAGGCGCCTCCTAGCTCCACGGAGAGCGTCTCGGGTATTGTTCATCCGAGGCAAACTTTGTTCTTTTGACCCTGCAAAACATGTTAGACTCAAAAACAAAGACATATCCTGCAGGATAAAGTTAGCACATAATAATAGCATAATTATAAATGTTTGACAGTCACCAGATTGCTCAGTTTTGACTTCGGATTTTCGACCGGAAACCCTAGGTCGAACCGACGCCTACTGTTCCCTCTTCCGAGGAACGCATCATCACCTACTCCACTCAGGAGAGCATACCTGATGTCAGTCCGGTCCTCCAGACCGACTGGACTTTTCGCCTAGGGTTACCACCCTATAGGGTTTTTCACCACCTAGGGTTACCCCCTCCAAGACCTAAGGTTACCCCCCCCCTTAGGATTTCCACCACCTATGGTTACCACCCCCTAGGACCTAAGGTTGCTGCCCCTTAGGATTTTCCTTCACCTAGGGTTACCACCCCCTAGGACCTAAGGTTACCACCCCCTAGGGTTTTCCACCTACCTAACCGCAGTTAGGACTTTCCTGCAAATTCATTCAGCATATCATATAACAAATAACCTTAACTTTGAATCCCTTTGCCATCATCAAAACTAGGGTTCGATCGTCGGATGCTTCCCGCACCAACAATCTCCCCCTTTTTGATTATGACAATTGAAATTCAAAGTTAAGTAAAGAGATACAATAAAGAAATGTTATAAAGCATCTCTAGCATAAGCGTAAATTTGATAAGTATAAATTTACCAAAAAAACTCCCCCTTAATAAAAGCTTCCCTGAATTCCCTTGAATTTAAATTTTCAAATTTTTATTTGAATTTGAATTTTCCTTCTACTCTCCCCCTTTGCCATATATCAAAATAAGTAAAAGAGTAAAGAAAGAACAGTGATCAATGGCCTTAGTCAGGTTTGAGAAGTCTTATCTTTTCAGAAATAATTTTTATCTTTTAAAAAAGAAAAATAGAGATAAGCACTTAGCTTTTAAAGAAAGGAATTTTCTTTTGAAAAATAGAGGGTTAACCACACTTTAAAAACTTTGAAAGTGTTTACCTAGTTATATTTGAAAGCGTTTTGACAAATTACTTAGTTATATTTGAAAAGCTTGAAAAACTTCATAGGTAAACTTTGAAAAGTTTAAAAACTGCTTAGCTAAATTTGAAAAACTTTTTGAAAGATACTTAGTGAAATTTAAAAAAGCTTTGCAAAACACTTAGCATAAAAAAACACTTAACTAACTAACTCTTTTTACTTAGTTAAGTTTGAAACGCTTTTTGATTAGATTTGAAAAGCTTTTTCAAAAAAACATAATTAAAGTTGAGAAACTTTTGAAAAAATACTTAACTAAATTTCCACAAGCCTTTGAAAAACACTTAAGATGATTTTGAAAGGTACTTAATTTGAAAAACTTGTAAAATTTAACTAAGGCCATTTTTACAAAAAATTATTCCTTTACACAAATTCCTAACGTCCAAGCATGAGTAACAAAAAGATGAAATTAATTACTTAATTTCCTTGGCCAAATGTCTAACCATTAGCTACTAGTTGTTTACCTAGAGGGCAACAATTTTTACTTGGTTAGTCAAGTTAAGTTAGTGATCCAGTTATATTTGACTAAGTCTAGATAACTTAACTTGATTACTGTTATTTGGTATTTAACGCTCAGACTTTTATCGATGCACAGACCTAAGCATTCTTAAGTCCAGGCAGTACCCTATGCATCTCACACCATTCTAAGTGTTTTTCAAATACAAACAAGTTAATCCTAGGGTGCTTGTGAGAAGCTCTGGCTGAAACTAGGGGTATATGATTTCTAGGGGGTAAGTTCCTAGGCTAAGCCAGATTTTTGAAAGTCTAACAAGACTTGGAATTTTGAAAAACATTTTCCCTAGAATTTTTAAAGTCAATTTTAAAAACAAACTGATTTAAAAACATATTAAGCAAGAATAAGTTCTATTCTACTAAGCGCATTCCTATTTGTCTTCTGAGTACACTGAACTCAAGTTCAGGTAAGGGCTTTGTGAATATGTCAGACAGGTTTGATTTGGACTCAACATAGTTAAGTACAATATCACACTTAGCTACGTGATCCCTTACAAAATGGTGTTTTACTTCTATATGTTTAGTCCTTGAGTGATGAATTGGGTTCTTGGTTAGATTAATTAAACTTATATTATCAATTGAAATTTTTATTTTCTGATATTCTAGTTGATAATCTTTGAGGGTATGCATCATCCATAACAATTGAGATGCACATTCCCCTAGGGCTATGTATTCAGCTTCAGTGGTAGATAAAGCAACGCAGTGTTGCTTTCTGCTTGACCAACTTACTAGGCACTGACCTAGAAATTGACAGCTACCACTTGTGCTTTTTCTATCTAGTTTGCACCCGGCATAGTTTGAGTCAGAGTAGCCAATTAGGTCAAGAGTGCAAGATCTAGGCTACCATAATCCTACATTTAGGGTTCCCTTAATATACCTAAGTATTCTTTTGATAAAGTTTAAGTGAGACTCTTTTGCACAAGATTAGTATCTTGTGTTGGGATCTTAGATGGCTAGAGGGGGGTGAATAGCCTCTTAAAAACTTAAACAGAGAATTCTATACAAAAACTAGTTAGCACAGCGGAAGTGGAAAACTAAAACGAAGGAAGAAAAACACACACACAGCAGACACAAAGATATACGAGGTTCGGGGATAACTTGCCCCTACTCCTCGGCGTGTCCGTAAGGTGGACGACTCCTTGATCTTCGGTAGATCGCACCCCGGATAACTTCCGGCTAAAGATGTCTCCTTCTCGGTGGAGCAACCTCTCAACAGAGTCTCAAGAAAGATCTAAATTAAAGCACGAGACTTACAGAAACTCGGTAGCAAAGGAGAATAGAAATGCTTACAACCACGCGAGATCAGTAGCAGAAAACAGAGATCGCAGTTCACCCGAGAGCTCAAGAACTTCGCACAACAGCACACTCTTCTTTCAAGCTTTTCTTCTACTGTTCTTGTTCCCCTCTCGCTGTTTTTACTGCTTCTCAAATCCTGATCTCTGCTGTCACAGATCTAGTCAAAACTGCGCAAATCAGCGCTGCAAATCTGGTCCAAACTGCGCAAATCAGCGCTGCAGCCAATCCCTTTGCAACCCAATCGCAATCAGAAACCCGGTGAACGTTGATGCCTCAAATGCATCTGTTGCAGCAAATCACAGTGTAAAGAGCACTTGTCTTCTTCTCTTAATGAAGCTCAATTTGAAATTAACCATGAGAATGTGACCTGCAACCTGCAAGCGCAAAAGACTCACAGCAGATGGTTAAAAGCAGATGGTGAAGACAAATACGGCAATCGAAAAAGTACATGCAAAACAAACATGGATCGGCCGATCCACGCTTCTGATCATCGTTGATCGGTGCGGACCGATCAGAACTAATCGATCGGTCCCGGACGATCGATATGTTAATACGTAGCTCTCGATGCGGACCGATCAAGCACTAATCTGATCGGTCCCAGACCGATCAGATAGAGTTCTTCCCAAAGCGCTTACGACTTCGATCGGTCTCGGACCGATCGGTAACATCCATGAGCTCGATCGATTTCGATCGGTGCGCGGCCGATCGCGACCGATCAAGTATAAAGTTTCGATGCGGACCGATCCAACTTCTTGACTCAGTCCAGGTCGAGCCCTCTCTGACCTAGTCCGGAGAAATGAGCTCCCTAGCCCTCTCCGACTTCATCTGGTCCTAGAGAACGAGCTACCGAACCCTCTCTGACTCCGCATGCCAAGTTTCCTTCTTGGACTTTTCAACACCAGATGTCCGATCACCCTTGATCCATCTGGATTTTCCCTTGCCCGGCTTCACTCACCAGGACTTGCACCTAGCTTCACTCACTAGGGTTTTCACCTGGCTTCACTCACCAGGACTTTCCAACTGCTTCAATCAGGTCAACCTAGTCAACCTAGATTAGTAATTAATCTGAGTTAATTATCTGATACAAACTTAAATCAGTGTCAACAGCAAAACAACATCCAGGTCAGACTGTATCAACAATCTCCCCCTTTTTGTTGTTTGACAACACGATTTAAGTTTAGATCAGAAATGCTCATATACCCATAATTTTAGGGAAATCAGGATCCTCCCCTAAGACGGATACACCACCAAGTCAATGACGGGAATCAAGATCCTTCCCGTTATCCTCTCCCCTAAAATCAAGCTTTCATACATTTCTAAACTTAGGTATCCTCTCCCCCTTTGTCAAACACCGAAAAGGTGCAAATGAGGTGACAAAAACTCAAAAGGCTCCCCCTAAATCCATACTGCCTTCTCTTAACTGACCTAGAGTTCCCTCTAAGGTCACAATACGACAGTAAGAAAGACAAAAGATACAATCAAATCATGGCATAGGAACAGCATAATAAAAAAAACATAGAAAATGAAGCATAATAAGGAGCAAGCAAATATAAAACCGAGTAGCATAAATATATGAGTAGCATCAGAAGTGCAAACATCCAGGTCCGACATAAAGACTAACAAATAACATCCAAAATACAGACAGCCAACAAACAAACTGTATCAATCAACATCCTCACACTGAGGAACACCGCCATCATCGGCAGGAGGGGTGAAATCCTGAGGCGGCACGCTGGAGGATGAATAGCCTGGGTAAGACTGCGGAGGCGGGTAGCGTGCCATCCATCCGAGTAGCAACTGCTGTGTCACCACCTGATGACTGCGCATATCATCGAAACGTTGGTCAGCAGCTCCTCGTGTCGATCAAAGCGACTCTCCAGCTCAGCGATCTGCCAGCGCAGATCAGGATCGGCCTCCCCATCGTCAGCAGCAGGAGGAGCAGCAACAGGAGCAACCTGTCGTCGAGGTAACTCACCAAGTGCCCTCCCATCCTTCCACCTAACTGTCCCATCCTGTCCTAAGATTCCAGACTTGGAAAATGCACGTTTCCCAAGTCGACAATCCTGCTTAACCATCTTTACTATCCTCCCCTTAGAGACATCAATACCCAGGGTCTCAAGCCAGTCAGTAATTACATGCCCAAAAGGCATATAGATGGTGTAACCGCTTGGCTCGCTATGGGATATGATAGAAGTATAGACACTCGACATGACATCAAAGTCAAGACGCCTACGCAACCCGTAAAGCATCAGACAATGATACGGTCGAATCTCTGCCAATGGTTTAGAAGTAATAGGGAGAAGACAGTTTGTAACAATTTTGAAAAGAATGTAATCAGGAGCAGAAAGGCCAAGGGCTGCAAATGTAGGAAAGTTGACATCTAACTCATCTAATCCATCTGGTCTCGGATGTCCAAAGAAGTACTCATAAATCGAGTCAGATGAGACATCAAGAGGATGAGGCACGGGTTCAGGCAAAGAAGGATAGAATGAGAATACCGTCCCCGAACACATACGACAGCCTAAATAACCAAAGAAGGCAATTAAGCTGAAATCAATGTTTTGCTTAGCCACTCTTGATCTATAACTACCATCAATAGTCTGATGAAGGTTGTTATAGAATTCAGAGACTAGGTCAAAATTGATATCTCTCTCTAAATAGACTAAGGAATCAAGTTTATAGTAGGCTATGATCTCCGTAATCGCTGGACAAAACTCATTCATGTATTTTCTATCGACTGATCTACATGGGAGCAATTTGAAGGTCCTTTCCTTAAAGGATTGTTCAAACTGTTGGTTGGGAAATCTTCCCGAACTGGATGGTTGAGGTCGGGAAGGAGCAGTAGGAGCTTTGGATTTATCTTTGGACTTGGAAGTACCCTCACCTACTGATTTCTTCCTAAGGGGACACAATGGGGTAAAATGGGGCAATGAGTGAGCACCGGAGCCACCAACAATTAAGAACCGAGACAACAAAACAACAGAAGATTCAGTGAGAAATGAAAACACAATGCCAAGTTCTTAGAGAGGTAAGAAGTTACCTTGGTGCCATTTGAACTTTAGACTAGGGCTTCCGAGGGCTAGAGCTTCGGCTAGGTTTGGCGTGCAAAGAGAAGAGAAAGGGTGGGCTGGTGGGAAGAGTCGGCTAGGGTTTCGCGTGAACGAAGAAAAGAAGGGATCGGGAGGTTTTAAAGGTTTAGATGGGTGTACAGTGAAGAAATGATCGGACGGTTGTCCGATCCGAAGGTATCAAACGCCTCCTGATCGGTCCCTGGACCGATCCAGGAACATCCTGATCTGTCCATAGACCGATCAGAGAGCTTCCTGATCGGTCGGTAGACCGATCAGAGATTAATCAGTGGCTTTGTGCCGAATTGATTTGATCGGTCTCCGGACCGATCAGGGATCTCTCTGATCGGTCTGTAGACCGATCAGAAAGGGATCAGTAGCGGGCTCGAGCGTGCCAGGCTGACTTGATCGGTCCGTAGACCGATCAGTGTCTGATTTCTCCCGTAATTTCAGTAACTGAAAGTTGTAATTCCAGTAACTGAAAGTTCTAATTTTAGTAACTTGTTTCGATAATTCGTGGAAGTTTCTCTAGGAAAACTTCCAAGTTCAGAACCTAGAACCTGGAGGATCTACAAGCATAACTCTTACCTAAAAGTTATGGTCTAAACTTGTTTTAAAGCCCTAAAGTTTCAGTTTCTTATCAAACAAAACCTCACACTAACTCCAACCATATGGAATTCTGTCTTCTTGGTCCTTAAGAGTTCAAAACATATTTTTTGCTAAACTCATCTCTATGATCAGGTTCAAGTTTGTCAAAAAATAAACAACTTGTCCTAATTTTCAAACAAGGCATGAAAGCTGAAATTCTTGATCCATGTTATGTTTAGTTCCAAGTTTGTCAAAATATATCCAGGTTGTTATTATTCCCTTTAATAACCTATCGTTTTATCAATCAAAGTCATGACATGAACCAAGCAACAATACCAATCAACACATCAACCATCAACCATGATTAGAAAATTTCTAGGCAAAAGTCCAACCAAGATTCCTTGGTTGGAATTTATGAGTAAGATCTAGGAGCCAAATACACATGAATTATGTAATGGCCTTCCCCATACTCAATTAATGTCTCTTCAACCTAATTATTCAAGGGATGCATGATACATTTTGAATAATTGGGTTGATCCTAGCATCTCACCCCATTTCTAGCAAACAAAAATATTTTGTTAAACCTTATTGTTTGTGTGAGATGTTCCCAAGTTGCCCAAATTATTGTCCCAATTACTCTTGTCATTTTAATAGTCCTTATTGATCATGGTGAAGTTCTAATGACCTAAGGAGCCAAACACATTCCCAACTCCCTCCTTAAATGACTAAATTCATTCTCCGGAAGGGGTTTGGTGAAAATATCGGCTAGGTTTGACTTTGACTCCACATATGTGAGCACAATGTCACCCCTAGCTACGTGATCTCTAATGAAGTGATGACGCACTTCAATGTGCTTGGTCCTTGAATGATGGACTGGATTTTTAGTTAGGTTGATCGTGCTAATGTTGTCACATAGCACTTGTACACCCTTATAAGAAAGTCCATAATCCTCTAGGGTGTGTATCATCCACAACAATTGTGATACACTCTCTCCCATGGCAATGTATTCAGCCTCGGTCGTGGAGAGAGCAACACAATGTTGCTTCCGACTTGACCAACTAACTAATGATGAACCTAAAAATTGGCAGCCCCCACTAGTACTTTTCCGATCCAATTTGCACCCAGCATAATCGGAATCGGTATAGCCTATCAAGTCAAAAGACTCTGTACGAGGGTACCATAGACCTACTCGAATTGTGCCCTTAAGGTATCTCAATATTCTCTTAACTGCAATTAAATGAGATTCCTTGGCACAGACTTGATATCTAGCGCACATGCCCACAGCGAAAAGTATGTCCGGTCGACTAGCTGTGAGATATAGAAGACTACCAATCATGCTTCTATATTGCGTTAGATCAATTGGTTTTCGACTCTCATCATTGTCAAGGCGAGTGTTTGTCGCCATTGGAGTGGACACTTCCTTAGAGTCACTCATATTGAATTTTCTAAGCATCTCTTGAGTGTATTTCGTCTGATGAACATAAATGCCATCTCGAGTTTGTTTGATTTCAAGTCCAAGGAAGAATGTCAATTCTCCTACTAGACTCATCTCAAACTCATTTTCCATGTGAGAAATAAATTCATTCAAATAGCCCTTGTTATTTGAGCCACAAATTATGTCATCGACATATACTTGGGCTACAAAAATATTTTCACCATCTCTACGCAGAAATAGTGTTGGGTCTATTTGGCCTCTCACAAAACCCTTTTCTAGTAAATATGTTGACAACCTTTCGTACCAAGCTCGTGGTGCTTGTTTAAGCCCATAAAGTGCTTTCTTGAGCTTGTACACGTGGTTTGAAGCTTCGGTATTCACAAACCCCGGTGGTTGTTCAACATAGACTTCTTCTTTAATAAAACCATTTAGGAAGGCAGATTTAACATCCATTTGATAGAGTTTGAAACCTCTATGTGCAGCAAAAGCTAGCATCAACCGAATGGACTCTAATCGTGCCACGGGAGCATAAGTCTCATCATAATCGAGACCTTCGACTTGACTATAGCCCTTGGCTACAAGTCTTGCCTTGTTTCTTACAACTTCTCGCTTTTGATTTAACTTATTTTTGAAGACCCATTTAGTTCCAATAATGGTGGTCTTTTTTGGTCTAGGAACCAAGTCCCACACTTGGCTCCTTTCAAATTGACCTAATTCGTCTTGCATAGCTATGATCCAATCAGGATCGCGCAATGCCTCATCAACTAATTTTGGTTCAATCTCTGAAATCAATGCGACTTCATTAGACTCATTTCTAAAGAATGATCTAGTCCTAACCCCTTGTTGAATGTCTCCCACAATTTGGTCTTGGGGATGACTAGTGGCTATCCTAGATTGTCTTGGTGTTGGTGGTGCCTCATGAATGGTCTCACTCGGCACAGGCGAGGACTCAATATCAGGCAAAGGATCAAATTGAGTTCTTTGTTGCCTTTGCTCATCACCATCAGAGTCAACTTCGACTCGTTCTTCATTTTGATCATTCAAACTTAGATTTCTAAGTTCAAATTGAATTTCTCCTACATCCCTTGGTTGATCATTTAAGTTAGGGATTTCTTCAAAGGCTACATCAGAGGACTCTTCAATCAATTTGGTCCTATTGTTGTAGACTCGATAGGCTTTGTTGGTAAGAGAATACCCGACCAGTATCCCTTGATCAGCCTTAGCCGTGAACTTCCCAAGATGGTCCTTGGTGTTCAAAATAAACACCTTACAACCAAACACCCTAAGATGTTTAATTGTAGGTGGTTTCCCAAACCAAAGTTCATGGGGAGTCTTTCCTAAAAACCTATGTATTAAAACTCGATTTTGCACATAGCAAGCTGTATTCACAGCTTCAGCCCATAAGTAGCTCGGTAGTGAGTACTCATTGAGCATGCTTCGTGCAGCCTCTTGTAAGACTCGGTTCTTTCTCTCCACAACCCCATTTTGCTGTGGGGTCCTTGGAGTAGAGAACTCATGTCTATATCCCTTTTCTTGACAAAACTCTAAAAACCTATGATTTTGAAATTCCCCACCATGATCACTTCTAATGGTTTTAATTGTTGTCGATTTTTCATTTTCAGTTCTTCTACAAAAGGAAATAAAAATATCTATAGTTTGGTCCTTATGTTTCAAAAAGAAGGTCCATGTGTATCTAGTAAAATCATCAACGATTACCAAGCAATATCTACTTTCATTCAATGATATTACACTACTGCAATCAAATAGGTCCATGTGCAATAAATCTAAAGCAGTAGATGTACTTACAGTGCTTTTACCTTTATGAACACCTTTTGTTTGCTTACCCTTTTGACATGCATCACATAGTTTGGTCTTGTGGTATTTGATGCTGGGTAAGTCTCGCACTAATCCTTGGTTGGCCAACTTCCGGATGTTCTTCATGTTTACATGTGCCAACCTTCTATGCCATAGCCAAGACTCTTCTTCTTTTGACATAAAACACTTAATCAAAGCATTAGTAGCACTTTTAAATGATACTTGATAAATATTATCAACCCTTGTGCCTACTAGTACCGTGTCAAGTGTGTCAATGTGTTTAACCAAACATTGACTTGAATGAAATTCAATTGTGTAACCCGTATCACACAATTGGTGACACTTAGGAGATTAAAAGTCATCCCCTTGACTAGAAGGACATTCTTGATATGGAGACATTCGGATATCTGAATGTCTCCAACTCCTACAACCTTAAGACTACCATTGTTACCAAATGACACATTACCTCTATTTTTGTTTTGAATGGTAGAAAATAGTGACTTGTCCCCGATCATGTGCTTGGAGCATCCACTATCAACAAACCAAGTTGATAGATGCTCCCCCTTTACCAATGCCTACAAGACACGAAAGATAGATGTTTTAGGTACCCAAGTCTTGGGACCTAATGCATCTACAATGAAAGACTTAGGCACCCATGCCTTTGTTACCTTCTTCCTAGTCTCATGAACCCTAGAAACATGCGATCTATGAAATTGGGTTCTTGACACTAAAGAAATAAAGCTAGACTCCTTCGGTTGGTATCCTAATCCAGCCTTGTTGTAGACCGCCCTTTGGGCATTTAGAATCATGTCTAATGTCTTGGAGCTAGTTGAGAATTTCTCAAGCATTTTCTTGAGTTTCTCAACCTCACCCTTCAAGGCTTTGTTTTCATCTTCAAGGAGCTCTAGATGTAGGTCATCAACCTCATCTTCCCTAAGAGCTCTCAAGTTCTCTACTTCTTCTTTTAATGATTTATTTTCTGTTTTTGATTTTTTAAGCAAGGTAGACAAATGTGTAATAGTCTTATAGCATTTTTCTAAGTGAGAAGAGGTTACCTCTTCATCATCCGAAGATGATGAAGCCGCGGCTGATGTGCTTGAGTCATCACTCTCGGATTCGGACTCCTCCCTTGCCATGAGTGCCAATTGCCGAGTACTCTTCTCCTTCTTCTCTTCCTCCTCCGATGAGCTTGAGGAGGATTCATCCCAAGTGGCCTTGAGAGCTTTCTTCTTCTTGGCTCTTTCCTCCTTCTTTTTGGCCCGTTCCTCCTTCTTGAGTTTTGGACACTCACTCCGGTAGTGGCCTTTCTTGCTACACTCATAACATGTAACATTAGTCTTATCGATATTTTGATCATTAGATTTACCTTTTCCTTTATATCTCCTGCTTCTTCTCATGATCCTCCTCACAAAATTTGCCATCTCGTTTGATGATGATCCACCTTCATCATCGGACTCGGAGGAGGATGAAGATGAAGGAATCTCTTTCTCCTTCTTCTTTTCTCTCCTTCTTCTCCCATCCTTGCTCTTTTCTCCTGCAACCAAAGCTATACCTTTCTCTTTTGACCTTTGTTAGCAAGTTCATGAAGTTCCATTTCACAAAAGAATTCGTCTAATTTAACAATGGAAAGATCCTTGGAAACCTTGTAGGCATCTACCATAGATGATCACAAGGCATTCCTTGGAAAGGATTTAAGAGCGTACCTTACTAGGTCGCGATTCTCCACGCGTTCATCCACGGAATGTAAACCATTGATGATTTCCTTGAACCTCCCATGTAGTTCACTTACCGTTTCATTTTCCTTCATGGTGAGATTTTGTAGTTGATTCAAGAATAGGTCCCTCTTGGCTATCCGAGAATCTCGAGTTCCTTCTTGGAGCTCGATAAGCTTGTTCCATAAATCTTTTGCACTCGAGAATGGACCTACCTTGACGAGTTGGTCCTTGGCAATCCCACATTGTAAGGTGACAACCGCCTTGGCATCGGCTTGCCCTTTACGAGTTTGTTCAGTAGACCACCTTGATGATTCGAGTTCCTTACCTTCTTCGTCCTTCGGTGGTGTGAAGCCTTCCTTGACCGAGAACCACATGGAGATATCAGTCTTGAGATAATACTCCATGCGGCTCTTCCAATACTGGAAATCTGCTCCATCGAAGAACGGTGGTCTGTTGGTGCTGAATCCTTCCTTCATGGCCATCTTGTTGCTCCTTGGAATGTTAGTCCAGATGAAGAGCACCAGGCTCTGATACCACTTGTTGGGATCTTAGATGGCTAGAGGGGGGTGAATAGCCTCTTAAAAACTTAGACAGAGAGTTCTACACAAAAACTAGTTAGCACAGTGGAAGTGGAAAACTAAAACGAATGAAGAAAAACACACACACAGCAGACACAAAGATATACGAGGTTCGGGGATAACTTGCCCCTACTCCTCGGCGTGTCCGTAAGGTGGACGACTCCTTGATCTTCGGTAGATCGCACCCCGGATAACTTCCGGCTAAAGATGTCTCCTTCTCGGTGGAGCAACCTCTCAACAGAGTCTCAAGAAAGATCTAAATTAAAGCACGAGACTTACAGAAACTCGGTGGCAAAGGAGAATAGAAATGCTTACAACCACGCGAGATCAGTAGCAGAAAACAGAGATCGCAGTTCACCCGAGAGCTCAAGAACTTCGCACAACAGCACAGACTTTTCTTTCACGTTTGTTTCGTTATTGTTCTTGTTCACCTCTCGCTGTTTTTACTGCTTCTCAAAAACTGATCTCTGCTGTCACAGATCTGGTCAAAACTGCGCAAATCGGCGCTGCAGCCAATCCCTCTTCCTCCTTACCTGGTTCTCTGAACTCACACCAATGATATCACAGAGCCCAATCGCAATCAGAAACCCAGTGAACGTTGATGCCTCAAATGCATCTGTTGCAGCAAATCACAGTGTAAAGAGCACTTGTCTTCTTCTCTTAATGAAGCTCAATTTGAAATTAACCATGAGAATGTGACCTGCAACCTGCAAGCTCAAAAGACTCACAGCAGATGGTTAAAAACAGATGGTGAAGACAAATACGGCAATCAGAAAAAGTACATGCAAAACAAACAATACTGTGGATCGGTCTGCAGACCGATCCACGCTTTCTGGATCATCGCTGATCGGTCTGCGGACCGATCAGGAACTAATCTGATCGGTCCCGAGACCGATCAGAGTGTAATCTGATCGATCTGCGGACCGATCAGGCACTAATCTGATCGGTCCGAGACCGATCAGATAGCGTTCTTCCCAAGCGCTTACGGCTTCGATCGGTCTCCGGCACCGATCCTGATGAGCTCGATCGATTTGATGATGCGCGGACCGTCGGCGTTCGAGCCATCGATTCACGATCGGTCGGCGGACCGATCAATATAAAGTTTCCGGATCGGGCGATCCGATCTGTTCGATCGGGTCGAGCCCTCTCGACCTAGTCCGGAGAAATGAGCTCCCTAGCCCTCTCCGACTTCATCCGTCCTAGAGAACGAGCTACCAACCCTCTGACTCCGCATGCCAAGTTTCCTTCTTGGACTTTTCAACACCAGATGTCCGATCACCCTTGATCCATCTGGATTTTCCCTTGCCCGGCTTCACTCACCAGGACTTGCACCTAGCTTCACTCACTAGGGTTTTCACCTGGCTTCACTCACCAGGACTTTCCAACTGCTTCAATCAGGTCAACCTAGTCAACCTAGATTAGTAATTAATCTGAGTGAATTATCTGATACAAACTTAAATCAGTGTCAACAGCAAAACAACATCCAGGTCAGACTGTATCAACATCTTGCACACATACCTATTGCGAAAAGAATGTCTGATTGGCTCGCAGTTAGGTACAGTAGACTCCCTATCGCACTTTGATAGTATTTCAAGTCTACTGGTTTACCTTCTAAGTCTGAGTCAGTTTTAATATTAGTAGCCATTGGTGTATTAATATTTTTTTAGTTTTCCATTCCAAATTTTCTAAGCATTAATTTACATTTGAGTTAAACTTAGGTTTTCCAATTGGTTAATTAAATATATATTTCGAATATCAGCTCCCAGGTTGTGGCGAGGCACTAAGCCTTGTTGGGTATGAGATCATCCACCACTTCTAAACAGAGCCTTTCAAAGAAAATATATATTTAATTTTCCTTTTGAAACCTCTAGGTTTAACTAAACAAGTGTAAATTATGCCTAGGTCCTTAAACTATCCTAGTCTAATCATGCTTATTACCAAGGAAAAAAAAATAAACAGGCATCAAACAATTCTAGAGATAGTTTTTCTATTGACTTCCCCTGGATCATAGCCTCGATATGGTCTATCAAGGAAATGGACATGATCCTTGGGGACCCAATATTGACCAAGTCCAACTTGATTAACCAAGTTGGACTTAGGTACCCATGCTTTGACTATCTTTCTGTTTGGTCTGTCAATAAGTGATAAATAAGATCGGTATCTCTTTTTAGCTTTAAACCCTAGTCCGGATCGATTGTATACGGCTTTCTATTTTCCAAGAATTAAGTCAAGATTCTTGGAACCTAGTGTAAATCATTCCAAGGTAACTTTCAAATTCTTGATTTGAATTTTCAGGTTGGAATTCTCTTCCTCAAGCTTTCGGACTTGAGTTGAGGTTTCAGTCTGAACTGATTCAATCAAGGATTCGAAATTAGTCACTTCTTTAAGGGAGGTTACCTCCTTTAGAAGCGACTTGATCCGAATGTTGGACTTAGCTAATTTATGCATTAAATAATTGATTAAATTGTATAAACGACGCGTACTTACAGAGGGGTTTGTCCCTTCGGAAACAGATACGGATCCGTGGTTTCTCTCGGACTCAGCTTCCGATTCGTCTTTGCTTCCGAATTTGCTGATTTGATCCCGAGCCGTCATTGCGAGATAACTCGTCTATTCGAGTTCTTCGTCGTCGGACTCTTTTGAGGATGACTCGTCTCAGGTCGCCTTCAGGGCCTTCTTCTTTCTTGCCTTTTTTGTATCTTTCTGGTTCAGGTAGTTAGCCTTGATGTGCCCCTTCTGGTTGCATCCATAGCACGTCACCTCGAACTTTACCTTTGAGTTTGGTTCGGCCTCCTTGGACTGGATGACCTTTTTGGCATCCTTCTTGTTGAAGTCCTTCTTCTTCTTGTAGAGCTTCCTCACCAGGTTGACGAGTTCCACCATGAGTTCGTCATTGTCGTCGTCCGAATCCGGTTCTTCTTCTGACTCCGGTTCAATTCTGCACTTTGTTTTAGCTTCCCGGGTTCTTCCTGTACCTGCAACCAAAGCTACACCTTTCTCGGTCGGACGTGAGTCAATCTGTTCATGTAATTCGAATTCCGCAAATAACTTATCTAATTTTATTGAAGAAAGGCCCTTAGAAACCTTGTAAGCATCTACCGTGGATGCCCACAAGGTATTCCTCGGAAAAGCGTTTAGAGAATACCTGATTACATCTCTGTTTTCTACCTTCTGTCCGATTGCATGTAGACCGTTGAGTAGGTCTTGTATCCGAGCATGGATTTGGCTAGCCGTCTCATTTTCCTGCATTTTAATATTATATAGTTTATTGAATATTAAATCTCTCTTGCTTACCTTGGTGTCAGATGTTCCTTCATGAAGCTCGATCAGCTTCTCCCAAAGTTTCTTGGCACTCGAGGACGGGCCAACACGGTTCAACTCCTCCTTTGATAGGTCGCACTGGAGGGTCCAGGTCGCCTTGGCATTCACTTCTACCTTTTTGATAAGAGTCGCGCCCCAGTCCTCGTATGATATTGGCTTGCCGGTGCCGTCAGTTGGTAGTTGAAACCCGATTTTGACGATCATCCAGATTTCAAAGTGAGTCTGAAGATACACCTCCATCCGGCCCTTCCAGTAACCGAAGTCGTCTCCGGTGAAGAGCGGTGGGTGAGCGGTGTTATACCCTTCTTGAAGAGCCATGTAAAAAATCTTGCACAGAAAAATGAACAGGAAACGAGTCCCAGGACTTGATCCTGGATTAGCAGTGTAGTAAATGTAAAAATAAATTACGATCTCGAGTGGTGTTGCACCAACTTCGAGACAAATCCAATTACGAAGGAGAATTAAATCAGAAGACGGCAAGAATATCGATTCTGATCAACTCCGAAAAACTGAAATCACTACGAAAAGAATGCCTGATTGGTGGTTGCACCAAATCAAAGCGACCCTGCTCTGATACCAATTGTTGGATCGAGAAGCGCTAGAGGGGGTGAATAGCGCTCGTGGCTTTCATGTGTTTCGGATTCGAAAATCGATAAGAGTAAAGCAGCAGAATAGAAAATAAAAGCAAGACACAAGGACACCAAGATTTACTTGGTTCGGAGCCTTGGGCGACTCCTACTCTAAGGTCCACGCTCGTTGAGCGTTTACAACAACTATAATTTTGAAAAAGGTTTACAAATTAAGTACAATTAAAAGTTGCAATAAAGCTTATACCGACAATAAAAACACTAAGTTTGAGGCTTCTGGTCGTCGGGGACTTACTACAGCTTTTCTTGATCGTCTATTGAGAAACACGAAGAAGATTGATCGCTTAAGGGTTGATTCTTTGAGGTGCTGGTCGAGATCTTCTTAAATAGGTTGTTGGAGGCGCCTCAAACCCCTCATGGAGGCGCCTCAAACATGAAAGCTTTATCCCACTTTCTGTGCTACGATGAGCTTCGGGTCGCCGCCGCTTATCCACCTGAGGGTGCCTCCATCATCACTCCAAGGCGCCTCCAAGCCAACGTCCAGGACGCCTCCAAGTCCCATAGAGGCGCCTCCAGCTCCTCTGCGTAGCCAACTTTACCTTGCACCTGAAGCACCTCCAAGCTCCACGGAGGGCGCCTTGGGTACTGTTCATCCGAGATAAACTTTGTTCTTTTGACCCTGCAAAACATGTTAGTCTCAAAAACAAACACATATCTTGCAGGACAAAGTTAGCACATAATAATAGCATAATTATAAATGTTTGATAGTCACCGGACTTCCCGGTTCTGACTTCGAATTTCCGACGGAAACCCTAAGTCGAATCGACGTCTACTGTTCCCTCTTCCGAGGAACGCGCCCTCACCTACTCCACTCAGGAGAGCATACCTGATGCCAGTTCGGTCCTCCAAACTGACTGGACTTTTCGCCTAGAGTTACCACCCCCTAGGACCTAGGGTTACCACCCCTAGGGTTTTTCGCACCTAGGGTTACCCCCCTAGGATCTAAGGTTACCCCCCCTAGGACCTAAGGTTGTCACCCCTTAGGGTTTTCCTACACCTAGGGTTACCACCCCCTATGACCTAAGGTTACCATCCCTTACGGTTTTCCACCTGCCTAATCGCAGTTAGGACTTTCCTGCAAACTCATTCAGCATATCAGATAACAAATAACCTTAACTTTGAATCCCTTTACCATCATCAAAACTAGGGTTCGATCGTCGGATGCTTTCCGCATCAACACTTACATACACTCGGTCGGACAAAACCTGACCGAGCATAAAGGTATTTAGCCTTGTAAAGCTTTTAGTATATTACCGGTCAAATGAAGGTCAAGCGAGCACCAATATGCCTACATGCGCTCGACAAGACAAAGTCTGACTGAGCATAAAGGTATTTAGCCTTGTAAAGATTTTAGTATATTACCGGTCATGTGAAGGCCGAGCGAGCGCTAATGTGCTTACATGCGCTCAGTCGGACAAAGTTCGACCGAGCATAAAGGTATTTAGCCTTGTAATGCTTATAGTAAATTCTCGACCGGACAGAACATGCTTAACAGAGGGTATTCTCATTATATATACGATCAGCTAGAATGACTAGTCAAGATATACTTAATAAAAGATATTCTCAATATATATATAATCTGCTTGAATGATCGGTCGAGACATACTTAACAGAAATACATAAGTATGACAGCCTAGCAAATTTGGCGGAAAATATCTTCTAGAAGCTTTTTCAGTTGTAGTGATGTGTTCTTATGCATACTTTTATCATGAATATGAGTCACAAACGATAAAAAAGATTCCTTAAAGGATTATTACACGAAGTCTAGAGGATGACTTCATCTTTTAACAAAATCTAACAAATCGAGGAACACCTCATGACTACGGAGGTTATATGAGGTAGTATAAAAAGGGGGATCCTCTCTGTTAGAAAGGTAAGCAAGTTCTAGCATCCAAAACTCTATTTCTAAGTACTTTAGTTTTGTATTTCTTCTTCTGCTTCTTCTTCTTCTTTGGCCTTCAAGATAGGAACTGACTTGAGCGTCGGAGGGCCTAGCCAGGGATCCCCGCCCTGGTCCTAGGTCACTAACGCTTTGTTGGCTCGTCTTGCTATGTGTAGGATCGTTGAGGAGCTCTTACGGATCTCCAAGAGTTTGTCTTCATCAAAAACCACTGTTCACCGGAACTAGCGCATCACCTCGCACATTTTAGACAGGATCACTAGGTTTATAGGGTTTTGCTAGAATGGGTTTTATTAAACCTGGTTTTCTTATGTTTCACTCTAAAATAAAGTTGTAGTCCTTGAAATTATCTACATTATAATAGTTGGATCAAATGGTGGCTCCAACCGAGCTAAAAGTTGTGATGGTTCAAAGTTGGGTTTGTAATATGGGCGGAGGATACGATGTGGTCATGCTAGGGAGGCACGGATGTGCCTTTTAGAATGGCTAGACCATATTTTCTTCTATTTAAGTATGAATAAAAATTGTAGATCTTGAAATTATCTATAATTTGGTATTGTAACGGCCCATAACTCAAACAGAACACAAAGTTATGACTAATTTACTTTTGGTTTACAGTGTTGTACCTAGAATTCGACATAGCCTTGCCTAAAAGGCATGGCCATACTGTGTAACATTCTATGAAAAATGGGGCATTAATATAGGTGTATTCTTTAGCTTGTTCTTATCATGTGGGAGAAATTTGGCTCCATTTTGACATCATTTGAACCTCCATTTGGTATGAGGAATACGGATATGTCAGGGGGCAATTTCTATGTGGAGCTCTAGGAGAGGCACACAATCCCCTCGCTTTCTCTGCTATATATTTATTTTGTATTTGTGGATTTATATAATGTTATATCAAATATTGTCACAAGAGGTATCATCTGAATTGTACAAGTATACTTCTAGGATACAAAATTAATCTAACTTAATTAATTCAAACGTAACTTAATAATTCAACTCATTTAATTAATTAATACTAAACTAAATAAACAATTAACTTAGATTAAACCCAAAATTAATTAAATTTAAATAAATTAATTTAAATTAATCTAAATAACTAACCCAATAAATTATTTAAATTAAAACTTAATTAATCAAATTAACTTAATTAAATCCAAATTTATTAATTTATTAATTAAATTAAAACTTTATTAATCAAAATTAAATCTAACTCAATAAATTTAATTAACTTAAATTAATTAATCAATCTTATTAACTTAACCTAATTAATCAATTTAATTAATTCAACCTAGCTAATTAACTAATTTAATTAATCTAATTATAAAGATAATTCAATCTAATTATTCTAATTAATTTAATTAATTAAATTCATTTAATTAATCTAACTTAATTTAATTAAAACTAATTTAATCAATTAAATATAAACTAATTAATTCACCTTCTTAATTGTCTTAATTAATGTAAATCAATTCAAAATTTAAATTGATTACTCTAAACCCTAACTAAATATAATTCAAAATTTAATTATCTAAATTAAAAATCCTTGAATGAATTTAATTAATCTAACTTAATTTAATTAAAACTAATTTAATCAATTAAATATAAACTAATTAATTCACCTTCTTAATTGTCTTAATTAATGTAAATCAATTCAAAATTTAAATTGATTACTCTAAACCCTAACTAAATATAATTCAAAATTTAATTATCTAAATTAAAAATCCTTGAATGACAATGTGAGATGTGACAATGATAACTAAATTAAAATCACTGATACACTTTTCATTCCCCGCATTCAACTGTCGCTCGTCCTCACTTCATGAGTCGTCGCCGATCGCTGACGCCGGCGTCCACATCGTGCTGCCTCTTCGTCGGTGTTGTTTCATAGCCACCTATGCCAGCTTACAGCCATGGCCAGCGTTGCGGCTACCACGACTGTCACTAGTTTCTTCCTTTGCGATTGTGACGCAAGTCGATCATCCCACCGCCAGTTTGGATCGATCTCATCCGACAATCGGCCGTTGGCTGTTGCCCGTCGACCATTAGCATGACTTCGCCCTTTTTGTAGCCAATCCACGCCGAAGCTCTAGCAATCGTCGCCGCAACCCCTCCTCATCGTTGTTGCCGCCTCTAGCTAACCATCGCCAACTACCGTGGGACTGTAGCTAGGGAAGAAACCTTGGGTAACGAAAATTCCTTCCCAAAGTGTTGTTTGTTCACAGATTTGAAATTTGATTAGCAAAAATTACTGGAGTATTCAATCTCATTATATGTAATTAAAATTTGGTCATGGATTTATGAAAGATAAAATCTAGTTGTAGTTTTGAGGCGATTAACTTTTAACGATGAGGTTGATGAGTTAAGTTGCATTCAATTAATTATCCCTTGCTAACCGTAAGGATAAGGGTAAGCCTTGTTAGTTGTTTACTAATTGGGATGAGATATTAGCATTCCTGATCAATCTAGAGTGTGGTTTCGTTATCCAATCTACGGTAGACCTGTTGGAAATTAAACTTGATAAAAGTTGTTGATAAAATTTTATGGAGATAGAAGGGTGAGGTGGCAAGTCTTGACTAGAAATAGGATAGAGATAGAACTTGATGAATTGATAATTTTGATAAGAGTTCGTGGAGATAGAATTTAAAAAAAATATATATCATGATTATCTCATATTAGTGCTTATCCAATAAGCCTATAAATATGTACTTTTTTTTCATGAATGAACAAGTTGAGTTTTCTATTTTCTTCTACTCCTCTTCCACATAGAGTTATTTCTCCTCTTTCACATTTTTCCTTCTATAATTCTTTTTTTTCTTTTCCCATAATTTTTGTTTCCAACAAAGTGGTATCAGAGCCATGGCTAATGGAGATATGGTTCCCTTCCAAGTTCCAGTACTCAAAGCGAGTAATTATGACAATTGGAGTATCAAGATGAAGGCGCATCTTGGAGCTCATGATGTTTGGGAAGTTATAGAAAAATGCTACATTGAGCCTCGTGATGACTCGACGTTATCTCCAACTGAAAAAGACAGTCTGAGAGATTTAAGAAAGAGAGACAAGAAGACTCTCTTCCTCATTTATCAAGCTTTAGATAAGGATGATTTTGAGAAGATTTCAAGTGCTACTTCAGCCAAGCAAGCATGGGAAAAGCTCCAAGTCTCATATCAAGGAGAAGAAAAGGTAAAAAAGGTACGACTTCAGACATTAAGAAGTCAATTTGATACTCTTTGTATGAAAGAAGGTGAATTAGTATCTGATTACTTTTCTAGAGTATCTACCATTTCCAATCAACTAAAGAGAAATGGTGAGAAACTAAAAGAAGTAACTATTATTGAGAAAATTCTTCGATCATTGGATTCAAAATTTGATAGCATTACAACCATCATCGAAGAGACCAAGGATCTACAAGTCATGACAATTGAGCAACTCCTGGGTTCATTACAAGCCCATGAAGAAAAGAAGAAGATAAATGAAGAAATTACTCAACAACTCCTAAAGACGACTCTTCAACCGACAAAGAAAGATGAAAGCTTCAGTAACAATATAAGTCAACGTGGAAGAGGTCGTGGATATGGACGAGGCCATCCTAATGAGCAAGGATGGGTCTCCAACAACAACAATGAAAGAGGAGAACATTCAATAAGAGGACGTGGAAGAGGGTATACAAACTCGAGGTATTATAAATCTCAAGTTAAGTACTACAATTGTGACAAATTTGGACATTATGCAAAAGAATGTAGATTGCCCAAGAATAAAGTATATGAAAGAGTAAATTATATGGAAGAAAGGAAAGAAGAAGATGGCACCCTACTGCTAGCGTATAAAGATAATGAAAGAGAAGAAGATACAATTTGGTATCTCGACACTGGTGCAAGCAATCATATGTGTGGGAAAAGAAACATGTTCGTAGAGTTTGATGAATCAGTTGGTGGTAATGTATCCTTCGGAGATGAATCAAAGATTGAGGTATAAGGCAAAGGTAACATTCTCATCCGTTTGAAGAATGGAAAACATGAATTTATCTCAAATGTTTTCTTTGTACCAAATATGAAGAGCAACATCCTAAGCTTAGGACAACTTTGGGCAAAAGGGTATGATATTCATCTAAAAGATGGTATGCTCATCTTGAAAGATCATATTGGTTGCTTAATTGCTAAGGTGCCTATGTCAAAAAATAGAATGTTCTTACTTAATATTCAAAATGATGTCGTCAACTGTCTCAAAGCTTGTTACAAAGACATCACTTGGCTATGGCATCTTCGATTTGGACATCTGAATTTCGAAGGACTAGAACTGCTTTCAAAGAAGGAGATGGTGAGAGGACTACCTTACATCAAACATCCTGATTAAGTATGTGAAGCATGTCTACGTGGGAAGCAATTTAGAAGAGGTTTTTCAAATGAGTCAAGTTCAAGAGCTCAAAAGTCTCTTGAACTTATACATACAGATGTTTGCGGTCCGATAAAGCCAAGTTCACTTGGTAAGAGTAATTATTTCATTCTTTTCATAGATGATTTTTCTCGGAAAACTTGGGTATACTTCTTGAAGCAAAAATCGGAGGCCTTCGGCATATTCAAGAAATTTAAAGCTACCATAGAAAAGAAGAGCGGTCTCGAGGTCAAAGCTATGTGTTCTGATCGAGGAGGAGAATTTACCTCAAAGGAGTTTCAAGAATTTTGTTAAGCCAACGGAATACGACGACCCTTGACAGTTCCAAGATCCCCTCAACAAAATGGAGTGGCAGAAAGAAAGAATCGAACCATCATTGACATGACAAGGAGCATTCTCAAAAGCAAGAGGCTACCAAAGGAACTTTGGGCAGAAGCGGTTGCATGTGCAGTATACTTATCCAACCGATCACCAACTAGGAGTATGTGGGGCAAGACACCACAAGAAGCGTGGAGCAGAAGGAAATCTAGAATTTCTAATCTAAGAGTTTTTGGGAGTATAGCACACGTTCATGTGCCTGATGAAGCAAGAAGCAAACTGGATGATAAAAGTAAGAAATTTATTTTTATTGGCTATGATACTAACTCAAAAGGGTATAAGTTATACAATCCAGATACTGGGAAGACAATCATCAGCCGAGATGTCATATTTAATGAAGAAGAAGAATGGAATTGGGAATCTCAAAATAAAGATTACAACTTCTTCCCATACTTTGAAGAAGAAAATGTGGAGCAACCAAGGGTAGAGCAAACAAGAGAGGAGCCTACTACTCCACTAGTAACACCAACATCAAGTACTCAAGAGAATTTATCTGCATCAACTTCAAGTGAAAGAGTACCACGCTTTAGAAGCTTACGGGAAATTTATGAGGTAACTGAAAATCAAGATAATCTTACTCTATTTTGTCTCTTTGCGGATTGCGAGCCTATAAATTTCCAAGAAGCTATAAAAAACAAAAGGTGGAAAGATGCAATGGATGAAGAAATCAAGGCGATAGAGAAGAATGACACATGGGAGTTAACGACACTTCCTAAAGGACATAAGGCGATTGGTGTGAAGTGGGTGTACAAAATAAAGAAGAATGTCAAAGGAGAAGTTGAAAAATATAAAGAAAGATTGGTGGCAAAAGGCTACAGTCAAAGATCTGGCATTGATTATGATGAGGTATTCGCTCCCGTTGCTCGATTAGAAACTGTCAGACTAATCATTGCTTTAGCAGCTCAAAATAAGTGGAAAATACATCAAATGGATGTAAAATCTGCTTTTTTAAATGGAGTTCTTGAAGAAGAAGTCTATATTCAGCAACCATCAGGTTATGAAGTTAAAGGACAAGTAGACAGAGTTCTAAAATTGAAGAAGACTCTTTACGGGCTAAAGCAAGCACCAAGGGTATGGAATAGCCGAATAGACAAGCACCTGCAAGAGAAAGGCTTCATCAAATGTCCTTATGAACATGCATTATACATTCAGAGTAAGGATAAAGATGTTTTGATTGTATGCATATATGTTGATGACTTAATTTTCACAGGAAGCAATCCAAATATGTTTGGAGAATTTAAAGAAGCAATGACTAAAGAGTTTGAGATGACTGATATTGGGCTCATGGCATACTATCTGGGCATTGACGTAAACCAAAGGGAAGATGGAAACTTCATCTCACAAGCAGGTTATGCAAGAGAGATATTAAAGAAGTTCAAGATGGATAACAGTAAGTCTATGAATACCCCAGTAGAATGTGGAGTCAAGCTATCAAAGCATGGTGAAGAAGAAAAAGTTGATCCAACATTTTTAAAAGTTTGGTTGGAAGTTTACGATACTTGACGTGCACAAGGCCTGATATTCTTTATGCTGTTGGACTTGTTAGTCGCTACATGGAAGATCCAACTACTACCCACCTTAAGATCGCTAAGAGAATTTTACGCTATATCAAAGGTACGATAGATTTTGGATTACTTTATTCAACATCTAACCACTTCAAACTTGAAGGATATAGTGACAGTGATTGGGGTGGAGATATAGATGATAGAAAGAGCACTACAGGATTTGTGTTCTTTATGGGAGCTACAGCTTTCACTTGGATGTCGAAAAAATAACCTATTGTCACACTTTCTACTTGTGAAGCAGAGTATGTGGCTGCGACTTCATGTGTTTGTCATGCTGTTTGGCTCAAAAATTTATTGAATGAGTTAAGTTTACCACAAGAAGAGGCAACCAAGATACGAGTTGATAACAAGTCTACAATAGCACTAGCAAAAAATCCAGTCTTCCATGATAGAAGCAAACACATCGATACACGCTTTCACTATATCAGAGAATGTATTACAAGAAAAGAGGTGCAAGTGGAATATATAAAGTCTCAATATCAAGTTGCTGATATTTTTACCAAGCCACTCAAATTTGAAGACTTCATCAAGATGTGATATTTGCTTGGAGTTACAAAATCAAGTTTAAGAGGGGGTGTTGGAAATTAAACTTGATAAAAGTTGTTGATAAAATTTTATGGAGATAGAATGGTGAGGTGACAAGTCTTGACTAGAGATAGGATAGAGATAGAACTTGATGAATTGATAATTTTGATAAGAGTTCGTGGAGATAGAATTTAAAAAAAAAAATATCATGATTATCTCATATTAGTGCTTATCCAATAAGCCTATAAATATGTATTTCTTTTTCATGAATGAACAAGTTGAGTTTTCTACTTTCTTCTACTCCTCTTCCACATAGAGTTATTTCTCCTCTTCCACATTTTTCCTTCTATAATTCTTTTTTTTCTTCTCCCATAATTTCTGTTTCCAACAAGACCTAGGCTTGATGGTGTTATTTATTGCAGGTTTCTGATGCGAAACAGGGGCCCTAACTTAAAGACATTCAACATGATCCACAGAAAAAAGAGGGTATTTTCTTCCCTTACTTTCATTAGTTATTAACCTTGGTGCATGATTGTTATATTGGATGGTAAATTATATTTATCTTGACTCTATTTCATTGCTTCCTTAGTTTATACTTATTTTTCTTTCTTTGTTGATCAGCTATATTCATCCAGTCTCACCTAACTATTCATATCATGTAGAGTACATACGTACATGGCGTGTATAATATGAAGATGATTATAGTTTGTTATATTTATATATCATGTAGTGTACACACGTGTGTGGTATATATATATATATATACCTAAATTTTCCCTTCCCACCCACCCAACCCCTACTTTCCTTCAACACAGTCAGGTTTCTTCCCTCTCCGCAACAAGTAAGAGGAGCTCAAATGTAACATATTTTTTATTTCTTCCCTCTCTACAGCACCGAGCATTGCCTCGCCAGGCGACGAGCGTCCACTTCACTTATGGCTGCACTCAAGGGGGCCACAACATCGCCAGGCCACTAGTTCACTAACGGCCAGTTTGTAAACCGACACGCACGAGGAGGTCGTTGCCTCGCCAAGTATTCGGTTCACAAACGACCACACACTAGGGGGCCAAAGCCTCATTGGGCAATGACCTATGGTGAGGTAGCGACATCGCTACTCGCTTTTGAAACTCTCACTCTTTTCTTTTTTTCTAATTAATTTGATCTGCATTGGTTGAATAATTATAGGGATTTTAATCATAAATTGGTTGATTTTATTGACTGTGAATATAGTAGAGAAGTTATTTAGTTGTGTTTGTTGTTGGTAATTATACATGATGCTTGTGATGTTTGTAATTAGATTATGTGTGATCCCGTCCGGAGGCTGAGTCGGACGGAGGTCGGTCGAGGTGTCCCGATGGTTGACGGAAGGTCGTAGAAGATGATTCGGCTCCCACGGGTGGTTGACGCTGCTGCAGGACCCTGCGCACACTCAGACGATCTCCCCTCCCACGTTAGAGACCGAAACCCAGTCCTTTTTCCCCAGAAAGAACAGAGAGAAGCAGAAGGAAAGACAGTTGTGGAAAAAAAGTGACGAGAGGGTGTGTGCGCGTACCTGCATACCAGGAATTTCTCGCCTTTTATGCCTCCCCCTTCTGGAGCCTGCCATCCTGTCAGAAAAAACGTTAGACGCTGGGCTTTGTCGCCTAGTTCTGGACACCTGTCGTGCTTCTATTTGTCGCGCAAGCATCTTTCCGTTTAGGAACCTCCGCCTTCATACATGATTTTGTCCTGTAGTGGGGGACAGCTGGCAGGCTACTACTGGTTATGAGGGCATCTTTTCGTTTTAGGAACCTCTGCCTTCGCCCGCATTGTTGATGTGTAATGACTCTCCTTGACGGACCATTAAGATTCTCCGCACCCGTATTACTTAGCTCCTTCGATCCATTGTATCCCTGCACCAGCCTGCACCTGTGATTCGCATTTCCAAGCCTCCAACTCGCAGACCTGCAGCCCAAGCTGTCTAGACACAGCTACGCTGATCCTCAACCTGCATCCTGCACTTTGTACTTCCTGGCCCTCAACTGCAGGTCTGTAGATCGAGCTGCTTCTGATCAGCTCTGCCAATGCCGACCCACTGGCCTATACTTCCAGTTCTTGGCGTTTGCTTAGCCCTCAACTGCAGGTCTGTAGATCGGGCTGCTTCTGATCAGCTCTGCCAATGCCGACCCACTGGCCTATACTTCCAGTTCTTGGCCTCTGCTTAGCTCTGCCGATCCCGACTTGCATCCTGCGCTTTGTACTTCCTGGCCCTCAACTGCAGGTCTGTAGATCGGGCTGCTTCTGATCAGCTCTGCCGATGCCGACCTGTGACCTGTGTGCCTCCTGACGTCTTCCCTCGCCTTCCGACTGCTTTGCCCCCTTGATCGATCAGCCTGCCTGACTTCTGACTATCGCACCTGCTCGCCTTTAACCACCCCGTCAGCCTAACCATTGACTGCCACATCACCTTGACTATTGACCACCACGTCCTCCTGACTTTTAACCGCCATATAGCCTTGACTTTTCCAACCCTTTCCTCATGGGCCCCTCCATTACCAACCGTATCAATGTGTTTGCCACAAATAAAAAGAAGAGTTCATATAGGGAAGAGGAGATCGTAAATTCTAAACTCTTGGTCTCTTTCTTGGCTTTGCTTTTAAATGTTATAATGGTACCTTCGGAGTTGTGACCTTTATGTCAGATATTTACTTTAAATAAAAATAAATAAATAAAAATTTGGTACCTAATATCATCTATTGTAATTTGGTCATCAAAACTTAGTAAATGCATTCAAATTGGCTTCATTTCTCATCATTAACATGCACCAACGATGGTTATTAACTTTAATAAAAACAACAAAAACAAAATGTTGGTCAAAATGTTGGTTAATGATGAGTAGTAGAATGTTTCTCTGAAGATAATTGGCCAAAGAGGACATAGTAAGCATAAGTTGAGTGAATAATCATAACATCTATTTCTTTTGAGTGGCATGCATGTTTTCCATGTCAAACTAAAAGCAGATAGATTGAACTTTGTTCACTTGCATGGTCTTACTACTTCTATGTTTACGAACCTTTAAAATATTCTTTTATGTAATTTACACCATATATTTATTAAATGATAGCTCACTCACATATCATCATTTTTTATGTTTTTAATGGCCTTAGAAGGAAGTAGCTGCAAATGTTGATTTTCTTTTCTGCTAGTATGATGTGTGAAATGTCTTGTAATCATTAATCATAATTTTATATGTGCAGGTGGGCTAAAGTTCCACTGGATTTTGATAGATCTTTGTATAACCAATTAACCCTATAAAGGACGTCACTGTATGGAGATTAGTTCATGTAAACTTTATATTAGGCTAAATGTTTAGTAGGAAATTCTGTAGAATCTGTTTCTAATTATCAAATTTGATAATTGATAGTAGCAACACTACTATAATTGGGTAGTAAAAAATTGGAAAGGGCAAATAGAAAAGAAGTAATTTGTTTAGTTAAAAAAAAAAAGTTTGTCATGCTTTTGTATAAGCCGTTAATAGAAAAATTATGATGATGTAATAAATTATGATGATGTGGTAGATGAATTGAATGTTTTAGATTAAAAAGCCACCACTCTATTGGAAAACATTCATAAATCATCTAAGGTCATGATTATTACTCTTGCTGTTTGCTTCCTTTGCAGAGTGAAATTACCTTGCACACTTTGTGAGTTGAACTTCGGGACTTTGTGTAGTGCATCAAATTGCATACCACATCAACCAATTTCCACTTATGCCTTTTATCAAAATCTAAGTTTAATCGTCAGTGCTAACTGTAGGACCGTTGCGACCGGCTAGGAGGGGGTTGTTGGATAGCCCTGTAAACACAAAAATAAACAACCATTCTCGAACTCTTTAAGCTAAAACTTGCATAAATAATGCAAAGCAATAATTAAAAACATAAAAGACGAGGCACAAGATATTTACTTGGTTACAACCGATATGGTTGTTAATCCAAGGAAGATTAAACGCACTAAAAACTCCTTTAGACGGAGAAACCTCTTACAACATTGAAGCACAGAAATAGAAGCTCAACTACAACTCTAAAGCACACAAGCGTTGGAAATGAATTACTCGAGTTTGTTGAAAAGCTTCTGGACCAATGCTATATTTATAACCTTGGTCGGGGCGCCCCGAAGGATTCCGGGCGCCCTAGGGGGGATAAAACTTTATCCCCAACGTTCGGATCGTGTTTGATGTGATCTGGTCAAGATTCAAGGTTCGGGCGCCCGGAGCCATTCCGGGCGCCCCAGGCTGTTCCGGGCGTCCGGAATGGTTCCGGGAGCTCGAAGCACTATAGTCAACAGGAGTTGACTTTTCTCCGTCGGGACCTTCGCTCCGGTTCAGTTCGCCTTGGTCCGGGTCTTCAACTCGGGATCCACTCGCTTGGGTGATCTCTGCCATCCGGAAAAGGGTTCACCCGAACCCAAGTTCCGGTCTTCTCGAGCAGGCTTCCGCTCCGGCTCCTCGTCCCTCAGAATCGTCGCATGATTCCTTCTCGTCCGCCAGCGTACTCATCCACAGTCTTCGTCCCTCAGTCGCACCGAGCCCGTCGGCTCTCTCCCGTGCCGACCTTCTCGCTAGCTGTGTCTCTTGCTCCCCGAGCAATCTTCCGCTTCGGCTTCTCATCCCTCGGAACCAGCGCACGCTTCCTTCTCGTCCATCGGGGTACTCTTCCGTGGCACCTCGTCTCTCGGACGCACCGAGCCCGTCGGCTCTCTCCTCGTACTGTCCTTCTCGCTAGTCACGTCTTCCGCTCGAGTACCTGTGCTCCTAAGCTCCTGCACACTTAGACACAAGGTTAAAAACACACAGGGCCTAACTTAACTTGTTGATCACACCAAAACAACCTTGGGGTTCCAACACTAACTGCACCAATAAGTATGACTCGTGGCTTAAACAGAGCCAAAAGTTATGATCGTTCAACATTTGATCTACAGTTTAGGCTGGAGGCTAACACAACCTGTGTCCGCCAACATGGGCAACAATGTTCAACTATGGAAGTCATCATTTTTGACATGGGTTGTGCCCACTAGCATAACCCCCGCTATGGGATGTGTGGGGAAGCTTTTAGTGTTGTTTTGCGTTCAATTTCTTCTATCTGAAGATCAGAGTATGTTTCTTGATTAAAGCTTCAATTTGATAATCTTTTGAATTCCTTTTTCTTCCCAAACACTTCGTATGTTGGCTTGATGATGAGGCATGGTTAGTCCGTGTTAAGTCTTTTTTCGCTTTATCCTTCCTCTTTTTTGGTCTTAGGAGCACGTTCACATTATGAGATATAGCCAGAGTGTGCTTCTTGCTCCAACTTCACATTCTATGGAATTTATATTTTATTTTTTTCTCTAAAAATATATCCTATCAATAAAAATAAACAAAGAGTAATTTTTTGAAATATATATATATATATATATGATAAAAATTTTATATGAAATACGTTTATCATATCACGTATATGATCTACTTGATTTGGTAAAGTCACAATCGATATCAATACGAGGGAGGGGCCCCAATTATTAAGAGAATGTTTATGAAGATTCAAACATAGGTTTTTAGATTTTAGATTTTTTAGTGTTCCCATGTTAATGATGATATTTTTTTTTAATATAATTTATTGTTATGCGTTAAGAAAGTCTGCATTCTCCCTTAATCTCAATATGAATAGGACCCAACCGTTGAGATGGATTCCATGTAAAAGAGTTAATGTGGGTGGGCTCACTAGGTCATTTTCTTATGTGGGAACCGGATCTTCCCCAACTGTGATTAATTAATGATTACTAAATCCCATTTCATTAGAGGCACCAGTTGCACGAATTTACGCCACATGTTACAAATCTAGACGCCTCAGCAATTTATTAGAGCCGGCCGTTGAAGGCGTCGAGTCGATCAATCTCGGGAAAAGCGGCATGTTTGGAGGAAGATAGTCAAAGTCAAAACTCAAACTCAAATTGCTTATGCGGTTATGCCCAGCCGCAAACTAGATACGATGTCCATATCCATAGCCGAGGAAGAAGTTTTGTTTTAAAAAAAAAAAAAATCATAGAGGCCCTAATCACAAATAAAATTTTGCATGTAGTTTCTACTGCCAAAAACTTTATTTTCATACTCTAACTAAATATAGTAGATATTAATTTATTTAATTATCTCTCATATTTGTTTAGATATAAAAAATTTTAAAATGAATTTAATTCATCTTAAATTCAGCACATTAAATTAGAATTTAGTAAAAAACATGATTCTTTTCCCACCTCAATTAGATAAAAAAAATATACTAATTTCTCTTTAAATAATGTTAATTAGATGAAAAATATACTAAATTCTTTTTAAATGATGCTAAATTTATAAGAAATTATATTAATCGAGACAAAACTCTACTCAATTTTCTACTCTGTAACTAAATATATGGATACCAATTTATCTAATTATCTCTTATATTTTTTTAGATATAGAAATTTTAAAAATTAGTATAATTCTTTTTAAATTCAGCATATTTAACTAAAATATAATATATTTTCTATTAAATTAAGCACGATTCTTTGCTCACCTCAATTGGATAATAAATATACTATATTTTCTTTAAATAGTATTTAATTGGATAAAAATATACTAGATTCTTTTTAAATTGTTTGAATTTAGGAAAAATTATATTAAGCAAAAAAAAAATTTATGAGTAATTTTATAGAAAATATACTCAATTCTAGTTTAAAATACTAAATTTAAGATGAATTATATTCACTTTTAGACTTTTTATGAGGATAATTAGGTAATGATATTTGGATGAAGAAAGTTGCAGTAAATAAAATAAAACCTGGAAATAAAGTTTTTTAAAAATTGAGAGTGCATACAAAATTTAAGTTGTATTTATGGATTTTTCTCTAATTTACCTTTATTTTTTTCTTCATATGTTTTTTTGGGAAGAAAATGAAGGAGATTTTAACAGGTCAAAATTTTCATATTTAGGAAAAATTGTCTTCTTGTATCAAGTCCAACACCTCGATAACAACTTGATGACGTCAAGAATATGCATTTATCGAAGCCGGCGAGTGGATTATAAAACCTTAAACCAGATTTGACATGACGTTACCGTTCACTGCCACGGCGGCTGCTTTGACGGCGACTCATCGCCGGCATCGGCTTCTGCACCTGTCAGGCTTCGAGCACGCGCTGCCTGCGCTTCCCAGTCGGTCTTTCTGACGGAGAGCAACATCAGGGCGGAGCAGGTCGCCTGCGCCGCAAGCATCCCGAGCCAGAGACCCCGGAAGTCGAGTGGCGTCCAGAACGCCAGCGCGACAGCAACCGGTGCACCGACGAGGTAGAACGAACCGAGGTTGATGGTTGCGCCTAGTTTTGGGCGCGCACTGCCCCGCAGGACGCCGCATCCGGTGGTTTGCGGGCAGTTTCCCAGCTCGCACAGCCCCAGCAGGGGCAGCGCAGCCGCCGTAAGCTCCATGATGGGCGCATCGTACGTGAACATCCTCGCCCACGTGTGGCGCACCGCGAGCGTAAATCCGAGCGCCAGGAGCCCCAGCGCGGCGCTACACCACTGCCCGACTTCTGCGGCCCGCCGGGCCCGGTCCGGTCGGTTCGCACCGAGCTCGTTGCCGACGCGGGTGGACACGCTAATGCCGAGCGAGGAAGGGAAAATGTAGATTAGCGACGTGATCTGGATCAGAATCCCCATGGAGGCGATGGTGGCCGCCGGATTTACCAGAAGCCCGCACAAGATGACCATGATCTCGTACCACCACCACTCCAGGCACACGGAGATGCAGCTAGGAATAGCGAGGCCTAGCAACGGTCTCCATTCTCTGAAGCATTCCGACCCAAAGGTTAGACCGCCGGTTCTACGGTCAGTGCCGGAGAAGTAGATGTAGATGATCAGGAAGAGGACGGCGTTAAGGTTGAATAAAACGGATCCAAGGGCGACGCCGCCGATGCCTAGATGGAGGACGGAGACGAGGAGGAAATTGATGGGAAGGTGGAGGACGACGGCGAGGCTGGCGCAGATGGTCAACGGGAGGGTGATGGACTGCGTCCGGAGGTAAATTCGGAGCGGGTGGAGTAAGGACTGGAGGAAAAGGTCTGGGAGGCAAGCGTGGAGGTAGGAGGCGGCGACGGAGGCCAGGGCGGGGTCCTGGCCTAGGAGAAGAAGGAGAGGGAGGATGTAGTACCAGAGCAGAGCAATGGGGAAGGAAGCGGCGAGGAGGAGGAGGACGGAGCGGTGGAGGGCAAAACTGAGGAGGCGGTAGCGGCGCGCCCCGAAGGCCTGGCCGCATATGGGTTCCATGCCCATGGCAAGGCCTGAGAGCACGGAATAGCCGGTGATGTTGGCGACGCCAATGGCCAGGGAGCCGCCAGCGAGGGCGAGATCGCCGAGCCGGCCGAGGAAGAGCATGGAGATGATGGAGCGGCAGTAGAGAAGTAAGCCGGTCAGAACTATCGGCAAGGCGACACTCATAATGGATCTGGCTTCCACAAATGCAGAGCAGGCCGTTCCGCTGTCGGGAGGCTTGGTGGCCACGACCGAGGGCAGGAGTGGCTTCTCGACGACCCCGAAAGGAGCGGTGAGCTCATAGTGGAGGTAAAATTGGCATGGCGGATCTTTGCACATGTTGAAACTCTGGATTTCGAGATTCTGAAAATCTCGTAGTGCTGTTTCTGGTGCGCTGTGAATCCAAGTGGTAACCCTTGTCGGTTTATATAGACATTTTTCGTAACGAATTCAAAATGCTGATCGGCAACGCGTTGAGAATCTGCAGCGTCGACGAAGTCAGAGTTATTATAATTTGGATGGTATCAAGATCAGTACTTTTTTATTATAATAATAATAATAATAATAATAATAATAATAATAATTTAAGGACCGAAATTTGATAGGAATATTTTTCGTCTCAAAATCATAATAAATTTGACGAGAAAATTAAAATTCGACCTAAATTAACAACGAAATATGTAACAAAATACTTTCGGCTTAAATTCCCAACGAAAATTATTTCGTCACAAAATTCGTCCCAGATTCTGAGATGAATCCGGGATTCGTTCTAGATTAATTTTTTTTAAATATTAAAAAAAATTATAAGAGACGAATCCATGGATTCATCCCCAACATTGGGACGAATCCTGGATTTGTCCCAGAGTCAAATTTTTTTTTTAAAAAAAAAGAAAAATAATCGGAAGCCTTAAATATAGACCTAGAGACATCAACATTTTATGATACAAGTTTCTATATGTTCGTATCATTCTCTTGATCATAAAAATATCGTCATCTATAATTTTGACCTAATATTTTGAGTGTGGTGATTTTTTAACCTGAATTTACGTAATTTGGGTTAAAAAATCACCACACTAAATATACTAGGTTAAAATTATGGATGAGGACATATTTATGATCGGTACAAAATTAAGAACCCATAGAAATTTATTTCATGAATTTTTGACACATCTAGGTCTATATTTAGTGTCTCCGATTAATTTTTTTTTTTTTTATAATTCTGGGACAAATCTTGGATTCGTCCCAAAATCTGGGACGAATCCAAGATTCGTCCAAGATTTAAAAAAAAAAGAAAAAAAGAAAAATTATTCGGAAGCTCTAAATATAGACATAAAAATCTTGAAATTTCATGAAATAAATTTCTATAGGTTCAAATTTTTTTGTGATCTTAAAAATATCTTCATCCATAATTTTAACATAATATATTGAGTGTGATGATTTTTTAACACGAATATGATCTAATTCATGGTAAAAAAATCACCACACTCAATATATTATGTTAAAATTATGGATGAAGATATTTTTAAGATCACGAGAAAATTAGGAACCCATAGAAACTTGTTTCATGAATTTTTGATATCTCTAGGTCAATATTTAGGGCTTCCAATTGATTTTTTTTTTTAATTTTTTGAAATCTGGGGTGAATACTGGATTCGTCCCCAAATCTGGGATGAATACAAGAATTCGTCCCAAAATCTGGGACAAATCCAGGAATTCATCCCAAAATCTGGGACGAATCCTCGATTCGTCCTAAAATCAAAAAAATAATTAAGAAAATAAAAATGAATCGGAGGCTCTAAATATAGACCTAGAGATTTCAGAATTTCATAAAACAAGTTTCTGTGCATTCTTATTTTTCTCCTCATCATAAAAATATCATAATCCTTAATTTTAAAATAATATATTGAGTGTGGTGATTTTTTAAATGAATAAGGTCAAATTCAGGTTAAAAAATTACCACACTAAATATATTAGGTTAAAATTATGGATTAAGATATTTTTATGATCAGGAGAAAATTAGGAATGCATAGAAATTTTTTTAATGAAATTTTGATATTTTTATTTTCATATTTAGTGAAACATATATAGTTTACTATTAATTAAGTATATTAACCTTCAACGCATGTTTGAATATGTATCTAAAACTTAAAATATAGACCTACAAATGTCAGAATTTTATGCAATAGAGTTTCCGAGTTTCTAATTTTCTCCTGATCATAAATATATACTCATCCTTAATTTTAAAATAATATATTGAGTGTGGTGATTTTTTTAACCTAAATTAGGTCAAATTCGGGTTAAAAAATTACCACACTAAATATATTAGATTAAAATTATAGATGATGACATATTTACGAACGGTACAAAATTAGGAATCCATAGAAACTTGTTTCATGAAATTCTGACATCTCTAGGTTGATATTTAGGGCGTCCGATTGATTATTTTTTTTTTTTAATTTTTTTAAAATCTAGTACAAATACTGGATTCGTCCCCAAATCTGGGACGAATACAGAAATTCATCCCAAAATCAGGGACGAATCTAGGAATTCATCCCAAAATCTAGGACGAATCTAGGAATTTGTCCCAAAATCTGGGATAAATCCAAGATTTGTCCTAGAATCAAAAAAATAATTAAGAAAATAAAAATGAATCGGAGACTCTAAATATAGACGTAGAGATCTCAGAATTTTATAAAACAAGTTTTTATGTATTCATATTTTTCTCCTCATCATAAAAATATCATAATCCTTAATTTTAAAATAATATAATGAGTGTGGTGATTTTTTAAACATGAATAAGGTCAAATTCAGGTTAAAAAATTACCACACTAAATATATTAGGTTAAAATTATAGATTAAGATATTTTTATGATCAAGAGAAAATTAGGAACACATAGAAATTTTTTTAATGAAATTTTGATATCTCTATTTTCATATTTAGTGAAACATATATAGTTTACTATTAATTAAGTATGTTAACCTTCAACGCATGTTTGAATCTGTATCTAAAACTTAAAATATAGACCTACAAATGTTAGAATTTTATGCAATGAGAGTCTATGAGTTTCTAATTTTTTCCTGATCATAAATATATACTCATCCTTAATTTTAAAATAATATATTGAGTGTGGTGATTTTTTTTTAACCTGAATTAGGTCAAATTCGGGTTAAAAAATTACCACACTAAATATATTAGATTAAAATTATGGATGATGACATATTTAAGAACGGTACAAAATTAGGGATCTATAAAAACTTATTTCATGAAATTCTGATATCTCTATGTTGATATTTAGGGCTTCCGATTGATTATTTTTTTTAATTTTTTAAAATCTGGGACAAATACTGGATTCGTCCCAAAATCTAGGATGAATCCAAGATTCGTCCTAGAATAAAAAAAAATAATTAAGAAAATAAAAATGAATCGGAGGCTCTAAATATAGACGTAGAGATCTCAGAATTTTATGAAACAAGTTTTTATTCATTCATATTTTTCTCCTCATCATAAAAATATCATAATCCTTAATTTTAAAATAATATATTGAGTGTGGTGATTTTTTAAACCTGAATTAGGTAAATTCAGTTTAAAATATTACCACACTAAATATATTAGGTTAAAATTATGGATGAGGACATATTTACAATCGGTACAAAATTAGGAACTCATAGAAATTATTTTCATGAAATTTCGATATCTCTATTTTCATATTTAGTGAAACATAGATAGTTTACTATTAGTTAAGTGTAACGACCACCCTTCTTACTACTCTCTAAAGGTGACCACTACTTAACTACTATAGACTCTAAAACAACTAGTGTAGTAAGCTGTACTAAATGTTTTTAGAAAACTCAAAATTTTGGCAGAGTATCTGCTGTTTAGTAGACTAAAATCCAATACATACATCACATGCATTTATAGCATAACTATACTAACAGAAACATATCAAAACTATAACTCAAGAAAGCATCAAGGTACTAACTTACTAACAATTACATCATAGCATGCACTTTAGAACCAAAGAAAACCTCAAGGTCTCAGAATAAATGATATAGTCTCAAAGGTTTTTATGAAAACTCAAAATAACTAAACTATGTTCCCAGATCTCTCCCATAGCTCAGACATCACACGCCCCTCACTCATCTCCTTGTCGCCTTCCTTCGTAAACTTTAGCTTTTCCTTTATCTGCAGTAGGAGGAAATTAAATTTATAAGCGAAATGCTTAGTAAGTACTAAACTATCTCACAAAAACTCGAAAGTGCACAGGATACAAAGGATGCTAAAACTAAAATGCTAAAAAGAAAAGCTACATAGGCTCATCTATAGCAAAACACTAAAATAATCTGCATAGTCATGATATAAGAATAAATCTGCATACTCATGATATACAAGCATAAATCTGCATACTAGAAATAAAGCTAATCATGCTCAATAAACTCATAAGGAAAGCAAATGAAAACTAATACGGTATGCTTAAAATTAAAAGAGCTAATCTTGGTTAGTTCTAAACATAGGTGATACTTGTTTCATTTACTTATAGCTTTATACTTGAAATTAATTCTTAACTTTATTCTTCTCTTTCTTGGGCCCAGGCTTAGTACCATCTTATGCGCACTCTCTAATAGTGACTGAGGTAGCTAGCCTCCAGTCCTATGAGGATAAAGACCTTAGTCTTACTAGGGCCAAGACCTCGGAATTGGTCACCTGGATTTGTTTAACGACAATCTTGGAAGTCGGGTACTAGTCTCTTACTTTAAATTTCTTGTTATCTTTAATACTCTTATATTAAAATGCCTTGGCATTGGTTTAACCACTTGGTGTGCTTTTTGGTCCTAATTTCTAGAATTTGGAATCAACTTAAGACTTGGTCTTTTCTTACTTATCACTTCTCATAATCTTCTGGAAGAGTTTAACATGCTTGTGTAGTAGCAAGAAAAATCTAATTCTGTATGCTTAAAATTAAATGGCTAGAAATAAGATCTTAAAACTGAATACTAGCATGGTAACGAAAGATTTAACTTGCTGGAACTTAAAGAAGCCTACACTGCTTACTTTCATACAAGTTGTCTAGTTCATGCTTGCTAAAATAATAAGAAAACTTAAAATTTCTATTCTTCATAGAATTCTCAATTTTAGAGCAACTGGAAAATATAGCTACGGTTTGTTTACTGCACATGAAGTCTGAAACATGACTTAATCAACAGAGAATCGACTAATCCATCTAATCAAGTTTGGAAACAATTCTAACAATAATGCACTACCAATACGGATCAGTAATATGCCATACATAAAGGGATGCTTACATAGCAGCAAATTTTCGGATTCTAGCAGCACATACAATTCCAGCCGAATGCTAAAGAAACAGTTCAATAAAAACTGAACTAACATGCACGGCAAGTACTATAAAAGGGTTCCAAGAAGACTAACTTTAGCTATGACAAGTCCGAGCAGCCTAGCAGTACATGGAAACACTCTTCAACAGTATTGTAAGAGTTAATTCCAGCAATAACAACTATAGCAATTAATCTATCTACTACCCCCTAGCAACCAGGAATAGCATATACATCTCCCAAGTTCCTCTAGCAATTTAAATAAAGAACCTAACTACATTCTTAGCAAAAACCCAGATCATAGCAATTTGGCACAGCAGCCCTAGCTTATCAAATTCGGCACAGCAAATCTTAAAAGAAACTTAGCATATGATTATGTTCAACAGCAAAATCCGAGAATGACATCTCAACAAAGTAAGGAAGAAAAACCCTAGCATATACTTCTACTCGGCACAGCAAGATCCGGGAGCAAGGAGACTGATATGGGTTAGGTTTTGTGGGTCTCCCGATGAGGAAAGAAAAGGATGAAAGAAAAGCAAGAAAGATAGGCTAATATCGGTCGGGACATGCCTCCATGATGAAGGTAGGGTATAGGGATGACAATTTTCCCCACGGGTTTGGGGCCCCGCGGGGAAAACCCGAAATGGGGATGGGGATCCCCGATTTTTCGGGGATGGGGCGGGTTTGGGACGGGTATGGGAATACTATCCCCATCCCCGAACCCGCCCCGAATACTTGTGATGATGGGAGATACAATGATGTAATTTTGCCAATTCTTGTCAACATACTTTCTTCAAACTTGTGTGTTCATGAAAAAGAACTATAGTTATACAATATCCCTCTTGAAGGAGGCCACAGTGAAGGTCAGATGGAGTATATATTGTTAACTAGGACAAAATTACTTTGGACCTCTAACACACAAGTTTCGACTAATGACATGGGGCGGGGATGGGGAATCCCCGAACCCGTGGGTTCGGGTTCGGGGAATCCCCGAACCCGAAAAAATAAGAACGGGGCGGGGATGGGAATGGCAAACCCGGCCCCGCCCCGCCCCATTGCCATCCCTAGTAGGGTAATATCGTCCGAGACATATTTCCTAAGCAGAGCCAGATTAATATCGGCCGAGACATACCTCCTAAGAAGATATAGGTTAATATCGGTCGGGACATACCACTGGGGCGGAATTAGGCTAATATCGTCCGAGACATACTTCCTAAGCAGAGCTAGGCTAATATCGGCCGAGACATATCGCTGGGATGGAGTTAGGCTAATATTGGCCGAGACATACCTCCTAAGCAGATCTAGGTTAATATCAGCCGGGACATATCGCTGGGGCGGAGCTAGGCTAATATCGGCCGGGACATATCGCTGGGATGGAGTTAGGCTAATATTGGCCGAGACATACCTCCTAAGCAGATCTAGGTTAATATCAGCCGGGACATATCGCTGGGGCGGAGCTAGGCTAATGTCCGATGAGACATACTTCCTAAGCAGAGTTAGGCTAATATTAGCCGGGACATATCGCTGGGGCGGAGCTAGGCTAATGTCGGATGAGACATACTTCCTATACAGAGCTAGGTTAATATCGACCGGCATATAAGAGATAAGTCTATATCGACTAAAATATACCTCCCAGAAAGAAAGCCAAGACCGGTCGATTGACCCACGACTGAGAAAAACACTTAAGAGAATACATTGACTTCGATAGATATAAGGAATATTGGTAGATGGAATTAATTACAGCAGAAGGGGTGAAATGATAGAGATATTTATAATATGTAAATATATGACATAAAATATTTTGGCGGGAAATGTGTTTTTATATTATTTTGCAGGTGCTAAACGACAAAGAAGGTACATCTGGGGTACAAAAAAGATTCCTTAAAAAATAATTCACCACAAGTACACAGATGACGTCATCTCATAACAAACTCTAACGAACCGGGGTCCACTTCATGACTACGGAGGTTATATGAAGTGGTATAAAAGGGGGAATCCTCTCCGTTGGCAAGGTAAGTTGACAAGTTCATATCATTGCACACATTGATAACCCTATTTTTCCGACTACTGTTCATCTTCTTCCTCCTTCTTTCACACCAAGAGAGATCACTAACTTGAGCGTCGGAGGGCCTAGCCAGGGATTCCCACCCCGGTCTTAGGTCACTGACGGTAGTGTTGGTTGTTCTCTTGTGTGCAGACAGCTTGGGGAGCTTTGAATCTGGGTTTCTTCTCTTCAGATTTGGCTTTCTTTTTCATCATCAGATCTCCATACGAAGAAACCTCGGGTGACTCTACTGCTTCTCGATCCGCTTTGGGTTTCTCGGATCGGCATTCGGCGTACGTCATTCTTCATCCGCATGGTGGGTTTCTTTCTTCTGGATTTCCGTCGTGTCCAGCTTCTCAGACAGGATCAAATTTAGCGCTGTCTATGGGAATCTCACCTGAATCTGATTCTACATGATGGAAGAGGCCGGAAAATCAAACCTACTTACTATCAGTCGGGAGGATTTGGATTTTCTCATCAACTCCCATGTCCAGAAAGCCTTGCAGCAACAACAACAACAACTTCAAGCTCATACTGGAGCTACTCTACCAACAGCTCATAATCCGGCAATATCAACTACTGAGCAGTGGAAAGGAAAGGAACTAGAAGAAGAGGAACATGAGTATTTTCCTCCAACTGCTGTTTCTCCGACGAGGCGTCCCCGAGCTTTCCTTTGCACCCCTATGGAGCAGGGGGGTAGAAGGTCTGTGTTCCAAGAATCCTCTGGTGAAGCACCCGATAAAGAAAAGCGTAAGATCAAAATGATAACTAGTGATAGCTCACCTGAGAAGGTCATCTCCCCATTCTCTCAAAGTGTACTGGATGATCCGCTTCCTAAGCGGTATCAAAACCTACAGATCGGGGAATATACTGGAACAACAGATCCAGAAGATCATCTGTTGAAATTTGAGAACGTAGCATTATTACAACAATTCTCTGATGGAGTGAAGTGTCGGATGTTTCTCACTACCCTCGGAGGAGCTGCACAGCTCTGGTTCAAGAGATTACCAGAAAAATCTATTCGAAAATTCAAGGACTTCAAGAAAGTCTTTCTACACCATTTCTCTAGCAACAAGAGGTATCATAAGACTCCTTGGAGTTTGTTTTCAATCAAGCAGTCGACTAAAGAATCTATCTGAGCATACATCAAAAGGTTCAATCAGGTAGCTATTGATGTGCCTAATGCTACTACTGAGATATTAGTAAGTGCTTTCTCTCAAGGTCTGAATGATAATGATTTCTTTAAAGATTTGGTAAGAAATCCCCTTGTTAATTTTGATTCCTTGATTGAGCGGGCTACTGAGTTTATTAATGTAGAAGAAGCTCAAGTTGCTCGTAGAAAGGAGGGTGTCACCTCTTCTCCTACCCAAATTAAAGAGAAAGCTCCAGCCCCTATGCCTCCACCAAGAGGTCCTAGAATAACTCATCCACCTCATCGACAACCAGAGTATCATCCACAAGCTGTACAACATGTGGAGATACAGCCAGAGGCACCAAGGAGGTGGTGCACTTATCATAAAACTAGCAGTCATCATGCTAAAGACTATTTTGTTTTAAGAAATAGACGAGTCAATAGGGAGCGATATCAGAGGCAGAACTACTATCGACAACAATACCCCAGGCAACAAAGTCCATCCAAATTGGAATATCGCCCGATCGAGACTCGGCAGGAGGCAATACCAGTCCCGGCCGGTACTAGTCAAGTATCAGAAAAAGCACCTTCTGAAGTTGTGATGACTCGACAGGAATAAAACAGAAACAATGCTGCTCGAGGCAATATCAATATGATTGCGGGCAGACCCACTGATGGAGATTCTAATAGAGCTAGAAAAGCACATGCTCGAAGATTGGAGATTCATGCAGTAGGGTGCAGCATGGAACGAGCAGCCGACCTTGAAATAAGTTTCGGGCCCAGAGATCTTGAGGGGGTAGAAATACCTCATGATGATGCTCTGATCATCAAAGCTGTGATAGCCAACTACGCCATTGCTCGTACCTTCATAGACACGGGTAGTTCCGTCAATATTATATTCAAGAAGGCTTTCGATCAGCTACAAATTGATCTAAGTGAACTTCAACAAATCGTTACTCCTCTGTATAGATTCACGGGCAATGAAGTACAACCTTTAGGTCAAATAAAGTTGGCCATTTCACTGGGAGAAGAGCCTCTGATGAGAACCAGGAGATCTTATTTTATGGTAGTAGACGCTCCATCCTCTTATAATGTGATATTGGGTCGACTTGCCTTAAACTTGTTTAGGGCGGTCATTTCTACTTTTTGTCAAAAGATCAAATTTCTTGTGGATGATCAAGTTGGAGAAGTATGGGGTGATCAGAAGACAGCCCGAAAATGTTATGTAGAGATAATTCGAGCTGAAGCTAACACCGCCCGAAAGATTCAAAGAATGGAGGTTAACGCCATTAGGGAAAAACAGCCCGCCTTGGTTTATGAAGAGAAGGAAGAAATTCAGATCCAGGCCGGTTGACCTGAAGCTACTACATATATCGCGGCCGATCTTGAGCCTACTCTGAAGGCTGCATTAGTACAATGTTTGGAGAAGAATAATGATGTATTTGCATGGACTCCCAAAGAAGTCTCGGGCGTTTCTCCTACCATTATGGAACATTCCTTGCATGTCTTCCCGGATGCCCGCCCGGTCATGCAAAGAAAAAGAAGTTTTAGCGCGGAACAAAATCAAATCATCAAAGAAGAAATAACCAAACTTATGGAGGCGGGATATATTAGGGAAGTACAGTTCCCAAGCTGGTTGGCTAATGTGGTGTTAGTCTCTAAACCAGGAAATAAATGGCGAGTCTGTATTGACTTTCGGGATCTCAACAAAACTTGCCCGAAGGACTATTATCCGTTACCCAGGATTGATCAGCTTGTTGACTCCACCGTCGGATGCGAATATATCTCTATGTTGGACGCTTATCAAGGTTATCATCAAGTTCCCTTGGCCAAAGAAAATCAGGAAAAGGTCAGTTTTATAACATCTGAAGGTACTTATTGCTATAATGTTATGCCCTTTGGACTAAAAAATGCAGGAGCAACTTATCAAAGGCTTATGAATAAGGTTTTCCAGAAGCAGATTGGTAGAAATATGGAAGTATATGTTGATGACATCTTAATTAAGTCTCTTCAAGCTGCTGATCTGTGCAGGGATATAGAGGAAACTTGCGAGACTTTAAGACAATATGGGCTGAAGTTAAATCCAAGCAAATGCGAAGGGAGGAAAATTCCTGGGATATATGGTGTCCGAACGGGGGATAGAGGCCAACCCGAGCAAGGTCAAGGCACTGCAGAACATGGAGCCACCGCGCAACATAAGGGAAGCCCAAAGATTGACAGGCCGAATCATAGCCTTGTCTAGATTTATTTCTAGATCGGCTGATCGTAGTTTTCATTTCTTTAAAATACTCAGAAAGGCTAATAAGTTTCAATGGAATGAGGAGTGTGATAAGGCTTTCCAAGAATTGAAAGATTATTTGGCTACTCTCCCTATGTTGGCTAAACCTATAGTAGGAGAAACTCTGTGGGTATACTTGTCGGCTAATGAAAACATCGTAGGTTCTATACTAGTTAGACAAGAGGGAAAGGAGCAGCAACCTGTATATTTTTCTAGCCATTTATTAAAAGGAGTTGAGTGTAGATACACTACACTAGAGAAATTAGCTTACGCCCTAGCATTGACTGCTCGGAGGTTGCGCCCATATTTCTTAGCACATGAGATTATTGTATTAACTAACAGCACTCTTGGGCGAGTGTTACTCAACCCAGAGGCATCAGGACGGCTGATCAAATGGACAACTGAACTTGGAGAATATGACATCCAATATCAACCTCGCTCGACCATCAAGGCACAAGCTCTAGCAGACTTCATCATAGAAGTTCAAGGCCCCGAGGAAGAAAACACCTGGAAGGTTTATGTAGATGGTTCTTCAACTAGACAAGGTAGCGGAATTGGTGTTCTTCTTATATCACCAAGGGAAGACAGACTGCAACTCTCCATCAGGTTGAATTACAGAGCTACCAACAATGAAGCAGAATATGAAGCCTTAATAGCCGGCTTGCAAGCTGCTCGGCATATAGGGGCAGCTCGAGTCCTTATCTATTCCGATTCTCAATTAGCAGCTCAACAACTATCAGGTAATTTTGAAATCAATAATGATAGGCTTAAGTTATATGCTGAAGCGTTTGATAAGTTGAAGTAAATATACAAAAGGTTCCTAGATTTGAAAATCAAGTAGCAGATGAATTGGCTAAATTGGCTTCTACTATAGTACCATGGAGTTTAGATAGGCCCGTGGAACAAACTCTGTTAGTATCTTGTATTGAAAGACATGCTGAAGCAGAGATTCAAAGCGATTGGAGGGCTCAGATCATATTATAATTGCAGCAAGGTATTCTTCCTATTGATGTAGAACAGGCAAGAGTATTTAAGAAGAGGGCCGCTCAATACACTATGGTGGGAGAACAGTTATATAAAAGGGCTTTTTCCAGACCTTTGCTTAAATGTATTGGCACAGAAGATATACAGTTTATTTTATGAGAAGTTCATCAAGGTTCGTGTGGTAGTCATATAGGGGGAAGGTCTTTGGCTCGTAAAATTCTGTTAGCAGGATATTTTTGGCCCACTTTACATGAAGATGCTAACAAGCTGGTGAGAACTTGTGTTTCTTGTCAAAAACATCAAAATATCTCACATCATCCTACACAGTTATTGAGAACCTCTATAGTTGCATGTCCCTTTGATCAGTGGGGCATGGACATAGTAGGACCATTTCCTATGGCAGCTGCACAGAGAAAATTCTTATTGGTAGCGGTGGATTATTTTTCTAAATGGGTGGAGGCAGAACCACTTGCTCGAATTACTGAAGATGCAGTTATTAAATTTTTATGAAAAAATATAATCTGCAGATTTGACATTCCTCATAAATTGGTCTCTGATAATGGAAGGCAATTCCAAGGGGATAGGATTTTAGATTGGTGCAACAGTTACGACATTATTCAGGCCTTCACTTCCGTAGCTTACCCACAAAGCAATGGTCAAGCAGAGGTAACTAATAGGGAGATTATTAGAGGTCTAAAAACCAAATTGGATCATGTTGGAGGTAGCTGGGTAGATGAATTACCTAGTGTTCTTTGGGCTCACCGCACTACACCCCGGGAAGCTACAGGAATCACGCCTTTTCAGTTAGTTTATGGAGGAGAAGCAATAATTCCCATCGAGGTGGGGGTAGAGTCTGATAGACAGCGATTATATGATGAGGACAATGAAGGTCGACGACTTATGGAGCTAGATTTGATAGAGGAAATAAGAGATAAAGCTGCTACCCGTCTTGTATCATATCAACAGCGGATGAGGCAAAACTATAACAAGAGAGTGATACCCAGATTTTTCCAAGTGGGGGATTTGGTATGGAAACGAATTAAACCTATTGGAGATGTCAGTAAGCTGGCACCACAATGGGGAGGACCTTACAAAGTGGTAGAAAAGCTCGCATCAGACTCATATTATCTTCAAGATGCTGAAGGGAGAATTTTGGAACGCCCTTGGAGCGCTAATCATTTACAGCCTTATCGAACCTGACCAGATCATACTATTTAAGAAAGTGTTCACAATTATTTGAAGTCCCTGGTGAAGTGAGGACAAATATACCTACAGTTTATGTACCCTACTTCTTTTAATGAAAGCCAGGCAAGACAAATATCATCACTGGAAATAAGTATGGTTCATGCAGATTGATAAATATCCAGAGAACCTTCATTTTCTATTTCGAGCAATCAATAGAAGGAAATCCCAAAAGGCCTATTTAGCTCCCCTCAAAGTTAAGAAACCTTAAAAACTGTCAAGAGGTTAGTACAAGAGTCATATTTTTACATAGACTACAAGTCGATCGGGAAATTCTATGAAGTAACTCGGTCGGGTCTTCATAGGAGGAACCGGAGACTCTAAACCATCTCAGAGCAAAAGTCGATCGGGAAATTCTATGAAGTAACTCGATCGGGTCTTCATAGGAGGAACCGGAGACTTTAAACCATCTCAGAAGCAAAAGTCGATCAGGAAATTCTATGAAGTAACTCGATCGGGTCTTCATAGGAGGAACCGGAGACTCTAAACCATCTCAGAACAAAAGTCGATCGAGAAATTCTATGAAGTAACTCGGTCGGGTCTTCATAGGAGGAACCAGAGACTCTAAACCATCTCAGAGCAAAAGTCGATCAGGAAATTCTATGAAGTAACTCGATCGAATCTTCATAGGAGGAACCGGAGACTCTAAACCATCTCAGAAGCAAAAGTCGATTGGGAAATTCTACGAAGTAACTCGATCGGGTTTTCATAGGAGGAACCGGAGACTCTAAACCATCTCAGAGCAAAAGTCGATCGGGAAATTCTATGAAGTAACTCGATCGGGTCTTCATAGGAGGAACCGGAGACTCTAAACCATCTCAGAGCAAAAGTCGATTGGGAAATTCTATGAAGTAACTCAATCGGGTCTTCATAGGAGGAACCGGAGACTCTAAACCATCTCAGAGCAGAAGTCGATCGGGAAATTCTATGAAGTAACTCGGTCGGGTCTTCATAGGAGGAACCGGAGACTCTAAACCATCTCAAAAGCAAAAGTCGATCGGGAAATTCTATGAAGTAACTCGATCGGGTCTTCATAGGAGGAACCGGAGACTCTAAACCATCTCAGAGCAAAAGTCGATCGGGAAATTCTATGAAGTAACTTGATCGGGTCTTCATAGGAGGAACCGGAGACTCTAAACCTTCACAGAGCAAAAGTCGATCGGGAAATCCTATGAAGTAACTCGGTCGGGTCTTCATAGGAGGAACTGGATGTTGGAGTGTATACTGAAAGCCTAAGCTTTGTAAACATTCATTATGAATAAAAAATCACATTTGGTCAAATTTTCTACATTTAGTTGTAGTTGTTTAATTAATTTATATTGAAGATAATATAGTATGTGGTGTCACATACAGAAGATGATATTATCAGTACCTTATAAATTATAAACAGTAGCTCACGACCAAAATGGAAAGGAACAAACCATTAGAAGGTCGTAGTGTAATTAGGTATCAGTTTATCTTGACTGTATAATTACACTTGTACACTTAGTGTGTATTGAGTAGGACCATTTGAGGTCGTTTCTTTTATACAGACTTTATAAAGAAACAAACACCTCGGTTATTATGGAAGTGTGTGCTCTTAATCCTGATATAATAACAAGCACATATATTTGATATTTATTTCTTTAATTTATCAATGGGTGAGGTTTAGTTCGATGAATCAATAAGCCCGATAAGTTGGGAAATGGTATCACTTATATTGTGTGTTGTTGATTATAGAAGGAAACTGTGTCCTAGAGATACTAGGTTGATAATGTCCCCAAGAGGAGCTCATAAGGATTGTCATGTTAAACCCTGCAGGTGGACTTAGTCCGACATGACGATAAGGTTGAGTGGTACTACTCTTGGACTTAGATATTAATTAAATGAGTTGTCAGTAACTCACTTAATTAGTTGACATTCGATATCTTAAACACAGGGAGACTAACACACTCATAATAAGAAGGAGCCCAAAAATGTAATTTGGGATTGATGCGGTAATTCAATGATAGTTCCCTAGTGGAATGATTTATCATTGATAAAATTAAGTTGTGTGTTCGGGGCGAACACGGGATGCTTAATTTTATCGGGAGACCAAAACCAATTTCTCCTCTCGGTCCCTATCGTAGCCTCTTGTTTATAAAGTTCTATACCCACCTACACCCACCTTCTATACCCACCCAATAGGGGCCGGCAAAGCTAGCTTGGGAACAAGCTAGGGCCGGCTTAGGTATAATATTTGGTGGCCGGCCCTAGCTTGAACCCAAGCTAGTGGGGGCCGGCCAAATTAAATTAAAAAAGAAATTTAATTTTAATTTTTATTATGTGGAAGATATAATTTATTAAAGAGAATTAAAATTAAAATATCTCTCTTGTAAAAGATCTACAAAAGATTAAAGAAAGAGATTAGATCTCTTTCCTTATTTGTAGATTGGTAAGATATTTTATTTTCTCTTTAAAAATTATTCACATATTGTAAAATTAAAATTATAGAAATTTCTTTTTTATCAACCATGAAGAGATTTGAAGAGAAATTTTATTTTTTAAAATTTCCGGAAACAAATTAGGAAGTTTTAATTGTTGATTAAAACTTGTCCAATTTTGTTTTCATTGATATGGCCGGCCACTTGATTTTAATTGGGGAAATTTTATTTTATTTTTCTCAATTAAATCAAGTCTAGGAAATTAAGGAAATTTTATTGTAATTAAATTTCCTAATTTGCCTAGGCCAAGGAATATAAAAGAAGGGGTGAGGGTGCCCTAATGAGACACAACATCTATTATTTCTCTCCCTCTTTTGTTTCTTGGTGTGGCCGGCCATCCTCTCCCTCTCTTCCTCTTGTGGTGGCCGAACCTCTCTCTTCCCCTTGGAGCTCTTGTGGTGGCCGGATACTACTTGGAGAAGAAGAAGAAGAAAGAGAGAAAGCTAGCATCTCTTGGAGCTTGGTTAGTATTTTGGTTTTCTTCTTTGGTGAAGTTCTTCCTTTGTGGCCGAACCTTGCTTGGAGGAGAAGAAGGTGGTTGGTGGTTTCTCATCTCGGTAGATCGTTGCCCACACAACGTCCGAGGTTAGAAGAGGAATACGGTAGAAGATCAAGAGGTTTTTCTACAAGGTATAACTAGTAATTTTTATTTCCGCATCATGCTAGTTATTTATGGAAATAATACCAAATACAAGAGGCTTACGTTCTAGAATTTCGAAAATGTTTTTCGATATTGTGTTTCTTTCTTTTCCTTGTGATTTGATTGTTCTCTTTGGTTAACCTAAAGTTATTTTAGGAAATTAAATATTAGCTTTCTATAAAAGGTTTTGTCTAGTCGGTGGTGGTTGCTCCTATATCCAAGAAGGCCATGTGCCTCGCCACGTCAGTACTGGGAACCAATTATGGAAATTAATATTTAATGGAATTAATAACTTAAGGAGACTTGGGTCGAACGTGTTAAGTTTCGCAGGAGATCCAAGTCAAAACCTAAAAGAACAAATAGATTAAGTTTTGGATCAAACGTGTTAAGTTCCGCAGGCGATCCAAAATTTAATTTAAAAGAACACATGGTAGCTAGGAAAAGGTTCAGACCTTTGTACAAAATTTTTGTACAGTGGAACCTCTAGGTTTTCCGAGTAGCAACCAACAATTGGTATCAGAGCTAGGGTTTTGCCTCTGTGTATTTGGTATTTAGTTTAATTATGCACATGTCATACATAATTTAGGCAGGTTAATAGTAGGATGTGCTAACTTTGTGGATGCAGGATCCAACTATTATGACTTTTAGTTATTATGTGTGTGATTGGACCCTTGGACATGTCAAGGGCATTTATCTGTGTGTGCATGATTGTATTAAAATACAGCAGGAGCTGTATTTAGTTTTATTAGGATTTTATTTTTGATCTAGATACATGTACATTCCTTTTATGGAATATAGGATCAAAATGTAAAATTCTATTTATGTCGCGGATCGAATCTTGCAAAGCGTGGAACCTTCTAAGGACCAGAGGCGCAGCGGAACTAGGAGCAAGATGGATGCGACAGCTAGATCCGGTGGCGGTGGCCAAATATGGCAGCAGCTAGGGATGACAACACACGGAGGACAATTAGTGATAAAAGCCATAATAGTTGAAAATTAAATTTTCTATTTATTGCTTTTATATTATGCTGTGTGTGCATGTTAGTTTACAAGTTTTAGTAGGCTAGCATAGTTAAAATTCCTCATTTATAAATAACTAAGTGGGAGAGGGATTTTTAAATAAATCTCATGGTCTCCATTACTGGTTTGTAAGTGATGTAAACAAGCTTGCGCGTTGGCTCTGAGTGCCTTCCTCCATAACGGATGAGCTTGTTTGTGGATCACTAGAACAGACTTCCATTTTTGGATGACTATAGGAAGTTAATTAAGAGCGTGTGATCTTCCCCAACGGAAGGGGCATAATCTTGTTAATGGACTTAGTGTCAAGTAATGGTATACACTTAGACACATCTAATAGTATCCTCCCCATCGGAGTCACTGCTATTATTTGTGTGATCAAAAGACACCAACTATTAATTTTATTTGTCAAAAAGTTAGGTTGACAAGATAATAAAATTAATGGGATAAAACCCTCCTTTTATAAATGTTGAATTTGTATACGTCCACACTAACGTGGCATACAAAATTCACGGTGTTTTGAGGTGTTGGTTAATTTAAAATAGTATTGTTTGAGGAATCAATATTATTCTAAATTTAGAGTTCTGACCAAAAGTTATTTGTGATTCTTAGGATGTCTTTCAACCCACTGTCCATCATACTTCAACAGAATAGACTTACTGGACCAAACTACATAGATTGGAAAAGAAACCTGGACATTGTTCTTACTGCTGAAAGCTATAAATTTGTCTTGACTGAGCGTTGCCCTGATGCACCTACTGGTGAATCCACCCAAGAGGAGATTGAATATCATAGGAAATGGGTAAAAGCAGATGAGATGGCGCGGTGTTACATTTTGGCTTCAATGTCAAATGTATTGCAACATCGGCATCAAGATTTACCAACGCCTATGATATTATGAACAATCTCAAGGAACTCTTTGGTCATCGTGATAGGGCTTCTAGGCAAGAAGCCATGAGAAAGATAATGGACCACCATGCAAGAGGGTACTCCTGTAAGGGATCATATCCTAAAGATGATGGCTTATCCGAACGAGATACAAATCCTTGGAGGAGAAATTGATGGGAAACCCGGATCGATATGATCCTCCAAACGCTACCTAGAAGTTTTGAGCGGTTTACCGAACTATAATATGAATAAGAGGGTTTATTCATTAGCGGAACTACTGACATAACTTCAAGCAGCAGAAATGCTCAAATTCACTATGCTGAAAATGGTTCTACTTCTAAACCGAAAGGAAAGAAGAAGAAGAAACAAGTTGGTTCAGCAAAGAAAGTGAATAAATCTCAGAGTACGGGATTTAAAGTTGGAATGAAGAAGTCGAAGGGCAAGTGCTTCATCTGTAAGCAGGCAGGACATTGGAAGGCGGACTGTCCTCGTAGGAACCAAAACAAAGGTATATCTCATACTCTAGTTGTTGAAACATGTTTAGCGGTGTTATCTACCAAAGACGTGTGTAGATACGGAGTCATCGATCATGTCTGCAATTCCTTGCAGGGCTTCCGGAAACCCGCGACTATCTCGAAGGAGAAATTACCGTCTCACATGGGGAATGCTACTAAGGTGGCAGTTGGAGTGGGAGATGTCTACTTATCTTTAGTAGAAATAGAAATTTGATTTTAAGAAATTGTCTTTATGTACCCGCTTTAGAAAGAATTTAATTTCAGTTTCTAAACTGTTTTAGATGGATATTCAGTTTTCAAGAACGATGTAGTTATTAAAAGAAATAAAGTGATTATCTGTTCGTGCATTAGTTGGCAATTTGTATACTTTAAATCCAATTTCTTCCACAAAGCAAAACATGGAAATTTATAACTCATCTTCTAACTCTAATAAGAGAAAAAAACCTTCGGAGATGAACCAAGCATATCTTTGGCATCTAAGGTTTGGTCATATTAACTTAAGTAGGATTCAGAGGCTTATAGCCGATGGACTTTTGAGTTCATTTGAGTTGGAAAATTTTCCAACTTGTGAATCTTGCCTGGATGACCAAGAGGCCGTTCAAGGCCAAGGGGTATAGAGCCAAAGAAGTGTTAGAATTGGTTCATTCTGATTTGTGTGGTCCTATGTCTGTCCAGGCAAGAGGAGGTTTTGAATATTTTATCTCTTTCATAGACGATTATTCAAGATATGGATACATTTACCTAATGCGCCGCAAGTCCGAGTGCTTTGATAAGTTCAAAGAATACAAGGCTGATGTGGAGAAACGACTAGGTAAAGTATCAAGACACTACGATCGTGGTGGTGAATACCTCTTAGGAGAGTTTAGGAATTACTTATCGAAGGCCGGGATTCAATCCCAATTGTTTGCACTGGAACACCCCAATGTGTGGCAGAGCGAAGGAATAGGACTCTTATGGAGATGGTTAGATCAATGATGAGTTATTGAGAATTACCAAATTCGTTTTGGGATATGCAGCGCACATTCCGAACTTAGTACCTTCTAAATCAGTTTCTTCTACTCCCATAGAATTGTGGAATGGGAGAAAGCCCAGTCTAAGACATATTCGGATTTGGGGTAGTCCAGCACATGTCTGAAACCAGATCTTGATATCGTACAGAAGTTCGCGTGTTTGTAGGATATCCCAAAGGAACGAAAGGTGGTTTATTTTATAGTCCTAAAGACCAGAAGGTCATTGTTAGTACCAATGCCCAGTTTTTAGAAGAAGACTATATAATGGATCACAAGCCCAGTAGCAAAGTTGTTTTAGAAGAACTTAGAGAGGACACGTCTACTTCAGTACCAACAGTACAAGATGAAGTACCACAAGAGACTGCAACACGTGTCACACATGATACACAACCACAGACAGTGCCTCGTCGTAGTGGGAGGGTTGTAAGGCAGCCTGAGAGATTCATGTTTTTGGGAGAGTCTTCGGACTTGATCCCGGGTAAACATGAACCTGATCCACGAACATATGATGAAGCACTCCAAGATATAGATGCAGCATCTTGGCAAAAGGCAATGAATTCTGAAATAGAGTCTATGTACTCTAATAAGGTCTGGGAGCTTGTAGAACCACCTGATGGTGTAAAAGCCGTTGGATGCAAGTGGATCTACAAAAGGAAAAGAGGGATAGACGGGAAGGTAGAAACCTTCAAAGCTAGGCTTGTAGCGAAAGGGTACACTCAGAAAGAGGGAATCGATTATGAGGAGACCTTTTCACCGGTGGCCATGCTTAAGTCTATCCGGATACTCTTATCCATTCTGCTCATATGGATTATGAGATTTGGCAAATGGATGTCGAGGACTTTCCTTAATGGAAGTCTTGAAGAGAATATCCATATGAAGCAACCAGAAGGGTTCATTGAAAAGGCAAAGAGCATCTAGTGTGTAAGCTCAATCGGTCCATTTATGGACTGAAGCAAGCTTCTAGGTCTTGGAACATCTGGTTTAATGAAGTAATCCAGTCATATGGATTTATTCAGAGTCAGGATGAGTCTTGTGTATACAAGAAGTGTAACGGAAACGTGGTGGTATTTCTTGTACTATACGTAGATGATATTTTGTTAATTGGCAACAATGTCAAGGTATTATCAGACGTAAGGGTATGGTTGTCCAAACAATTTGATATGAAGGACTTAGGAGATTGTGCACACATTCTTGGGATCAAAGTTATAAGGGATCGTAAGAAAAGAATGTTGTGTCTCTCCCAAGCTTCATATATAGATACAGTACTTGCTCGTTTTAGCATGCAGGATTCCAAGAAAGGTTTCTTACCTTTATATGGAGTAGCTCTATCTAAAGAGATGTCTCCAAAGCGTCGAAAGAGATAGAGGACATGAAAGCGGTTCCTTATGCTTGAAGTAGGAAGCCTAATGTATGCAATGCTATGTACGAGACTGATATCTGTTGTCGTGGGCATGGTCGTGAGATATCAGAGTAACCTGGACAAGGACATTGGACTGCGGTAAAGCATATATTGAAGTACACGAGAAGGACTAGAGATTATATGCTAGTTTACCAAGCGATGATCTGCTCCCTGGGTTACTTGATTTCCAATCGATAGGGATAATGAAGTCTACATCGGGCTATGTGTTTACTTTAGGAGGTGGAGCCATTTCATGGAGGTGTTAGCGAATGCGTTTGGACTCAACCATGGAAGTCGAGTATGTAGACCTCTGAGGCTAAAGAAGCAGTATGGCTCAGAACTTTCTAATGGACTTAGATGTGATTCTGGTTTGCCCAAAATCATCACAATTTATTGTGATAATAGAGGTGCAACTCGAAGGAACCACGAGCTCATAAGGCAAGTAAACATATAGCGCAAGTACCACCGATACGAGATATCGTGAGCGAGGAGAAGTTGCCATCGCCAAGATTGCATCAGATAGCGGATCCTTTCACTAAGGCCCTTCCAAAGCTTTCGATCGGCATGTGGAGGGAATGGGAATCAGATGTATGGTAGAAGATATGGCAGCTTAGTCATTAGTATAAGTGGGAGATTGTTGGAGTGTATACTGAAAGCCTAAGCTTTGTAAACATTCATTATGAATAAAGAATCACATTTGGTCAAATTTTCTACATTTAGTTGTAGTTGTTCAATTAATTTATATTGAAGATAATATAGTATGTGGTGTCACATACAGAAGATGATATTATCAGTACCTTATAAATTATAAACAGTAGCTCACGACCAAAATGGAAAGGAACAAACCATTAGAAGGTCGTAGTGTAATTAGGTATCAGTTTATCTTGACTGTATAATTACACTAGTACACTTAGTGTGTATTGAGTAGGACCATTTGAGGTCGTTTCTTTTATACTGACTTTATAAAGAAACAAAGACCTCGGTTATTATGGAAGTGTGTGCTCTTAATCCTGATATAATAACAAGCACATATATTTGATATTTATTTCTTTAATTTATCAATGAGTGAGGTTTAGTTCGATGAATCAATAAGCCCGATAAGTTGGGAAATGGTATCACTTATATTGTGTGTTGTTGATTATAGAAGGAAAATGTGTCCTAGAGATACTAGGTTGATAATGTCCCCAAGAGGAGCTCATAAGGATTGTCATGTTAAACCCTGCAGGTGGACTTAGTCCGACATGACGATAAGGTTGAGTGGTACTACTCTTGGACTTAGATATTAATTAAATGAGTTGTCAGTAACTCACTTAATTAGTGGACATTCGATATCTTAAACACAGGGAGACTAACACACTCATAATAAGAAGGAGCCCGAAAATGTAATTTGGGATTGGTGCGGTAGTTCAATGATAGTTCTCTAGTGGAATGAATTATCATTGATAAAATTAAGTTGTGTGTTCGGGGCGAACACGGGATGCTTAATTTTATCGGGAGACCAAAACCAATTTCTCCTCTCAGTCCCTATCGTAGCCTCTTGTTTATAGAGTTCTATACCCACCTATACCCACCTTCTATACCCACCCAATAGGGGCTGGCCAAGCTAGCTTGGGAACAAGCTAGGGCCGACCTAGGTATAAGATTGGGTGGCCGGCCCTAGCTTGAACCCAAGCTAGTGGGGGCCGGCCAAATTAAATTAAAAAAGAAATTTAATTTTAATTTTTATTATGTGGAAGATATAATTTATTAAAGAGAATTAAAATTAAAATATCTCTCTTCTAAAAGATCTACAAAAGATTAAAGAAAGAGATTAGATCTCTTTCCTTATTTGTAGATTGGTAAGATATTTTATTTTCTCTTTAAAAATTATTCACATGTTGTAAAATTAAAATTATAGAAATTTCCTTTTTATCAACCATGAAGAGATTTGAAGAGAAATTTTATTTTTTAAATTTTCCGGAAACAAATTAGGAAGTTTTAATTGTTGATTAAAACTTGTCCAATTTTGTTTTCATTGATATGGCCGGCCACTTGATTTTAATTGGGAAAATTTTATTTTATTTTTCTCAATTAAATCAAGTCTAGGAAATTAAGGAAATTTTATTGTAATTAAATTTCCTAATTTGCCTAGGCCAAGGAATATAAAAGAAGGGGTGAGGGTGCCCTCATGAGACACAACATCTATTATTTCTCTCCCTCTTTTGTTCCTTGGTGTGGCCGGCCATCCTCTCCCTCTCTTCCTCTTGTGGTAGCCGAACCTCTCTCTTCCCCTTGGAGCTCTTGTGGTGGCCGGATACTACTTGGAGAAGAAGAAGAAGAAGGAGAGAAAGCTAGCATCTCTTGGAGCTTGGTTAGTATTTTGGTTTTTCTCCTTGGTGAAGTTTTTCCTTTGTGGCCGAACCTTGCTTGGAGGAGAAGAAGGTGGTTGATGGTTTCTCATCTCGGTAGATCGTTGCCCACACAACGTCCGAGGTTAGAAGAGGAATACGGTAGAAGATCAAGAGGTTTTTCTACAAGGTATAACTAGTAATTTTTATTTCCGCATCATGCTAGTTATTTATGGAAATAATACCAAATACAAGAGGCTTACGTTCTAGAATTTCGAATATGTTTTTTCGATGCTGTGTTCTTTTGTTTTTTCTTTTCCTTGTGATTTGATTGTTCTCTTTGGTTAACCTAAAGTTATTTTAGGAAATTAAATATTAGCTTTCTATAAAAGGTTTTGTCTAGTCGGTGGTAGTTGCTCCCATATCCAAGAAGGCCATGTGCCTCGCCACGTCAGTACTGGGAACCAATTATGGAAATTAATATTTAATGGAATTAATAACTTAAGGATACTTGGGTCAAACGTGTAAAGTTCCGCAGGAGATCCAAGTCAAAACCTAAAAGAACAAATAGATTAAGTTTTGGATCAAACGTGTTAAGTTCCGCAGGCGATCCAAAATTTAATTTAAAAGAACACATGGTAGCTAGGAAAAGGTTCAGACCTTTGTACAAAATTTTTGTACAGTGGAACCTATAGGTTTTTCGAGTAGCAACCAACACCGGAGATTCTAAACCATCTCAGAGCAAAAGTCGATCGAGAAATTCTATGAAGTAACTCGATCAGGTCTTCATAGGAGGAACCGGAGACTCTAAACCATCTCAGAAGCAAAAGTCGATCGGGAAATTCTATGAAGTAACTCGATCGGGTTTTCATAGGAGGAACCGGAGACTCTAAACCATCTCAGAGCAAAAGTCGATTGAGAAATTCTATGAAGTAACTCGATCGGGTCTTCATAGGAGGAACCGGAGACTCTAAACCATCTCAGCGCAAAAGTCGATCGGGAAATTCTATGAAGTAACTCGATCGGGTCTTCATAGGAGGAACCGGAGACTCTAAACCATCTCAGAGAAAAAGTCGATCGGGAAATTCTATGAAGTAACTCGGTCGGGTCTTCATAGGAGGAACCGGAGACTCTAAATCATCTCAGAAGCAAAAGTCGATCGAGAAATTCTATGAAGTAACTCGATCGGGTCTTCATAGGAGGAACCGGAGACTCTAAACCATCTCAGAGCAAAAGTCGATCAGGAAATTCTATGAAGTAACTCGATCGGGTCTTCATAGGAGGAACCGGAGACTCTAAACCATCTCAGAAGCAAAAATCGATCAGGAAATTCTATGAAGTAACTCGAACGGGTCTTCTAACCCATCACAAATCACCATTAAGAGATCTTATAAATTCAAGACCTAATTCACCGAGATTATGCGGACATGAGGTTGGAATTCAAAAGGGGTGCTATACATATGATACATTATTCATTTGGAGGTCTATCCATTTAGAGGTCTTTATTTAAAAATTTGCCTGGAATAATATGTTCAGCTCGGAACTCAGAAATTTTACACAGCTCTTTATCTAGAGATCAATTGAAATTATGCATTCTTTTGGAATTATGAAGTATATCGGATGTTGTCTGCAGAATAATTCATCAGGACAAAGATTAACTTCAAGAGATAAGCCGGGAATTCTCGAATAAAGTTTATACTCAATATTCAAAAGTATTTCAGAAGGGGTATTCTCAAATCAGCATGATAAAGAAGCAAGTAAGTATCAAAATTTTCTTATGTACTGCAAGTACTTAGTTATACAGCTTTAATCACACTTTTCTTTTCATTAGCAGTTCCTATAGTGCAAGTCTTTTATAAATGATCTCTTTAAACATTCGGAAAAGGGCCTTTTAGATCCGCGGGCAGTTCTTCGTTAAGCCTGCGGCGATTTATGAAAGAAAGGGGAGGTTCTTTGGGTAGGTAACCACCCTCTCTTAATTGTTGAAGAACTCCCGATACAGAATGGTTTAGAGCACCTACTATCCTACGAACGAATTCCCGAGCAAAGGCTGAAAACTTCAAATAAGTCTGACGCCATTCTTCCCACCGGCTCTCCTCTTGGTCCTTGTAATTTTGAAAATCAGTTTGTAATCTCGCGTTCTGATCTTGCAAGGCATCTTTCTCTGATTTAAGCTGCTCCAATTCCTTCTGAAGCAGTGATAATTCAACCTCTTGGGCTTTTCTATGCTCTTGTTCCTGTAGGAGAATGAAATCATGAGAGGCTAAGTCCTAAGCTTGATCAGAAAGACAGGCATTATGAAGCTTCTCTACTTTCTCTAAAATAAGACTTTTTTGAGAAATATCTGAGAGAGCTTTCTCTTTCAAAGCAATCTCTAGTCGAAGACCAGAGTGTAACCTATCCACCTGTAATTCTAACGTCCTTCTAGCAAGCTCTTTGTCTTTCAACATTTGTTGACATTCCTCCAATTCTTGTTTCAAGGTTACCAATTGTTGATTTTGCAAGGCCACCTTCTCCTGCAACTGAGCCATATCATTGTTAGAAGAAGGCGAAGCAGCCTTCAATGTCTCCAGTTGAGCTTTCAACTTATTGTTCTCATGATCCTTAGCTGTGAGTAGTTGGTCGATATGTAGACTTGTGGCAAGAGACTAAACAAAAGGACAATGTAAGCTAAAAATGAAGATACAAAATTGATAACATATAACCAGAAATACTTATAGCCACTGCCTGACGACTATGGTGATCAGCTCGATGTGGGAGACTAAGACCTCTTAGTTGCTCATAACCCTGCATCCAAGATTCGGCCAGTAAACCTTGTAGTTGCAAAGTGCCATAGCTAGGTGGACTAGAGGGCTGCCCCAATTGAGAAGGTAAGCCCGCAGCCAGTTTAAATAAAAGACGGGGGAGAGAGGAAGAAAGAGGTGGAGAAGAAGAGGATGCAATAGAAGGAAAAGGGATAGTAGAAGCAGGAGGAGCAGGGGAGGAACTAGATGGAATAGAAGGTAGCAGTGTAGGAAGGGTTGTTGAAATGGTGGGAACACTAACAGTTGAAGGACCGACACCTGGAAAAGATCACCGGCAGGGTGTCCGTTTTGCTCGAGGCCTAGAAGCCAAGGGAGGCAAGGCCAATGCCAAGGATGTAGAAGACACGGGAGGGACAACGACCATCTCAGAAGCAGAAGGAGCTGAAATAATAGAAGAAGAAGGGATAAGTAGACCGGGCCTCATCATCCTAAGAGTAGGATTGGATATAATATGGGTGGGAGTTATCGGTGTCTTACCTCTCTCAAAAGAAATAGGCGCCGGAACAAGAGGAGCTTGCACAAAAGTGCCAAAGAAATCGCCGAAGGGAGAGTCCTTAGTGAGATTTGGCTTTTTAACTAAGGTAACAAAAGGCTCTTCTTCCTCCTCTTACATGAGTGCAACACCCTCTGCCCGTCGTTCTTCTTCGGAAAGCAAGCCCAAAGTGGAGGGATTAGGATCGGATCGGCGAGCAAATAACCATTTTTCTCCAAGATTATTGACGAAAGCTTTAGTCATAGCGGAATTCTTGTATATAAAAGCTGGGAGAAGAGCATCGGCTGAAATACAGAGGATAAACATCATTATCAAAGAGATATGCTAATCAGCAGAGGCGGAGTGAAATAATTATACTCACCAAAGGAACTATCCAAAGGAGTGTCAATGTTGCCTATACCGAAGGGAAACATCAAGCCCTCTTCGATTAGATGTGGCAAACTGAATTTTGCTCCTCGCAGTTTGGGTAGAGCAGAAACAACAGAGGGATCGTTAAGAAGATTGTGGGTCTCAGGAAGCGGAGGTAAATCATGTATCCATTGAATAGGAAATGGAGGGGGAGAAGGGAGACGCATGTAGAAAAATTTACGATACCATTCACCTTGAGGAGGAATACGGTTAAACAGAATGGCCTTGGGACGAGACTGGAACTTGAAAACGCCAACATCTACTCGGCGAGGAATGAAGAAGTGATGAAAAAGACGGGGAGACAAGGGGAAATCCAACAGTTTTGATACCCCAATGAAACCCATTAGAATAGAAAAAGATTGAGGGACAAACTGGTTAAGCGGGATATCAAAATAGCGGCTGACATTGCAGAAAAAAGGATGAAGGGGAAATCTAAAACCTTGTAAGACTTGGTCCCTGAAGATGGAGATACATCCTAAGGGGCGAAGATGTGGACCCTCATGAGGAGCGGGACGGATGATATAGGAAGGAAAACCATAGGTTGCCTGTAAGTCCACTTCTTCTGTATTTATGAGGTCGGAAGAGCATGAGAGAAACCACGCAGGAGGAGAAACCGCCATAGGGAGAAGCAATCATAGAAAAAGGAATCAAGCAAGAAGACGAAAGATGAAGAAAAACAGGAGAAAACTTCGTAAACCCTTATCTCTCTTTTTTGCCTTGTGCTAAAACCCCTAAGCTGAAACGACAAAAGGGAAAAAGGAGAGTAAAAGGTGCTTGGAGTATCAATCTTCATAAATAGATAATAATATTAAAGAATAAAATCAAGAGAAAGAAGTAAAGTTAAAAAAGCTACCTAGGAAAAGGTGTGAGTTTCCTTAGAAATACTCTTAGGAAACCCTGACAAGGACAGATAGAAATTAGTATAATAACTATAAGTTTAAGGCGTGGGTGTAATAAAATGGAAGTTGAACGTTAGATAGTAGTTAATAGACGAGATCCATAGATAAAAATCGGACGGTTTTGATAAATCGGCCGAGATAAAGATCACTCAAAATATATTGACCAAAGGCTTATTATAATAAGGCAAATAATATACACTATAATAAAACCCCGTGAGAACCAATTACTATGTGGAAAAAGACATATGAAGACACAAGGGTAAACCGGCCGAGTAAAATAAAATTGACCAATATTAAGAATAGCATAATAAAGCTGTGTTAAGTCAGGTGAAATATGACTAAACTATGAAATATCGGGCGATATTTATCGATCCTAATATATATCGACCAGTCATTAAGAGACGAGCTGCCAGGAAAAAGGGTATGATGACAAACCAAGCAACATCGAACACATTCATATAGAATAGGTAGCTAGTGAGGGTAAGCCGATCAATCAAAAAAGATCGACCAATATTAGGAATACCATGATAGAAATATGTCCAATCGGGCGAGACATAATTAAGCTATAAAATATCGGGCGATATTTAGCAATCTTAATATATACCGATCGATCATTAAGAAAAGACCCGTAGGGAAATGTCGCGTTATGGTAAACCAAATAACATTAGATACATTTACAGAAAACAGATAGTTATCCTGAGAAAGAGTAAGATTCACAACCCAAAGGGGATAATCAAAGTCACACGAGCTTATCATTACAGAATCCCAATAACTTGAATCTAAGTTAGAGTCAACCTAGGGTACAGATCAGGAGGTTTGTTTTCAATTAGTTTGCGCTTATTTAAAAAATTAGGAGGAGGGTCACGAGATAAGTAACTCTCTTCTCTTAATTGCTGAATTGCCCCTTGAGCTCCCGCAGTAAAGGTAGATAGAATGGATCTCACGATCGGTCTGTTGAACTCGGGAGATTCAATCATGGCCGTGGCTCGTTCCTTGTAACGAATATCCTCGTTCCCTTTGTAGACTACCAACGCCATCTGAGAGGTCTTTAATTCATCTTCTTTGGCAGAAGCCTCGGCTTTAGCCGAATCAAGGGAGGTGGCCAGAGAGGCTACCTCATCCTCTTTCAGTTGCAAGGCTTTGAGCTTCTCAGTCAATTCCGCTTCATAATTATCCTTCAGCTCGCCAAGTTTGGAAGTCAATTCTCGGTTGAGGTCCATAACCGATTTAAATTTTGCCTGAAGACTTTCAATTTGTACTTCGAGTTGTTCCTTGGCGGCAGCAGAAAATGTGGTGGAAGATAATCCAACAACCTCTTGCTTTAGCTTATCATTCTCTGATCTCAACCTCTTGTTCTCAGTGTATAAGTTGTGTAGTAGTCGAGAGAAACCCATATTTTCTATCCATCGCTGGAAATATAATGAAAAGTCATAAGATAATAGTTGAGAAATAGAAAATAAGCGTTAATAAGCATACCTGATTCTCCTTGTGAGAGAAGCGATCAATTACCTCAGGAATAGAAAGCTCTTCAAAAAGGGGGCGAACTTCATCCCAAGAGCTGGCAAAAGAACCCCCTAATAATATGGGGAGAACAGGAATGGCAGAGGAACCGGCCGAGAAGGAAGAAGTAGGAATAGAGGGGGGGGGCAAAGATTAAGTAAGAAGAAGGCGAGGAAGGCAAAGACTCAGAAGTTGGTATAGATAGAGGAAAAGTAAAAGAAACATCCCCAGAGGTGCTGGCACTGGAAAAAGGCGAGGCAGGAAAATTAAGAGAAGGATAAAGCTCCGCCAGCGTCGGCTCATCAGAAGGAAGGCCAGCCGAAGCAAAGCCTTCTGAGACTAACTCGTCAGCAGGAATAATGAGCCTCCTTTTTGAGGGAGGAGCCCTGGTTAGTTTGCGTCCTGGACGCTTGCCCGTGGAAACTTCAGCTATCAATTTACCAGAGCTACCAGGAGACGTGAGCTCAATGAAAGGAAGAGAGGTAGATGAGGGGACAGCAGCAACCACTGGAGAGGTAACAGTGGGTATAGGATTGGGAAGGTTCTCTGCAGCAGGATCCTCAGGAGAACCTTCAGGAGCCTCACGAACCCCTGAAGAGCTAGGTATTTCAGCTAAGGAAGCCGGCTCTTCAATTGAGGGTGGAGGGGTGATAGCGGCCAGAAACTCAGCTTCCTTGGCACGAAGCAGGTCCTCTTCCACGCGTATTTCTTCATCAATCAAGGCATCATAAAAGCTCTCCACTGTACAGAAAAGAAAAACAGTTTAGGCAGTTAAAAGCAAGAAGAAAGGAACCAGATGTTACCTAAAGAAATGTGGGTATCAGGTTTGACGAGGCTTAAACCAAATAGGTATAGAAGCTCGACCTTCAACCATTTCGGGATCGAAAGTCGGTGACCTAATAACTTCTCACAATAAATAGGAAAAGAGGGAAGAAGATGAAATTCTCTAACGTCATGCAAGGGAGGCAAGAAGGATTTCCAAGCATGAGACCAAGGAATAGGTCCCGGAAACTTTAAAAAGAAAAAAAAAAATGGGATTTCCAAGCTTTGAGAGACGATGGCATATCTCCAAAAAGGACCATTTTAGTTCGCGACTGGAATAAGAAGACACCAGGTTCTGAGTACTTAGGATAGGAAAACATGAAGAAATTTTGAGGAGTAGGAGGAATATCCCGTAGACGAAACAACATGTAAGTACCGCATAGATAACGAAATGCATTAGGGGCGAACTGCTGCAAAGGAATATCAAAATACTGACTTATCTCAATCAAGAAAGGAGGAATGGGGAACCTTAAGCCCCCTATCAACAGGTCCTTGAAAAAAGTCATGCAATTATCAGGGGGATGATGAGGTCGATCATTCGGTGTTGGGAGTATGATTCTATATTCCCTAGGAATTTCATATTGACGACGGATAGATAATCTAGCGTTCTTATCAAAGGTAGAAGACATATAGACATACCAAGGAGCAATTGTTTCCGCAGCCATGGACAAAAGCATAAGCTAGTGAAGCAACAGGTTACTTACTGAAGACAAGAAAAGAGATCGTCAAGAAACGATGAGCCCAGGATATGGTTGAAGGCAGCAACAAGAAAAGAACTCTAGAGAAGAAAAAAGGAAGGACAAGGTTTAAAAGGAGACGAGGGGTTTAGGGTTTGAAAAGCGCACAACTGTCGTCAGATCAAGACACTGGTATCTCAGCAGACGCTGAGGATCGCAATAGAAAGGCAAAAGACCTACGTGACGTGGCGGTCAGAAAAAGTATGTGCCATACCATCATAAAAACATTCACATCGGATGTGATAGGTCGGATCACACCGGGGTTGGTAGTGTCTCGGAGTATGTTTCTAACACTCTCTCACCCGGAGAAGAACCAATCACTAGCTAGGAAGCTTCGAAAGAAGACGTGCATAACTGGGTATAATAAAATAGAAAGGGATTGAACTTTTGACTAAGCCCAAGCTAAAGACAAAAAACATTTAAGGTCGGAGACTTAGGGGAATAACCAATTTTAAATTAATATCTTTATAAAATACAAACTGATATTTATCCAAGTAATGTTATACTAAATAAGTATAGTGCTGATTGCGATCAATAAAACAATATTGGCTGGTTATAATGTAAATGATCCGGATGTAGGTTAGAATATATGAGGGAGGGGGCATTTGGGTCATTTCTGACATGAGGGTTTGAGTGCTTTTAAGGAGCACTGTGCATAGAGAAAAAGAGGAGGGGGGCTGGTTCGTGAGAGGGGCTCTCGCCACCGCACACAGGAAGGACTTTTCTTCCTCATCCTCTCCGGTGCTTCCCACCGCTGGACTTGCACTGCCACTGGCGATAGGCACTCACAGCCGCCTTCTCTCTACTGCCATCGAGCTCGAGGGCTTCGTGTGTGATCTTTCCGCCGCTGCTAGGAGAAGGAGAAGATGGACTTCTCCTTAGTCCTTCACCGCTGCTGCCGGACATATCTACCGGCGACGACCGCCCTTAGAGCCACCTCCTCCCTTTTCCTTCGACCCCGGGGCCTCTCGCCATGGCTGCCAGCGTCTCACGCCGTCACCGCCGCCTCTAGCGTCCGCTACAGCGACTCCCAGTGATCACCCCAGCCACCTCTAGCGGCTGTTGTCACCTCTTCCGACACACGCCGCCACCTACAGCGGCTACCATCGCTCCTCGCGGCTACTGCCGTCTTCGGCGGCTTCGGGGGTCGCCGCCGACACTTCCGGGCAGCCGCCGTCCAAGTGCTCAGGTATCATACTAGTTGTATGCTCCGGCCTGCAAGCCGAGACTGTGTCCGGCCTTTGTGCCGTGGTTATATTCCGGCCTGCGTGCCGCTCTTGTATGCCGGCTTGCGAGCCGAGGTTGTAGTCGAACCGTGCTTTGCCTTGTGGATCCATATATTGCCCGGCTTCGAGCCACCGAAGCTGGCTACTTCCCTGGTGGATATTTATCTATTATTCAGAGCCACGACGACTCAGTCAGTATCCCGATCAGCTCATCCACCTATCCGAGGGCGCCCCCCTGGGCCAGGGTACGTCATTGTACCTTTCCTGTATTCATTTCACTATTTTGTTATTTGTATTTGGTTGCTCATATATTTGTGGGATTCACCTCGAGCACCGAGGTACCAGAGACCGGGGCAACCTGGTCACTGGATACAGGTACGGCCAACCGGAGGACATCTGACGACTTGGTCAACATAGCAGACAGATCACCATCCGGGTTATGGGGATGCGGTCAACCTTCCAGACACGTCACACCGGCAGGTTCGTCTTCTCAGCTTCCCGACAGGATCAAATTGGCGCCGTCTGTGGGAACGTGAAGATGGACAATGCCGAAAAATTCTACCATCCTCATGATCTCGGTCAGTTTTTTACATTAGCTTTTCCAATACAGTTATACGATTTGCCCTAGTTCCTCGATCGAAGACCCCGAGCCGATCGGCGGGACGTATATTTCCCGAGCCACAGGTTCGATGTCGAAGACCCCCTGCCGATCGGCTGGGCATATATTTCTCGAGCCACAGGCTCGATGTCGAAGGCCCCGGACCATTCGGCCGGAGATATATTGTACGAGCCACAGGCTCGATGTCGAAGGCCCCGGACCGTTCGGCCGGAGGTATATTGTACGAGCCACAGGCTCAATGTCGAAGACCCCGTGCCGATCGGCCGGGCATATATTTCCCATGCCACAGGCTCGATGTCGAAGGCCCCGGACCGTTCGGCCGGAGGTATATTGTACGAGCCGCACGCTCGATATCGAAGGCCCCGGACCGTTTGGCCGGAGGTATATTGTACGAGCCGCACGCTCGATATCGAAGGCCCCGAACCGTTCAGCCGGAGGTATATTTCCCGAGCCGCACGCTCGATATCGAAGGCCCCGGACTGCTTGGCCGGAGGTATATTATACGGAAGACCGTCGAGCTCCGACGTTAAATATCGAGAGACGAGCCGGCGTCTATAAACCCTCCGAGCGGAAGACCGTCAAGCTCCGACGTTAAATATCGAAAGTCGAGACGGCGACTATAAACCCTCCGAGCGGAAGACCGTCGAGCTCCGACGTTAAATATCGAGAGTCGAGACGGCGACTATAAACCCTCCGAGCGGAAGACCGTCGAGCTCCGACGTTAAATATCGAGAGTCGAGCCGCCGACTATAAACCCTCCGAGCGGAAGACCGTCGAGCTCCGACGTTAAAAATCGAGAGACGAGCCGGCGTCTATAAACCCTCCGAGCGGAAGACCGTCGAGCTCCGACGTTAAAAATCGAGAGTCGAGCCGGCGACTATAAACCCTTCGAGCGGAAGACTGTCGAGCTCCGACGTTAAAAATCGAGAGTCGAACTAGCGACTATAAACCCCGCGGCTTGAAGACTACTTCATGGACCAACTCATCGGATATCCTTTCTCCCCCGTTCGGGGTCGACCTTATCAAAGTGTGTATCTCCCCCGTTCGGGGTTGAGTGACCGGCTTATCAGATATTTTATCTCCCCCATTCGGGGTCGAGTAATTATCATTTATATCATACCAGGTTCATATATTCTATCCCCCCCGTTCGGGGTCGAGCATTCTTAGCGGGCATATATCTCCCCCGTTCGGGGTCAAGCAGTCTTCACTGGTTTCGGACCAAGATATCTCACGGGCTCTATGCTCGCTCGGCTAAAGACTTTCGCTTCCGTGCGTCTTTGATTCACGGTATACACTTTCGATCAGCTCACGGGTGATGCGGCCACTCGGCATCGTCCCATTCAGTACCACTCGATTGCCAGGTCGACATTTCACGATCGCCCGTTCAATATCTTCTGGGCTGCTCGGTCGGCACCCTCGTAGTCATCCGACCGGTGTCGCTTGACTGTCCGTTCGGCCACACGCTTGAGCTAGGTCGCACGCTCGGCATCGTCCGCCCGGCATCTATCCACCCGATTGACATCCTTCTGATCGCCCGTGCGACATCTTCGCGGTCACGGGCTAGGCATAGCTCGTCCACTCGGTCTACTCGTTGTCCAGCATGTCGCTTGGTCTACTATCCTTGCACTCGTCGCTCGCCTATTGTTTTGTCGCTCGTTTGATGTTTATCGTTCGCTCGGCATCGGGTTGGTTATCGACTTGATCCACTCGGCATCGTTGCTATCTCATGCGACACCATTATTATAGTGACCGCTCGCGTGACAGTGTACATTGTGTTCAGCAATTTGACTTTGGTATCGATGGAGGTTCAGCCCTTTGTGATGGACTGTCCAGTCAGTCGGACTGGCGCCTCCTCCGACTAGACTTGAGTGGGAGGCTAGTGATCCGGATGTAGGTTAGAATATATGAGGGAGAGGGCATTTGGGTCATTTCTGACATGAGGGTTTGAGTGCTTTTAAGGAGCGCTGTGCATAGAGAAAAAGAGGAGGGGGGGCTGGTTCATGAGAGGGGCTCTCGCCGCCGCACACAGGAAGGACTTTTCTTCCTCATCCTCTCCGGTGCTTCCCACCGCTGGACTTGCACTGCCACCAGCGATAGGCACTCACAGCCGCCTTCTCTCCGCTGCCATCGAGCTCGAGGGCTTCGTGTGTGATCTTTCCGCCGTTGCTAGGAGAAGGAGAAGATGGACTTCTCCTTAGTCCTTCACCGATACTGCCGGACATATCTACCGGCGACGACCGCCCTTAGAGCCACCTCCTCCCTTTTCCTTCGACCCAGGGCCTCTCGCCATGGCTGCCAGCGTCTCACGCCGTCACCGCCACCTCCAGCGTCCGCTACAGCGACTCCCAGTGATCACCCCAGCCGCCTCTAGCGGCTGTCGTCACCTCTTCCGACACACGCCGCCACCTACAGCGGCTGTCGCCGCCCGGGCAGCCGCCGTCCAAGTGCTCAGGTATCATACTAGTTGTATGCTCCGGCCTGCAAGCCGAGACTGTGTCCGGCCTTTGTGCCGTGGTTATATTCCGGCCTGCGTGCCGCTCTTGTATGCCGGCTTGCGAGCCGAGGTTGTAGTCGAACCGTGCTTTGCCTTGTGGATCCATATATTGCCCGGCTTCGAGCCACCGAAGCTGGCTACTTCCCTGGTGGATATTTATCTATTATTCAGAGCCACGACAACTCAGTCAGTATCCCGATCAGCTCATCCACCTATCCGAGGGTGCCCCCCTGGGCCAGGGTACGTCATCGTACCTTTCCTGTATTCATTTCACTATTTTGTTATTTGTATTTGGCTGCTCATATATTTGTGGGATTCACCTTGAGCACCGAGGTACCAGAGACCGGGGCAACCCGGTCACTGGATACAGGTACGGCCAACCGGAGGACATCTGACGACTTGGTCAACATAGCAGACAGATCACCATCCGGGTTATGGGGATGCGGTCAACCTTCCAGACACGTCACACCGGCAGGTTCGTCTTCTCAGCTTCCCGACAGGATTAGTAAAGATGTTCCATCAGTTAAGATAGCTTTAGCTATAAGAAATAACACACAAGATACACCAAGGAACGATAGATGCCATATCACATTTAATCCGGTAAATTACAGAAGTCTTCAATAGAATCATTTAATTTGACACAAAAATTCATTTTTACACTTAGAATCTGAGCCAGTACACCACATCACATTTCCCCTCAGAACAGTAAACCTCAGATAGATAACAAATATTACAAACATAAGCCCTTAGAACGCTCGGAAAATTTCAGTCCCATTGGGTTCAAACTTACCACGGAGCGGAGATGGAGATAGCTCACTTCGTCCAAGCTTGTCAAGGCTCATAAGTGGAAATATTTTGCCCGAGATGAAGAAAGCAACAAAAACAAAAAAGCTCAAGGGCGACGAGACAGGGGAACATTGATTCATTCCATAATGGAAAAACCACTTCCCCTCTCAAGCCCTAGAGCTCGGCGAGTGAAGCAACCAAGTATACCCAAGGGTAACATGTGCTGTGCCCTTCACACAGCACCCCTGGGTCATTTGGCTGCCCCTCTATGAGTAGCAAAAATCTCTCTGAAGTTCCTTGAGTCCTTCAGAGCATCGACATCTTTGGATGAAAAATCTGAACTATGAAGCTTCATCTCTTAAGACAATCCCTTGAACTCCAGAAGTAGCCGGAACAAAAATCCCAACAAACTCATACATAGATCTCACCTGGTCCAACAAAAATCGTCCCCAAAGGGGAGGATCCGAGACCATAGCCTTAGCAATAAAAGGTGGCAAGGAAGGAAAAGAACTGAGATGGGTCGTGGATGAAGAGAAGATTGTAGTCCTATTTAAGGGAGCAAAAGGCTCACAGGACTGCTATACTTAATTTATTAAGACAGTGGTACACAAAATCTGTGAGGTCATTTCAAAATCCGGAGCAGAGTCACAGGTAGGAAAAGACAAGACCATACTTATGTCTAGTCAGTCGTCTACACCTCCTTCGACTAGACTTGAAGGGAAGACTAGTGATATGGGTTAGGTTTTGTGGGTCTCCCGATGAGGAAAGAAAAGGAAGAAAGAAAAGCAAGAAAGATAGGCTAATATCAGTCGGGACATGCCTCCATGATGAAGGTAGGGTAATATCGTCCGAGACATACTTCCTAAGCAGAGCCAGGTTAATATCGGCCGAGACATACCTCCTAAGCAGATCTAGGTTAATATCGGCCGGGACATACCACTGGGGCGGAATTAGGCTAATATCGTCCGAGACATACTTCCTAAGCAGTGCTAGGCTAATATCGGCCGGGACATATCGCTGGGATGGAGTTAGGCTAATATTGGCCGAGACATACCTCCTAAGCAGATCTAGGTTAATATCAGGCGGGACATATCGCTGGGGCGGAGCTAGGCTAATATCGGCCGGGACATATCACTGGGATGGAGTTAGGCTAATATTGGCCGAGACATACCTCCTAAGCAGATCTAGGTTAATATCAGCCGGGACATATCGCTGGGGCGGAGCTAGGCTAATGTTCGACGAGACATACTTCCTAAGCAGAGCTAGGCTAATATTAGCCGGGACATATCGCTGGGGCGGAGCTAGGCTAATGTCGGACGAGACATACTTCCTATACAGAGCTAGGTTAATATCGACCGACATATAAGAGATAAGTCTATATCGACTGAAATATACCTCCCAGAAAGAAAGCCAAGATCGGTCGATTGACCCACGACTGAGAAAAACACTTGAGAGAATACATTGACTTCGATAGATATAAGGAATATTGGTAGATGAAATTAATTACAGCAGAAGGGGTGAAATGATAGAGATATTTATAATATGTAAATATATGACAGAAAATATTTTGGCGGGAAATGTGTTTTTATATTATTTTGCAGGTGCTAAACGACAAAGAAGGTATATCTGGGGTACAAAAAAGATTTCTTAAAAAGTAATTCACCACAAGTACACAGATGATGTCATCTCATAACAAACTCTAACGAACCAGGGTCCACTTCATGACTACGGAGGTTATATGAAGTGGTATAAAAGGGGGAATCCTCTCCGTTGGAAAGGTAAGTTGACAAGTTCATATCATTGCACACATTGATAACCCTATTTTTCCGACTACTGTTCATCTTCTTTCTCCTTCTTTCACACCAAGAGAGATCACTAACTTGAGTGTCGGAGGGCCTAGCCAGGGATTCCCACCCTGGTCTTAGGTCACTGACGGTAGTGTTGGTTGTTCTCTTGTGTGCAAGCAGCTTGGGGAGCTTTGAATCTGGGTTTCTTCTCTTCAGATTTGGATTTCTTTTTTCATCATCAGATCTCCATACGAAGAAACCTCGGGTGACTCTACTGCTTCTCGATCCGCTTTGGGTTTCTCGGATCGGCATTCGGCGTACGTCATTCTTCATCCGCACGGTGGGTTTCTTTCTTCCGGATTTCCGTCGTGTCCAGCTTCTCAGACAGGATCGGAGATGAAATCCAAGAAAATTCGGAGCAACTCTTACCACAGGTGAGTAGTACTTACCGAGCGTTCTTGGACTTACAACCGAGAAGAGGAAGACTCTAGGGTTCGCGGAGAGGGGAAGATCTCGGGGGCTCCTTTGTGCTTCCGAGCTCCCTTCGTCGGGATGACCACGCACGGGTGAAGACTGGCCGGGAAAAGCCCTCGCCGGCACCGGAGAAACCCTTGCTCACTGCTGCGATTTCGTCCGAGATGGGAAGGCACCGTCAGGAGAGAACGGGGAAAGGAAGATCGGGTTTTCGCAAGAAAGGGAAAATCTAATCCCTTTATAACTGGGTTTAATTCGGTTCCCTACTATAACTTAAATATATTTCGATATAGGTTTAGTTAAGAAAAGTTTGGCTGGTCTGTTGGTTAAGTGAATCTCTACTTAACCCGAGGTTTCCGTTTCAAACCTCGGCTTGACAATTTTTTTGTCAAGACTTCCTTCGTTTTGTAAAAATATCAAACGACTTCCAAAAATTACGTAAAAATACTCTAAAAATTTCTAAAAACCTCTAGAATATTTTAAAAGTATCTCCAAATATTTTTAAGGACATTTAGAACTCGAAATAGGGAAAGTTGGGTCGTTACAATCCCCCATACCTTATAAAAAGTTCGTCCTCGAACTTAGAACAGTTCTGGATATTTCTGTCTCATGCTGTCCTCACGCTCCCAAGTGACTTCCTTGTGCTTCTGGTTCTGCCAGATGACCTTCACTAGTGGCACTTCTTTGTTTCTTAGTCTCTTGACTGCTCTGTCCACTATCTGTGTAGGTTTGCTCTTATAGCTAAGATCCTCCTGAATCTGCACTGACTGAGGCTCAATCACTTGGCTAGGGTCGTGGAGACACTTCTTTAGCATGGAGACATGAAATACATCATGTATTGCTGACATGTCTTGTGGTAAGTCCAGCTTGTAAGCTACTTTCCCAATCCTCTCTATGATCAGGTAAGGTCTTACATAGCGGGGACTTAATTTGCCCTTCTTGCCAAATCTCATCACTCCCTTCATAGGAGCAACCTTGAGAAAGACTGAATCCCCTACTTGGAATTCAAGTGGCCTACGACGTGTGTCAGCATAACTCTTCTGTCTACCCTGGGCAGTCTCAATCCTCTGTCTGATCTTATGGATAGCCTGAGTGGTTTCTTCTATCAGCTCTGTCTGGATGCCCAACTCTACCTCCATTTCTTTTCTCTCACCTGCTTCTTGCCAGCAAATGGGTGATCTGCACTCCTGCCATACAACACCTCATAAGGTGCCATCTTGATGGTGGCCTGATAGCTATTGTTGTAGACAAACTCAGCTAAGCATAGATACTTGCACCAACTTCCCTTGAAATCTAGCGCACAGGCTCTGAGCATATCTTCTAAAATCTGATTTACTCGCTCTGTCTGTCCATCAGTCTAAGGATGGAAGGCTGTGTTGAACTTGAGTTTAGTGCCTAGTGCAGTCTGAACACACTCCCAAAAGTGTGAGGTGAAGCACCCATCTCTATCAGACACAATAGATTTAGGAACTCCATGAAGTCTAATCACCTCCTTAACGTATAGTTGCGCCAACTGCTCTATAGAGTGGGACACCTTAATGGCTAGAAAATGAGCAGACTTAGTCAATCTGTCCACTACTACCCATATTGCGTCATATCCATTTGTAGTTCTTGGAAGACCTGTTATGAAGTCCATGGATATGTCTTCCCACTTCCACTCTGGTATTGGGAGAGGTTGTAACATTCCTCTTGGTCTCTGGTGTTCTACTTTGACTCTCTGGCATGTCAGGCAGATACTAACATACTTACCAACGTCTCTTTTGAGTCCAGACCAACAAAACCTTTGTTTCAAGTCTTGGTACATCTTGGTGGAACCAGGATGCATGGAGTAAGGAGTACTATGAGCTTCTTCTAAAATCTTCTTTCTCAACTCTTCGTCATTGGGGACACAAAGGCGGTTCCCCTGGTAGAGGATTCCACTATCTGATACTCGAAACTCTAAATTTCCCTTTTCTTGTTTCCCTTGCTTGATCTTTTGGATATCTGGATCTTCACTTTGCTTTCTCTGTATATCCTCAAGCAGGGTTGACTCTAAGGTCAATGCAGAGAGTTGCCCATAAATAACTTCAAGTCTGAAATCCGACAACTCCTTCTGTAGTGGCAGGGCTAATGATGACAAAGACATCAGGAATGCACTGGATTTTCTGCTTAGTGCATCTGCCACTTTGTTAGATTTACCTGGGTGGTAGAGGATTTCACAGTCATAATCCTTGACCAACTCTAGCCACCTACGCTGTCTCATGTTTAAGTCCTTCTGGGTGAAGAAGTACTTAAGACTCTGATGGTCTGTGAAGATTCTGCACTGAACTCCAAACAAATAATGTCGCTAGAGTTTTAGTGCAAAAACCACAGCTGCCAGCTCAAGATCGTGAGTGGGGTAGTTCTTTTCATAATCTTTGAGTTGCCTGGAAGCATAAGCTATAACTTTTCCTTCTTGCATGAGAACAGCTCCTAGGCTCATCTTGGAAGCATCACTGTAGATGTCAAAACTCTTGTCACCTTCTGGAACTGTCAGGACGGGAGCACTGGTCAATATCTTCTTTAGCTCTTGGAAACTCTGCTCACATTTGTCTGACCACTCAAACTTCTTGTTCTTCCTGGTTAAGGCTGTTAGTGGAGAAGCTATCCTGGAAAAGTCCTCCATGAATTTCCTGTAGTACCCAACTAAACCAAGGAAACTCCTGATCTCCCTGGCGTTCTTGAGTCTCTTCCAGTTATTGACCGCTTCTATTTTGGATGGATCTACTTGAATACCTTCTTTAGAAATTATGTGACCTAGAAACGCCACCTGATCTAACCAGAACTCGCACTTTGAGAATTTAGCATACAGCTGCTTCTGCTGTAGGGTCTGCAGTACTATTCTCAAGTGCGTGTCATGCTCCTCTGGGGTTCTTGAATAGACTAGAATGTCGTCGATGAATACGATAACAAATTTGTCAAGGTATTCTCTGAACACTCTGTTCATTAAGTCCATGAAGACCACTGGTGCATTAGTCACACCAAAAGGCATGACTACAAACTCGTAGTATCCGTATCTGGTCCTGAAAGTCGTTCTGGGTATATCCCTTTCTTTCACTTTCAGCTGATGGTACCCAGAGCGCAGGTCTATCTTTGAGAACACTGTCGCCCCTCTCAACTGATCAAATAGGTCGTTGATCCTGGGAAGGGGGTACTTGTTCTTGATTGCCACTTGATTCAGAGCTCTATAATCTATGCACATCCGCATAGATCCATCCTTCTTCTTGACAATCAACACTGGAGCTCCCCAAGGTGAGTGACTAGGGTGGATGAAGCCTTTGTCAAGTAGCTCCTGAAGTTGCTCTTGTAACTCTTTCAGCTCTGCTGGAGACATGCGGTATGGAGCTTTTGAAATTGGACCGGTACTAGGAACCAATTCAATCTCAAACTCCACTTCTCTGTTGGGAGGCAGTCCAAGTAGCTCTTCTGGAAATACTTCTGGATACTCGCATACTACCCGAACATCCTCTAGCTTGAGTCCTTTCTGTTCTTCTGCATTTACTATGTATGCAATAAAACCAGCACACCCTTTAGCTAACATCTGGTGAGCTGCTAGAGAAGAGAGAAGTTTCTAGGTCTTTTTCCTTGGCATTCCCGTGAATTCAAAAGGTGGTTCACCCTCTGGACTGAAGATTACTTTCCTTCTGCGGTAGTCCACTGAAGCACTGTACTTGTTGAGGAAATCCATACCAAAAATGATATCGAAATCCTGCATGGTGAGGACTACCAGATCAACATATAACTCTCGGTTTGAAATTCTGACTAGTATAGCCCGAAGCCACTGGTTAGATTCCATGACTTCCCCAGAAGGTAGGGTCATCAGGAACTTGCAGTTCATGCTTTTTGTAGGCACCTGTAATTTACTGGCAAAGGGTACTGATACAAAAGAATGGGTCACCCCAGTATCAAATAGTACAGTAACTAAATGCTGAAAAATAACTACTTGACCTGTTACGACCGTGGAGGCACTAGCAGCTTCCTCTTTGGTGAGGGAGAATACTCTGGCACTATCAAAGGCTGGAACTGGTGGAGCTTCCAACCTTGCCTGACTGATATAGGGTCCCTCTAGTGCCGCTTCCATGTGATATAACTGTGCAGGCTTGCCTCCATATTGTACTGGCTGTGGCTGAGGTGCTTTGAGCTTGTTAGGACATTCTTTAGCCATGTGTCCTTCCTGACCACAGGAATAACATCCAGTCTTACCCAAAGGATAAGCCCCTGGATGTATTCTTCCACATTTGGGACAGGGAGGGAACTTGGTCTGCTTGTTTGCTGGTCCTCCCTTCTGGTTACTTCCTGAGTTCCACTGCTTTCTTTTACTACCCTTGCCTTTCCAGTTCTGGCTCCTCTCTGTCTTGTCCTCTATCTTCACTGGCTTGTGCTGCGCTCGTTGTGCCTTGATGTCGTTCAGGTAGTGCTCAGCAATTAATGCCCTACTGATCAACTCTTCACCAGTCTGGGGCCGGTGAGCTCCACTACTCACATTCAGTGCTATCTGTGGTCTCAGCATTCTGAGCATCAGTCTGACTCGCTCCTTCTCTGTACTTACTAGCTCTGGGCAGAGACGAGCTAGTCTGTTGAACTTCTTGACTGCTTCTTCCACTATTAGGTCACCTTGTTTGAACTCTATAAATTCCTCATAGTGCTTATTGGTGATCTGTAGGTGAAAGTACTCTTCATAAAACTCTGATTGGAAATCAGCCCAGCTCATCTGATTGGCTGCCCTCTTGGTCTTTATCCTCTCCCACCTAATACGAGCATCTCCTGACAGGCAGAAAGAGGCGCACTTGACCTTCTCGACTTCTGGCCAGTCAAGAAGATCCATTGTGCTCTCCAGTGTTTTGAACCAAGCCTGGGCATCCTAGGGCTCAGTAGTGCTTGAGAAACTCTCTGGTTTCAGTTTCAGCCACTGTATGAGGTAAGCTTCTTGTCTCTGAGGTGCTGTGATGACTTCCAGGGTAGCTGCTGGAACCTCGGTTACCACTGGAGTCTCCACAGTTACTGTTGGAGGAGTGGGAGGAACTAGTTGCTGATTTACCATCAGATTGACAATCACTTGTTGTTTCTCTGCTACCTGTTTCTGGAGTTGAGCAACAACTTCAAAGAGATTGGGCTCAGTTGCTATGGGCACTTCGTTCTCCTGAGCTGGTTCCTCAGTACGGGGGTGTCCTCTTCTTGCCATCTAATTATGCAAGGAAAAAGGCTTGATATCTTCCCTATCCTTTCTAAACAAACATATGTAGATGAATAAAAGAGAAACAAAACTTTTATCTTACTAAAGCACATATATATAAGCTATTACTCTCTACTGCAATTAATAAAGAAAGCATAAAAGGAAAACTTAAATACTTTCTTACTTGAAGACGGCAAGGCTGATGCTGATGTGTGTGCGATGCTGGAGAATGAGAACTGCTCTGATACCAACTGTAACGACCACTCTTCTTACTACTCTCTAAAGGTGATCACTACTTAACTACTATAGACTCTAAAACAACTAGTGTAGTAAGCTGTACTAAATGTTTCTAGAAAACATAAAATTTTGGCAGAGTATCTGCTGTTTAGTGGACTAAAATACAATACATACATCACATGCATTTATAACATAACTATACAAATAGAAACATATCAAAACTATAACTCAAGAAAGCATCAAGGTACTAACTTACTAACAATTACATCATAGCATGCACTTTAGAACCAAAGAAAATCTCAAGGACTCGGAATAAATGATATAATCTCAAAGGTTTTCATCAAAACTCAAAATAACTAAACTATGTTCCCAGATCTCTCCCATAGCCCAGACATTACACGCCCCTCACGCATCTCCTTGTCGCATTCCTTCGTAAACTTTAGCTTTTCCTTTATCTGCAGTAGGAGGAAATTAAATCTATAAGCGAAATGCTTAGTAAGTACTAAACTATCTCACAAAAACTCGAAAGTGCACAGGATACAAAGGATGCTAAAACTGAAATGCTAAAAAGAAAAGCTACACAGGCTCATCTATAGCAAAGCACTAAAATAATCTGCATACTCATGATATAAGAATAAATCTGCATACTCATGATATACAAGCATAAATCTGCATGCTAGAAATAAAGCTAATCATGCTCAATAAACTCATAAGGAAAGCAAATGAAAACTAATACGGTATGCTTAGAATTAAAAGAGCTAATCTTGGCTAGTTCTAAACATAGGTGATACTTGTTTCATTTACTTATAGCTTTATACTTGAAATTAATTCTTAACTTTCTTCTTCTCTTTCTTGGGCCTAGGCTTAGTACCATCTTATGCGCGCTCTCTAATAGTGACTGAGGTAGCTAGCCTCCAGTCCTATGAGGATAAAGACCTTGGTCTTACCAGGGCCAAGACCTCGGAATTGGTCACCTGGATTTGTTTAACGACAACCTTGGAAGTCGGGTACTAGCCTCTTACTTTAAATTTCTTGTTATCTTTAATACTCTTATATTAAAATGCCTTGGCATTGGTTTAACCACTTGGTGTGCTTTTTGATCCTAATTTCTAGAATTTGGAATCAACTTAAGACTTGGTCTTTTCTTACTTATCACTTCTCATAATCTTCTAGAAGAGTTTAACATGCTTGTGTAGTAGCAAGAAAAATCTAATTCTGGATGCTTAAAATTAAATGGCTAGAAATAAGATCTTAAAACTGAATACTAGCATGGTAACGAAAGATTTAACTTGCTGGAACTTAAAGAAGCCTACACTGCTTACTTTCATACAAGTTGTCTAGTTCATGCTTGCTAAAATAATAAGAAAATTGAAATATTCTATTCTTCATAGAATTCTCAATTTTAGAGCAACTAGAAAATATAGTTGCGGTTTGTTTACTGCACATGAAGTCTGAAACATGACTTAATCAACAGAGAATCGACTAATCCATCTAATCAAGTTTGGAAAAAATTCTAACAATAATGCACTACCAATACGGATTAGTAATATGCCATACATAAAGGGATGCTTATATAGCAGCAAATTTTTGGATTCTAGCAGCACATACAATTCCAGCCGAATGCTAAAGAAACAGTTCAATAAAAACTGAACTAACATGCACGGCAAGTACTATAAAAGGGTTCCAAGAAGACTAACTTCAGCTATGACAAGTCCGAACAGCCCAGCAGTACATGGAAACACTCTTCAATAGCATTGTAAGAGTTAATTCCAGCAATAACAACTATATCAATTAATCTATCTACTACCCCCTAGCAACCAAGAATAGCATATACATCTCCCAAGTGTAACGACCCAAATTTCCTCCTTTTGAGCCCTAAAAATAATTTAAAAATATTTAAAAATGCTATAGAAAAATTCTAGAGATTTTTAGAGTATTTTTACGTAATTTTTGGTGTTCGTTTGGTATTTTTACCAAGAGAAAGAAGTTTAAAAAAAAAGGAAAAAAAATAACATAACATATGTTGAAGCCGGGTTTTGAACCCAGGACCTCGGACCCGATAAGGATCTTAATGAACTCAGCAAACCAACTGGTCTGCAAACGTTTTGTTAATTATATATGGAATAAAATGTATATAAGGTATAGTTAGGAACATTGAAAATGAATCGAAACGAAAAGTGCGCGGCTGAGGAATCGAAGCCGTGACCTTAGAGTTGGTCAAAATCCGACTGACTAAGTGATCCAGTCGTCGGTTTTGTTTAGAAAAGGTAGGAGAATCTATTTAACAAGTTAACAGAATATGGAGATTATAAAGAGGGATAAGTTGAGGAGGTAAATTCCCGAGCCCTAATTTCTCCCGAATCTTTTCCTCTTCTCTCCTCGCGTCTCTCTTTTGCGCGCGACGGCCGTGCTCGGGTGGAAGGCAAGGAAAGCTAGGGTTCTTCCTTCAGCGGCCGAGAAGGGGTTGTTCCGAGAGCTTCTCACATCTTTGGGACCGTCTCACCAAGGGGAGCAAGAAGATAGGGAGAGATCATTGAGAAAGTGAGTTTATCCGAACCCTAGAGCTGCCTTTCTCCTTCGGTGGTGAGCCCAAGAACGCACTGTAAGTGCTCTCACCTGCAGTAAGAGTAGTTTCCTTCGATTGGTTTTCAATTGATTTGGTGTTCGGATAGAAATGGGAAGCAAGTTCTGAGTTCTTGTTGAGATTGAATTCATTGTTGTTTTTGTTCCTTCTTGTAGATTTAGAGATTCCGAAATAGTTGTTGATATGTTAGAAGAGATTTCAAGGGGGTTCATGCCTCTTATAAAGTGCCTCTGTATTTGGGCAATTTTGGGGGATGGTGATCTGTTTCTAATGTTGCAGCGTTGTGTTTTCAATTGTTGCTGCGATTTGTTTTCATTTGATGCCTAGGTCTTCATGGTACCTTCGGATTTCTATTCCTTTTGTGTTCCGAAATATTCTGTGAAGAAGGTTAGCTTAGGCTGGCAATCCAGTTTAAATCATGTAGTAACATGCTTAAGAATCTAGTCTACTCTATAAAAGTGCAAGCTAGCTTTATTAGGTTCAATTCAGCAAGCTAGATTTGTTAGGTTTCTATTCAGCAAGCTTAATTTATTATGTTCCAATTCAGCAAGCTCGATTTCTTAGGTTTCAATTCAGCAAGCTTGATTCCTTTATTTCGCAATTTATTGTGCAGAATGGTTGCTAGGGATTTAGCTGAGTAGTTAGTGAACATCGAGTTTAAGTAGAAGCAATATCCATTTTTCTCTAGCTCATTAGGCATGATTTTGGTATAGAATTCAGCCTAGTTTTCTTAGGTGTATATATGCCTCAATAGTTTCCTCTCGAGGTAGGAATGTTTACAGAATGAATAGAATGATTAAGCATTGAAGAACAGAATCTTGTTAAGCATTGTAGTGCAGAATTTTGTAACATTCACAGTGCAGATTTATATTAGTCTTATATGCAGATTTTCTAGTTTTCATTTGCTATTATTGAGCATGTGCAGTTTTTAATTGCTATGAGTTGAGCATGATCAGTTTTCTTTATTACTAGATACACATGAGTAGTTTCTTTAGTTTTCATTTGCTATTTTAATAAGCATGAACAACCATGTATTCTAGTGGGAGAATAAGAGTTCTATCAAATTCTTTTAGAAGCATTAACAAGTAAAAAGAAAAGAAAGAAAAGGCCAAGGCCTTAAGTAAATCCCAAAGTCAAGACTTTAGGGATTTTGACACACAAGGTGCTATTAAAATGCCAAGGCATTTAAAGAAGAAGTAATTAAGATTATAAGTATTTTATTTTCAAGAAGAGGCTAGTACCCGACTTCCGAGGTTATCGTTAAACAAATCCAGGTGTCCAATTCCGAGGTCTTGGCCCTGGTAGACCGAGGTCTGCTCTTTTAGGATTGGTGGCTCGCTATCCCAATCTATTAGGGAACGCGCATAAGATGGTACTACGCCTGGGCCCAAGAAGAAGTTGATTATTATTTTGAAGTATTATAAGTATAAGTTTTTGAACAAGTAAAACGAGTTTTACATAAACATAAAGTATTAAAGATTAAGTTAGAACAAATGAAATAAGTTTCATATAGTTCTAAAAATCAGTAAGTTTAGTTCTTTATTCTACCATGTTTATCTAGTGGATGAGTAGTTTTCATGTTTACCTATTAGATGAGCAGCATGATTAGCTATTAGAATTACATTAGTAGATTCATTAGCTTTTCTTTGCTATTAGTTTGACATGAGCAGTTATGTTTATGCTTTATTTCTTTTTAGAGCATATAGTTTCTAGTTCTTTTCGTATACATGCACATTCGTGATTTTGTGAGTTAGATAGCGCTTACTAAGCAAATTTTGCTTATAGATTGCATTTCCTCTTACTGCAGATAAAGGAAGGCGATAAGGTGGCGCAGATGATGTGTGATGCCAAGACTATGGAAGCCTTAGGACTAGGAAAGAAGTTTTAATTTTAGTTTCCGTATTTTAGTTATTGTAAACATTTGAGTTGTATTTTAAGTTCATGTCATTTGAGATTATTCTGTTTAGATTGCATGTAGGATGAGTTCAGTTTAATAAGTAGATATTTGTGTGTTTGATACTTATTTAACTGCGTGGGTGTTTGATAAATGTTCCAGCCGCCTGTGGCTGATGTATACTATGCTTGTATCTTGGTTTATAGTCACCGGTACAAGGGAGACTCTGCCGAAATTTTTCGGTAGGGTTTCCATGTGATGTTTAATCATACCGGTTAAGTAGAGTTAGTAGTTAAGTAACGGTCACTCTTAGGTAGTAGTAGTAGTAGTAGTAAGAAGGGTGGTTGTTACAGTTGGTATCAGAGCAGTTCCCATTCTCCAGCATCACACATCAGCACCATCTTTGCCGTCTTCAAGTAAGAAAGTATTTAAGTTTTCCTTTTATACTTTCTTTATTATTTGCAGTATATAGTATCTGCTTATATGTGCTTAGGAAAGAAGAAAATTCATGTTTTAATTTTCTATGTTTTGATACATATGCTTAGGAAGAATAGAGTCAATTTTAGTTTTGTTTCTTTTATATTCATATACATAAGTATGTTTAGAAAGGATAGAGAAGATGTCAAGTATTATTCTTGGCATAGTTAGATGTTAAGATAGAGGACAAGACAGTGGGGAATCAGAAACCCCAGTTAAGTAATTAGAACTAGAAGGACAATGATAACAAGAAAGACCCAAGTAGGAAGACATTCGAGTAGTCTGCGAATACCCAGAGGTATTTCTAGAAGAGCTACCTGGACTATCTCCCAACAGAGAAGTAGAGTTTGAAATTGAGTTGTTTCTTGATACCAGTTCAATTTCCAAAGCTCCATACCGAATGTCTACAGCAGAGTTAAAAGAGTTACAAGAACAATTGCAGGAGCTACTTGACAAGGGTTTCATCCGCCCTAGTCATTCACCCCGGGGAGCTCCAGTGTTGTTCGTTAAGAAGAAAGACAGATCTATGCGGATGTGCATAGATTTTAGAGCGCTGAGCAAAGTAACGGTTAAGGACAAGTACCCTCTTCCCAGAATAGATGATCTATTTGATCAGCTAAAGAGGGTAACAGTGTTCTCTAAAATAGATCTGGTTATAGGAACCATCAGTTAGAAGTGAAAGGAAGTGATGCGCCCAGAGTAGTTTCCAGGGCCAGATATGGGGACCACTAATGGGTACGATGCGATATGAATGATAGAGGACCGAGGAGTTAAGAGACTAAGGAACAAAGAATACCATTAGTGAAAGTTATCTAGAATCAGAAGTATGAGGAGGTTATTTAGGAGCGTAAGAACAGTATGAGACAGAGAGATCTAGAATTATTCTAAGTTCGAGGACGAACTTTTTATAAGGTGTGGGGAATTGTAACGACCCAAATTTCCTCCTTTTGAGTCCCAAAAATAATTTAAAAATATTTAAAAATGCTATAGAAAAATTCTAGAGATTTTTAGAGTATTTTTACGTAATTTTTGGAGTTCGTTTGGTATTTTTACCAAGAGAAAGAAGTTTAAAAAAAAAAGAAAAAAAATAACATATGTTGAAGCCGGGTTTTGAACCCAGGACCTCAGACCCGATAAGGATCTTAACGAACTCAGCCAACCAACTGGTCTGCAAACATTTTGTTAATTATATATGGAATAAAATGTATATAAGGTATAGTTAGGAACATTGAAAATGAATCGAAACGAAAAGTGCGCAGCTGAGGAATCGAAGCCGTGACCTTAGAGTTGGTCAAAATCCGGCTGACCAAGTGATCCAGCCGTCGGTTTTGTTTAGAAAAGGTAGGAAAATCTATTTAACAAGTTAACAGAATATGGAGATTATAAAGAGGGATAAGTTGAGGAGGTAAATTCCCGAGCCCTAATTTCTCCCGAATCTTTTCCTCTTCTCTCCTCGCGTCTCTCTTCTACGCGCGATGGCCGTGCTCGGGCGAAAGGCAAGGAAAGCTAGGGTTCTTCCTTCGGCGGTCGACGAGGGGTTGTTCCGAGAGCTTCTCACATCTTTGGGACCGTCTCACCAAGGGGAGCAAGAAGATAGGGAGAGATCGTCGAGAAAGTGAGTTTATCCGAACCCTAGAGCTGCCTTTCTCCTTCGGTGGTGAGACCAAGAACGCACTGTAAGTGCTCTCACCTGCAGTAAGAGTAGTTTCCTTCGATTGGTTTTCGATTGGTTTGGTGTTCGGATAGAAATGGGAAGCAAGTTCTGAGTTCTTGTTGAGATTGAATTCATTGTTGTTTTTGTTCCTAATTGTAGACCGAGGTCTACTCTTTTAGGATTGGTCTGCTCTAATAAAGGATTATGAGAAGTATGAGTAAAGGAAAGAAAGAAAAAGGTCAAGACTTTAAGTAAATCCTAAAGTCAAGACTTTAGGGATTTTGGCACACAAGGTGCTATTAAAATGCCAAGGCATTTAAAGAAGAAGTAATTAAGATTATAAGTATTTTATTTTCAAGAAGAGGCTAGTACCTGACTTCCGAGGTTCTCGTTAAACAAATCCAGGTGTCCAATTCCGAGGTCTTGGCCTTGGTAGACCGAGGTCTGCTCTTTTAGGATTGGTGGCTCGCTACCCCAACCTATTAGGGAACGCGCATAAGATGGTACTACGCCTGGGCCCAAGAAGAAGTTGATTATTATTTTGAAATATTATAAGTATAAGTTTTTGAACAAGTAAAACGAGTTTTACATAAACATAAAGTATTAAAGATTAAGTTAGAACAAATGAAATAAGTTTCATATAGTTCTAAAAATCAGTAAGTTTAGTTCTTTATTCTACAATGTTTATCTAGTGGATGAGTATTTTTCATGTTTACCTATTAGATGAGCAGCATGATTAGCTATTAGAATTACATGAGTAGATTCCTTAGCTTTTCTTTGCTATTAGTTTGACATGAGCAGTTATGTTTATGCTTTATTTCTTTTTAGAGCATATAGTTTCTAGTTCTTTTCGTATACATGCACATTCGTGATTTTGTGAGTTAGATAGCGCTTACTAAGTAAATTTTGCTTATAGATTGCATTTCCTCTTACTGCAGATAAAGGAAGGCGACAAGGTGGCGCAGATGATGTGTGATGCCAGGACTATGGAAGCCTTGGGACTAGGAAAGAAGTTTTAATTTTAGTTTCCATATTTTAGTTATTGTAAACATTTGAGTTGTATTTTAAGTTCATGTCATTTGAGATTATTCTGTTTAGATTGCATGTAGGATGAGTTCAGTTTAATAAGTAGATATTTGTGTGTTTAATACTTATTTAACTGCGTGGGTGTTTGATAAATGTTCCAGCCGCCTGTGGCTGATGTATACTATGCTTGTATCTTGGTTTATAGTCACCAGTACAAGGGAGACTCTGCCGAAATTTTTCGGTAGGGTTTCCATGTGATTTTTAATCATACCGGTTAAGTAGAGTTAGTAGTTAAGTAACGGTCACTCTTAGGTAGTAGTAGTAGTAAGAAGAGTGGTTGTTACTCCAAATTCCTCTAGCAATTTAAATAAAGAACCTAACTACATTCTTAGCAAAAACCCAGATCATAGCAATTTGGCACAGTAGTCCTAGCTTATCAAATTCGGCACAGCAAATCTTAAAAGAAACTTAGCATATGATTCTATTCAACAGCAAAATCCGAGAATGGCATCTCAACAAAGCAAGGAAGAAAAACCCTAGCATATACTTCTACTCGACACAGCAAGATCCGGGAGCAAGGAGACAAAATCCAAGAAAATTTGGTGCAACTCCTACCACAGGTGAGTAGTACTTACCGAGCGTTCTTGGACTTACAACCGAGAAGAGGAAGACTCTAGGGTTTGCGGAGAGGGGAAGATCTCGGCGGCTCCTTTGTGCTTCCGAGCTCCCTTCGTCGGGATGACCACGCACGGGTACAAACTGGCCGGGAAAAGCCCTCGCTGGCGCCGGAGAAACCCTTGCTCACTGCTGCGATTTCGTCTGAGATGGGAAGGCACCGTCGGGAGAGAACGGGGAAAGGAAGATCGGGTTTTCACGAGAAAGGGAAAACCTAATCCCTTTATAACTGGGTTTAATTCGATTCCCTACTATAACTTAAATATATTTCGATATAGGTTAGTTAAGAAAAGTTCGGTTGGTTTGTTGGTTAAGCGAATCTCTGCTTAACTCGAGGTTTCCGATTCAAACCTCAGCTTTGACAATTTTTTTGTCAAGACTTCCTTCATTTTGTAAAAATATCAAACGACTTCCAAAAATCGCGTAAAAATACTTTAAAATTTTCTAAAAACCTCTAGAATATTTTAAAAGCATCTCCAAATATTTTTACGGACATTTAGAACTCGAAATAGGGAAAGCTGGGTTGTTACATTAAGTATGTTAACCTTCAACGCATGTTTGAATATGTGTCTAAAACTGAAAATATAGATCTACAGATGTCAAAATTTCATTAAACAAGAGTCTTTGAGTTTCTAATTTTCTCTTGATTATAAATATATACTCATCCTTAATTTTAAAATAATATATTGAGTGTGGTGATTTTTTTAACCTGAATTAGGTCAAATTCAGGTTAAAAAATTACCATACTAAATATATTAGGTTAAAATTATGGATGTGGATATATTTATGAATGGTACAAAATTAGGAATCCATAGGAATCTGTTTCATGAAATTTTAACATCTCTAGGTCTATATTTAGGGTTTCTGACTGATTATTCTTTTTTATTTAATTTTTTGAAATCTAAGGTGAATACTGGATTCGTCCCCAAATCTAGGACGAATATAGGAATTCTTCCCAAAATCTGGGATGAATCCAGGAATTTGTCCCAAAATCTAGGACGAATCTAGGTATTCATCCCAAAATCTGGGACGAATCCAGGATTCATCCCAGAATCAAAAAAATAATTAAGAAAATAAAAATGAATCGGAGGCTCTAAAGATAGACCTAGAGATCTTATAATTTCATGGAACAAGTTTCTATGCATTCATATTTTTCTCCTCATCATAAAAATATCATAATCCTTAATTTTAAAATAATATATTGAGTTTGGTGATTTTTTTAACTTGAATTAGGTCAAATTCAGGTTAAAAAATTATCATACTAAATATATTAGCTTAAAATTATGGATGAGGATATTTACAATCGGTACAAAATTAGGAATCAATAGAAACTTGTTTTATGAAATTCTGACATCTCTAGGTCCATATTTAGTGCCTTCGATTAATTTTTCTTAATTTTTTTTAATTCTGGAACAAATCTTGGATTCGTCCTAGATTTTGAGACGAATCCAAGATTTGTCCCAAATTTAAAAAAATAAAAAAATCAATCATAGCCTTAAATATGGACCTAGAGATATCGGAATTTCATAAATAAAGTTTCTATGCATTCATATTTTTCTCCCGATCATTAAAATATCATAATCCAGAATTGTAACCTAATATTTTGAGTGTGATATATTTTTAACCCGAATTTGATGTAATTCAGGTTAAAAAATCACCACACTAAATATATTAGGTTAAAATTATGGATGAAGACATATTTACGATTGGTACAAAATTAGGAACCCATAGAAACTTGCTTTATGAAATTCCTACATCTCAAGCTTCATATTTAGTGCCTCCGATTAATTTTTCTTTTATTTTTTTTAATTCTGGGATGAATCCAAGATTCATCCTAGATTTAAAAAAATAAAAAAGAAAAAGAAAAATCTTTCAGAAGCCCTAAATATGGAGCTAGAGATTTCAGAATTTCATGATACAAGTTTCTATGCATTCGTATTTTTCTCCTGATCATTAAAATATCATAATCCAGAATTTTAACCTAATATTTTGAGGGTGGTGTATTTTTAACCTGAATTTGACCTAATTCAGGTTAAAAAATTATCACACTAAATATATTATTTTAAAATTATGGATGAAGACATATTTACGATAGGTACAAAATTAGAAATCCATAGAAACTTATTTGATGAAATTCTTACATTTCTAGATCCATATTAGTGCATTCGATTATTTTTTCTTTTATTTTTTTTTTTTAAATCTGGGACGAATCCAAGATTCGCCCCAAAATCTGGGACGAATCCAAGATTCGTCCCAGATTTAAAAAAAAATAAAAAAATAAAAATCATTTGAAAGCCCTAAATATGGACATAGAGATCTCGGAATTTCATGAAATATGTTTCTATGCATTCGTATTTTTCTCCTGATTATAAAAATATCATAATCCAGAATTTTAACCTTATATTTTGAGTGTGGTGTATTTTTAACCCGAATTTGACATAATTCAAGTTAAAAAATTACCACACTAAATATATTAGGTTAAAATTATGGATGAGGACATATTTACGATCGGTACAAAATTAGGAACCTATAGAAATTTATTTTATGAAATTTCGACATCTCTAGGTCCATATTTAGTATCTCTGATTAATTTTTCTTTTATTTTTTTAAATTCTGGGATGAATCTTGGATTCGTCCCAAAATTTGGGACGAATCCAAGATTTGTCCCAAATTTAAAAATATAAAAAATCATTCAGAAGCCCTAAATATGAATCTAGAGATCTCGAAATTTCATGAAATAAGGTGGTGTTTGGTTTAGAGGTTTGGAAATGAGGGAATGGATTCATTCTCAAACCTTGTGTTTGGTTGATGGGAATGGGAATCAAGATTTTGGAATGAATTTCAATAATTTTGGTATGAATGAAACCCACCCCCTCCCTTGGGTTTTGATGGAATGAGAATAAGAATTAAGTTTGGACGAAAATACCCTTAGTATATTTGTTCAATTTTTCTTTCATTTCTATTGGTGCAATCGACCTCCAAGGTTTTAATATTAGACAAATATGTTTAAGTATGGAGCTTGATCAAGGAAAGTCCTAGTTGTAGGCTAAGCAAGGGGAGAAATTTCGGTAGATCGTGGAAGCCAGGTGGATAGGTCTGGAGGACCTGATCCCTGGGTAGCCGAATACTTAGTCCTAGTTGTAGGCTAGGTAAGGAAAATCTTGGTATATCGTGGAAGCCAGGTGGATAGGTCTGGAGGACTTAATCCCTGGATAGCTGAATACTGAGTCTTGGTGAGTGAAGCCAAGTGGAGAAAATCCTAGGGGGTTGGTAACCTTAGGTTCTGGTGAGTGAAGCCAGATGAAGTAAATCCTAGGGGGTGGTAACCTTAGGTAATGAGAAGTCTTGGAGGAGTGAACTCCAAGCAAGGTTGTTCGGATGGTTTCCGGTCGACCGCGCGCGGTCGACCAGACCAGCGGATCTTGGTAAATCTAGGTTTAGGTTTACCATTGTATTCTGTATTACTATTATTGCTGTTGGCTAATGTAGTATTGCAGGAAAAGTCTTAGTGGATCGGGCGATCAGACATTGAGCTGGCAAAAGTCTAAACAAGTCTGGAGGACCAAGGTTTGGTAGGTAAGTTGAGGTATGCAACTGGAGGAGCGATAGTGAGATCGGGTTCCTAAAGGGAACAACCATAGGTCGCTAATCCAACTGAAGAAACCGGGAAGGTTTCCAAGTTGAGATCAAGACAGTTCTATTGTCTATATTACTCATGCATTATATTACTGTGCTAACCTTTGTTTTGCAGGAATACTATTTAACTCTGTTTTGTAGATTCGGTCTGATCAATCGACCGAACAGGAGGATCGGTCGACCGAACCAGCTTGACTCAGACCAGAGATCAGTTCAGACCAAAGCGAAGCACAGTCCGATCGAAGCTTGATCGGTCGACCGAACCAGGGATCGGTCGACCGATCCAATCAGTATTAATGGAACATTAAATGAAGATCTCAGCAGATTTCGACGAACAGGGAAGGAAGCTGTTCGGTCGACCGAAAAAGATGTTCGGTCGACCGAACCCTTAATGACCAGTTAATGCAGAAGATTGAGCCAGCGTCAGACTCCAGCCAGGAAGGAAGGGAGCAGGTTCGGTTGACCGAACCCAAGGATCGGTCGACCGAACCCAAGGATCGGTCGACCGAACATTGACGATTCTTATAAAAGTGAAGCTCCAGGTCCGTGGCTGGGTAACGGGTTCTGATATCATCTTTGTGAAAAAGTTGTTCGTGCTACTACTCTTCTACACATCCATCAAGCAAGTTGTTGTACCATCCAAGAAGTGTCGATCGAGCTACATCTTCTATCTAAGTAATCGGTATATTTGTTTAACTTGCATTGTACCTAATTTAAGTAAGATAGTAGGCTGTTACTATTTTACTCTGCTCATTTGTATGATCTGCTTCTTTCCGAGGATCTCGGAAATAAGAGTTATAGTGGATTGCCCATCGGTGAGATCAAGGATCGCGGGCCTTCGAGTAGGAGTCGAGCTAGGCTCCGAATGAAGTAAAAGAACTTGTCTCTTTTCTTATTTTCTGCTGCACAATTCTGATTTACAAAATAAAAGAAAAGTTTTAAAGCAAGCGATATTCACCCCCCCTATCGCTAGCATTCGATCTATCAATTTCACTCTCTCTTCTTGTTCTCTCTCATCATACTTTCTCTCTCCTCATTCTATCATCATATTTTCTCTCTCAACATACTTTCTATCTCCTCATTCTCTCTCATCACACATTCTCTACCATTCTCTCTGTATTCTCTTTCATCACACACTCTCTCTCATTATTTTTCTCTCTCTTCATTCTCTCTTCATTTTTTCATCATACTTTCTTTTCTCAATCTCTCTTACCATACTCTCTCTCTCTCTCCATATTTCTTCTCATCACACTTTCTCTCTCTTCATTCTCTTCCATCGCACTCTCTCTCCTCATTCTCTCTCATCACATATTCTCTACTATTTTCTCTTTATATTCTTTGTCATCATACACTCTCTCATTATTTTCTCTCTCTTCATTCTCTCCTTATTTTTTCATCATACTTTCTCTCTTAGCGTACTTTCTCTCTCCTCAATCTCTCTTACTATACTCTCTCTCCATATTTTCTCTCATCATACTTTCTCTCTCTTCATTCTCTTCCATCACACTCTCTCCTCATTTTCTCTCATCACACTTTCCCTCTCTTCATTTTTTCCCATCACACTTTCTCTCTCATCACATTTTCTCATCATACTTTCTCTCCTCAATCTCTCATTTTCTCTCATCACACTTTCTCTCTCTTCATTTTTTCCTATCACTCTTTCTCTCTTAGCACACTTTCTCTCTCATCATACTTTTTCTCTTCTCAATCTCTCCTATCACGTTCTCTCTCCTCATTTTCTCTCATCACACTTTCTCTCTCTTCATTTTCCTATCACACTTTCTCTCTCATCACACTTTCTCTCTCATCATTCTCTCTCATCATATGTTTCTCTCACATTCAAATTTCTCTTCCATTTAATTTTTTCTCTTATTTTCCTCTATGGGTAAAAAAGAAAATTTAGGTTCATTTTAATTGAAAATACTCAACTAATCAAACATTATTTTTAAGAGTGATACCCAAACTCATACTCATTCCCATTCCACTATACTATGATACACATTCTCATTCTGATTCGTAGGAGATAACCAAATGCCACCTAAGTTTCTATGTATTCATATTTTTCTCCTAATCATAAAATATCATATTCCATAATTTTAACCTAATAGTTTGAGTGTGATGTATTTTTATCCCGAATTTGACATAATTTGGATTAAAAAATTACCACACTAAATATATTAGGTTAAAATTATGGATGAGGACATATTTATGATCGGTACAAAATTAGGAACCCATAGAAACTTATTTCATGAAATTCTAACATCTCTAGGTCCATATTTAGTGCCTCCGATTATTTATTTTTTATTTTTTTAATTGTAGGACGAATCTTGGATTCGTCCCAAAATCTAGGAAGAACCAAAATTTGGGACAAATCCAAGATTCGTCCCAAAATCTAGGACGAATCCAAGATTTGTCCCAAATTTGAAAAAAAAAGAAAAATCTTTCAGAAGCCCTAAATATAGACCTAGAGATCTCAGAATTTCATGAAATAAGTTTCTATGCATTCGTATTTTTCTCCTGATCATAAAAATATCATAATCCAAAATTTTAACCTAATATTTTGACTGTGATGATTTTTTAACCTGAATTTGATGTAATTCGGGTTAAAAAAATTACCATACTAAATATATTTGGTTAAAATTATGGATGAGGATATATTTATGATCAGTACAAAATTAAGAACCCATAGAAACTTGTTTCATGAAATTTTTACATCTCTAAGTGCATATTTAGTGCCTCAAATTAATTTTTCTCTTGTTTTTTTTTAAATTTTGGGACGAATCTTGGATTCATCCCAAAATCTATGATGAATCCTGGATTCGTCCCAAAATCTGGGACAAATATTGGATTCGTCGTAAAAATTAGGCACAAAAATGGCAACAAAATTATTTTGTTTCTAAAAACACCCTAAATTCCCTCCCATAGAACACTTTTCTTCAACCATCGATCTTCTTCTCGGTGGCAGCGGTAGTCTTCTCCAGCGGAGGCGCAGGTAATGCCTCTCCCCTCTCCCCTCTTCTGATACGTGTACCTAGACCTTCTTATTTGAGCCATTTATTTGGTACATGTTTTATGGAGGTAGATATGGTCAGGATTTTCATGCTTAGTGTCATGCACCATCTTGCATGATTACATGCTGAGCGATTGGTAGTCCCATTATTGTTGAGCTCATCGCCAGTTACATGGATCTGCACACACAACCATTCGTGGGTTAGTGGTATATCAGGTAGGGTGTGTGACAGTTTGCTCTGTCAGTGCTCCGCTGGTCCACTCATGGGTACCGTGACGCAGCTTGGTAGCATGACAGGGGTCCCTCCTCTAGATTATCTCAGGGAGATGAGAGCATTGATCTCCCCCACTTATAATTTGGGGTAGGAGGATAGGTGTACTCTGACGACATCCTGTCCACTCGGTCACTCATCAGGAGAAGTGATGGCAGAGTGCACAGTTATCATAGCTCTACCCACTCGGTCTCACCATCATGTGTGAGATGGCTGACTGGCGTCAGGGGTGACCATGTCATTAGCATCATATGCATGGATTACATTTATTGCTTGTGTTTGTCGCACTTTGTTTGCTGCATATTTGGTGGATGCATATGATTGACATGCATACAGGAGATATGATATTTTCAGTCTAACGACCTTATTATCCTGATAGGAGATCCTGGTGAGTACAACTTCTCCCATTCCTTTCAGTTGCATTTTCCATTATTATTTTAGGAGACTGTACGCATAATTTTTACTATCGATTATTTCTTACTATGCATGTCAGCTTGGTATCTGCTGAGTGTTGGACTCACCCCGTTGATTATTACTATTTCAGGTTGAAGTTGTCAGGAGGTTCCAATCGCTAGTCCCCCACCACTTGTTGCGACGGGTTCACGTATTTTGGGCTTTTTGATTTACTTGTTACATTTTATATACTTGTGATGTATAACTGTACTCATGGATGTTTATCGAGTTTTGGTCTACTGCTTTTGTTTTTCGCTGAGTTGGATTTTTGTTGTGGGTTTAAGTTTTCCGTTGTATTAGTGGAGTAGGTTTTTATTTAGATAAATTGTGTGGTTGTGTCAGCCAAAGGCTGAGTTAATATAAACTGCGTGGATTGTTAGCTATTTTTATTGTTATTGTTCCAGTCGTGTTGGTCGAGGTTTGTGTGGCCCTGAGGGCTTGTAGTAATATTTCAGATTATCACTAGTACAGAGAAGATGTTGTCGAAATTTTCTCGATAAGGGACTCCCCCGGGGCGTGATAGTTCTAGCTATGGTTAGGTAGGTGGAAAACGCTAGGGGTGGTAACCATAGGTACTAGGGGGTGGTAACCCTAGGCGAAAAGTCTTGGAAGGTCGAGCTCTTTGAGCAAAACCCTATAGTCGGGTACTCTAAGTGAAAACCTTAGTGGTTGCGGACGAGGTGGAAGTCTGGACGGGTCGTGGAGCGGATGTCCAGCTGAAAGTCCTAAAGCCTCGGGCGCTTAACAAAAGTCCAGTCAGTCTGGATAACTGGTCTAGCAATAGGTAACTTCTCCTGAGAGGAGTAAGTGAGGACGCATTCCTCGTTGAGGGAACAGTAGGCGTCAGTTCAACCTAGGGTTTTTGGAAGAAAACCAAAATTAGAACCGGACAGTCCGAAGTCTTTCAAGTTATTTATTTACATATTAATTGCTATTTTCTAACTTTATTTTGTAGGAAACTAACAAGTTTTGTAGGGTCAGACTTAGCCTTGATCGGTCGACCGAACAGTCGGATGGGTCGACCGAACCCTAGTATAGGAAAATCAGATTTCTAGAGATTAGACTAGGTTCTATCTAGGGATCAGTTGATCGAACCTCAGGATCGGTCTACCGAACAGAGGATAAGCGATGACCGGATCAAGCCAGGTTGATCAGATCAGATATGGTGGAGACTATCAGCTGATCGGTCGACTAAATGGAGGGATCAGTCAACCGAATGAAGGCTCATCCAGAGAGGCTGCATCTGGATGGAAGGCCCGGTGGATTCAGCAAGTTTGATCGACCGAACCTGGGGATTGGTCAACCGATTCAGGTCGAGTCAAACCTGATCCTGAGATCAGATAATCTGGATTAGGTATGAAGAGGCTATAGAAAGGCGTCTCGGCCAGCTACTTCGAAAATGATCATTCATAGCAATCTTCTAAGTTGCACGCTACACCGAAACGACTCAACAACACTCAGTTGTTGTTCTGACAATCGACGAACCAATTCCTAATCATATATTGTTGGTATAATCTATTTTTATGTTCAGTACTTGTACTTAGATATTTGTAAAGAATTTTGGATCTATAGTGATTGCCCAACGTAAATGATCAACGATCGCGGGCCTTGGAGTAGGAGGCATCACAGGCTCTTAACCAAGTAAAAGAAACCTGCTAGCGATTGTGTTTATTTCTTTTCTTTATTCTGTTGTGTTATTCTGAGTTTTTTGAAATGAATGAATTATCCACGAGTATTATTCACCCCCCCCTCTCTAGCATATCATCGATCCTACAATCACACCTCAAGAAGGAGTTACCTTGCTGGATCATGGAGGCACCCTCGCACCTCTCTTGGATGCACCCTAGATCAACCGAGGTGCCTCCCATCGACCAAAGTCATTGGTTGATCATTGAAGTTTGGATAAAGTTTTATCCATACTAAAAGCACCTCCACCTGATCTGAGGCATCTCAAGGCCACATCAACACAATGATGACATCTTCTAGGAAGCTATAAAAAACCTCTGGAGCTAAGAATTAAATATCAACAATTCTATTCATTTTTCTAGTCATTTATGAGCTTGTCAAATTGTGTGAGGCTACTCCGCCTTGATCAAAGGAGTTTTTACTAGTGAAACTTTTTTATTGCCTTAGATTAACAATCATTTCAGTTGTAACCAAATAAACCTTTTTTTCTTTTTTACTTTTTGTTAAATTGTTGTTTTTATGTTAATTATCTATTTTTACTAATATTGTGTCCTTACAAAGTTCAAATAGCAAAAGAATTTTCTAACTTTTTTTTAGGTCTATTCACCCCCCCCCCTAGCTAGCCTAGACATACAATTTCTACATGATCTCCTGTATGCTCCTGAGATTCAAGGGAATTTAGTTTCCATTAATAGTCTTCTTGATTTAGGTTATTGTATAAACTTTTACAGGCGTTGTGTGAAACTAAGAATTAATTCTGTGTTAATAGGATATGACTATGTATCAAAAGATTTCATGGTTCTTAATGTAGAACCAGATATTAATTATAGCAATAATGGTTATTTTTTAAACATTGCTCTTACTAGTGATGCTGATATAAATTATGAAGTTTACCATGATAGATTAGGGCATATAAGACAAGAACGAATGAATAGATTAGCAAAAGAGGCTCTGCTAGTCACTCATATTAAAGTTAACTTGTTTATATACGAGCATTGTTTTACTGAAAAAGCAACTAGGAAACCATTTGATAAGGCTATTAGGGTTAAATCACTATTACAATTAATTCATTCAGATATTTATGATCCAATGAATGTAAAGGCTAGAAATAAAAGTTCTTATTTTATTACATTAATTGATGATTTCACTCATTTTGGTCATGTGTATTTGATCTCTCATAAGTCTAAAGCATTAGATTGCTTCAATCATTATTTGAACAAAATTGAAAATCAATTGGAACGTAAGGTTAAAACCTTATGCAATGACCGTGAAGGTGAATATTTGTATTATCAATTCAAGATAATATGTAATGAGAAAGGGATTATTAGATAGTTAACTATCCTAGGAACTTCACAGCAAAATGGAGTTGCTGAAAGAAAAAATTAAACTCTTCTATATATGGTTAGGTCCATGATGACTCGAGCTAATTTGCTAATTTTCTATTAGGAAGATGCATGATTAGTTGCAACCTATATACTTAATTGAGTACCTTCTAAATCTGTTCCAACTACTCTATGAACGTTGGACAGACAAAAAATCAGACTTGAGTAATCTGAGACCTTGGAGGTTAGCTACCAATGTTCATGATAAGACTCACAAATATAAAAAAAAATTATGACGCAAAGATAAGAAGAGTATCTTTGTAAGATATTTTGATACTTCTAAGAGTTATATTTTCATTAGTGAGCAACAAGATAGAATCATCTCTGAAATAGAGTCTAGAGATGCTACTTTTCTCGAAACTGAGTTTCCAACAAGAGGTGAAGTTGATAAAACAATTCCATTATTTGCAATAGAGGAGAATAACAATGTTCCTTTATTAATAAATCAGGTATCACGAGAGATGCTTGAATCTAGTCAACCTAGTGGGAGTGATTTGTCATTGACTAATTTAGTTTCTCAACAATCTAACCTTTAAAGAAGTAGTCGTTAGATTATTCCTTGGAGAAGGCTTGATAATGAGAATAAGATATTAATGATTCTCCCAATTGACTATGAGAAATCTCAAATGGTTAAGGAAACTTTGAGATGCTCAGTTAAAGAAGAATGGAAAGTTGCGATGGATAAGGAAATGGAGTCTATGAGAAAGAATCAAGTTTGAGATTTAGTCGATCTTCCTCCGGGCCAAAGGACTATTAGGAATAAGTGAATTCTTAAAATCAAGAGGAAAGTGGATGGATCGATTAATCGATACAAAGTTCTATTAGTTGTAAAAGGATATACCCAAATGAAGGGTATTAATTTTAAAGAGACATTCTCCCTAGTTATAAAGTTTGTGTCAATACGTGTCATCCTAGCTATAGTAGCATACTTTTATATGTAATTTCATCAGATGGATATAAAAACATATTTCCTTAATGATAATCTTGACAAAAAAATCTATATGGCACAACCAAAAGGTTATATTACTGAAGGCCAAGAGAATAGAGTATGTAGACTAAAAAAATCTATATATAGACTAAAGCAAGCATCAAGATAATAGAACATAAGATTTAATGAATTTATTTTATTTTATGGTTTTGAAATGATAAATAAGGATTATTATATTTACCTAAGAAAAAAAAAAGGAAAGTTTGTCATATTATCATTATATGTTGATGATATGCTAATAGGTTAAAGTGATAGAAAATGTGTGATAGAAGTCAAATCATGGCTTTCATCATAATTTAACATAATAAATATGGGAGAAGCTGAGTATATCTTAGGAGTAAAAATCATTAGAAATCGATCAAAAAGACTTTTGGGTTTGTCTCAAGAGGCTTATATCACAAAGATGATACAATACTTTAATATGTTAGATTGCAACATTGAAAAAATGCCTATAGCAAAAGGTATTATTCTGAGCAAAAGTATGTATCCCAAGATCCTTAAAGAAATAGCCGAAATGAAGAAAAAATTCATATGGCAGTGTCATTGGTAGCTTAATGTACACTATGTAGTGTTCTCATCCTGATATAAGCTATGTTGTTGGCTTAGTTAGTCATTTCCAGTTAAATCCAATATCGAGACATTAGAAGTGGTGAAAAGGATATTTAAATATCTCAAAGGGATAGCAGACTATTGTTTGTATTTCCAAGGATTAAATATATGCCTTAAGGGCTATACAGGTGTAGATTAGGCGGGAGACCTTGATGATAAAAAATTCATATCTAGCTATACTTTATTGTTGAATGGTGGTGCTATCTCATGGAATAGCAAGAAAGATGCTTGTGTAGCGCTGTCAACAATGGAAGCTGAGTATGTGGCTTGCGCAATGGCTATGTAAGAAGTTGTTTGATTGAGAAGGTTCCTAAAGCATCTGAAGGTTGCTGAGGATAGTGAGAGTCCTATTTTCATGTACTGTGATAGTCAAGCTGCTATAGCTTTTTTCAAGGATCCCAAATATCACAATAAGAGAAAGCACATAAAAATTAAGTATAATTTTATAAGAAATATTGTTGACAAGAAAAAGATAATTCTTGAGTATATCCTTATATATGTTATGCTTGCAGATCCTTTTACTAAGCCATTAACTAAAGAGTCATTAAAGGACATGTAAAGTTTTTAGAACTTAATAAAAGGTAACACTTTGTAAAAATAATTAGATATATGAAATGTCATGATCTATTCAATGTAAATGTCTTTGTTACATTTGGATAAAAGTCTCAGTGAGCATGTTGGTAGATTGAGATCGATCCACTCACATGGACAATCATCTCTATTTGTTAAGTATAAATAGAGGTAAGACCGTTACTTATGGGACAACCTATGTAACTGTGAATAGAGACATATACATTAGTTAACGTTGTCTTAATAATTATATCAAGATGAAATCATTTATGTATTAATAATGATTGAAGTAAAAAAAAACCCACCATTTACTGAATATGCTTAAAGCTAGATTGGAATCATATGTTGAATTCAAGATTAAACATTAGGTATGTCTTGATCAAAATCTATATGATGTTAAATTTTGAGAAAAACATGCCTCTTTTTTGTAAAGAGAAAAATATCATAGCATATGATTCATACCACATGTACTATGGCGACAATAAGTGTAATAGGAGAATGGATCTCTATTTCTCTATTATGTGAGACCCTTGAAATTATAAGTTAAATTCAATCTTACCCTAATTGACTATTTAACTATCTACTTGAAGCTCTAATTAGTGTCTCCTACTTTAGCATGTTTTCTATTGACTATGGATGATTCAGTTGATTCGGTTTGTTGACCATAATTAGGAAAGAGAGTGATTAGAATGAATAGATTCTAACTAAAAAGGAAGATTAATATTGATTTATAGCTTTAACATTTATTCACTGGTCGATTAGTTACATTTTTTTGTTAAGTACTTAAAATATGATTATTAATAATTGTATTGATTGAAGTGTTGTACATGCTATTGACATAATAGTCATTATGAGATATTAGAGATGTTCATATTGATATAAATAATTTAATTTAGGGTAAAGGTAAGATATTGATGTCTCAAATTCATTCTATAAAGCAACTAAGTTAAGTATAACAACTTTCTTAGCAGTGATTGCTCAGTATACTTGCTATTATACGAACTATTTTCACTAAAGTATGAATTAAATGTTCTTATATGGTCTTTATGACTAGATAACTTTTATGAATTGACTTGGACAAGTAGGAGATGTTGACATTAAGAAAATAAAAGAGTGTTGACGTTAAGAAGAGGAAAGGGCGCCTCTTTCCCTTCTTTTTCCAACCCAGTCATCTTCCTCTCCTATATATATACATCTAAGCCAATCGCTAGGGCGTGTGAGAGAAAAAGGAAGAGAACATCAAGAGGTCAAGAGGATTGTTCATTCGGAATTTAGTTCGTGAAATTATAAAAGATAGTTTGATTGGTGATCACTCTTATGATGACAACTTCTTTCTCTTCCCATCTTCTTCTCTAAGCTCTATAAGCTTTTACAATTTACATATTTCATTTTCTATAGTTTTTTCTTACTTTAGAACCTACGTGTATTATAGAAATTGGGGATTTCAGGTACACTTATTCTTTTACATTGTACTAATCATTCTAACTTATTTTTTTATTATGCTAATAAAAAAAGATATTTTCTCTGTCTGGCAACTTTAAAAATATTTCTCATTTTCACTATCCAAATATTTCAAAAATCATAATTTCTGGTTTTTAAACATAAAGTATTCAATTTCTGTTGCACTTATTTCTTAAATAATTATGAAAAAATTGAAATAATTTCTATTGCACTTATTTCTTTAAATTTCATAGAGGTCGACCTCTAGCCCTAGGAGTCATCTTATGATCATATGCAACTCGTGCATGAGAGCCAAGGCCATAGAGGACATTCTTTTTACTTCTACTAATAACATCATAATATATTTCATTTATAGTTTTATCTGATAGAATCTGTATGCCCCCTCCCTCTACAACAGGCTGAGACGCTTGTGCAACTCAGTCAATCATATTGTCCTATTAAAAAAAATAAAATAATTAATAACTAATAAACAATTAACAAAGCTAATCGGTAAAGTTTATATTCTTACGTCTATGACTTTTGATTTTGAATCCATAAATGTGCCATCTTTTTCCTTGTAGGTTTTGCGAAATAAGCCCCAACAAGTACCAGGTTTTTCTAAAGTCTTTTCTGTTGGGGTTGCAAGGTTGCAAACATAGTCCCACATTTAAAACACATGGGAAAGATCATGGATTTATAAAGAGAAAGATATTTCCATTGGAATGAGGCCTTTTGGGTAGAGCCCAAGAGCAAAACCATGAGGACTTAAGCCCAAAGTGGACAATATCATGCCATTGTAGAGATATCTAAATTCTTTTCGATCCTACAATTGGTATCAGAGCCCGGACTACCAGAAGGTTTAATCGCCGACTGTGCACAAGAGCTATGGTCTGATTGAGCCATGTAGGTACAATATTGACCTCGAACAAAGAAAGTGGGGGCTCCTATCTTCAGATCAAGAGGACCAGATACTAGGCAGGAAGTCCTAATTGTGGCTAGGTAAGGAAGTCCTAGTTACGGCTAGGCAAAGAAGTCCTAGTAGGTCGGGTGGACCGAGGGGCAGGAAGACCTGGTGGGTCGAGGATCAGACATGGGAAGCCTGTGATCCTTTGTTTAAGGGGGGGGGATTGATGGGGTTGCAAGGTTGCAAACATAGTCCCACATTGAAACACACATGGGAAAGATCATGGGTTTATAAAATGAAAGATATCTCCATTGGAATGAGGCCTTTTGGGTAGAGCCAAGAGCAAAACCATGAGGACTTAGGCCCAAAGTGGACAATATCATGTCATTGTGGAGATATCTAAATTTTTTTCGATCCTACATTTTCTTGCATAGATAAAATATTAAAAAGATTAAAATAAGTTTACTTACTCCAATTAGGCCCAAACGATATTGTAAACTAACCAATTCTATGGCATGCTCAACCATAAATCGAGATCCACCCGTATGCTTTGAAGATCCTATGTGTTGGTACGGGAAGCATCCGACGATCGAACCTGAGTTTTGATAATGACAAAGGATTCAAAGTTAAGGTTTGTGGTGATCTAACATGTTGAATAAGTGTTTCAGGAAAGTCCTAGCTGCGGTTAGGCAAAGGGAAAATCCTAAGGGGTGGTAACCTTAGGTCCTAGGGAGTGGTAACCCTAGGTGAGGGAAAATCCTAAGGGGTGGTAACCTTAGGTCCTAGGGAGTGGTAACCCTAGGTGAGGGAAAATCCTAAGGGGTGGTAACCTTAGGTCCTAGGGGGAGGTAACCCTAGGTGAGGGAAAACCCTAAGGGGTGGCAACCTTAGGTCCTAGGGGGCGGTAACCCTAGGTGAAGGAAAACCCTAAGGGGCGGTAACCTTAGGTCCTAGGGGGTGGCAACCCTAGGTGGAGAAAAACCCTAGGGGGCGGTAACCCTAGGTCCTAGGGGGTGGTAACCCTAGGCGGAAAGTCCAGTCGATCTGGGGGACCGGACTGACATCAGGTAATCTCTCCTGAGGGGAGTAGGTGAGGACGCGTTCCCCGTAGAGGGAACAGTAGGCGTCGGGTCGACCTAGGGTTTCCGGTTGGAAATCCGAAGTCAGACTCGGACAGTCCGAAGACTGTCAGTTCTTCTTTACTATGATTTATCAGATTCTAACACTGTCTTGCAGGGTATTTGCTCGGACTAACCTTGTTTTGCAGGAGAGGAACCTGCTGGAAAAAGGTGGTCCGGGCGCCCGGGATGGATCCGGGCGCCCGGAGGTCCAGGCGCCCGGAACAGGTCCGGGCGCCCGGAGCATCCTGGTTGGTTGGCCACGTCACACTCCAGGCGCCCGGAAGGGATCCAGGCGCCCGGAATGTCATATAAAAAGAGGGTCGAGGGAGCAGCTAAACAAGACAAGATATTCTAAGCTTTCTTCTGTGAAGTGCTGCCATCGAGACGACCTTGAAGTGCTACGACTCGACGCTGACGACCCGAAGCTCAGACTCTTCGATCTTTCGTTGTCGGTATTAGTTTTCGCTTTACATAATTGTAATCTCTACTGTATTCCAGTTGTAATATTTTACGAGCTTATAGTTGTTGCCCACGGAAAGCGATCAAGGATCGTGGGCCTTCGAGTAGGAGTCGTCACAGGCTCCGAACGAAGTAAACTCCCTGTGTCGTTCTGTGCTTGCTTTACTTTTTTCGCTGCGTTACTTAATTTTACGATTCTGATATTTCGAAAAACGAAATAGCCACGAGCGCTATTCACCCCCCCTCTAGCGCTTTCGATCCATCAATTGGTATTAGAGCGGGGTCATTTTGAATCAGTGCAACCACCATTCAAAATATTTTTCGTTGTATTTTCAGATTTTTCGGAGTCGATTAGAATTTAGCTTCATAGCTATATTCTAATTCTTTTTCTCGAATCGGTTTTCTGCTCGGAATTGGTGCAGCACCACCCGAGTTCGTGATCCATTTTCTTCCTTCCGCACTACTAAGCCAGGACCAAGTCCTGGAACATTTTGTCAGTTGTTTTATTTTTAGGTTGATCTGAAATGGCCCTTCAAGAAGGCTACAGTACAGCCCGCCCTTCGCTATTCACCGGAGATGACTTCGGGTACTGGAAGGGTCGGATGGAGGCATATCTCCAGACTCACTTTGAAGTCTGGATGATTGTCAAAATCGGACTCCAACTACCAACTGATAGCGCCAGCAAACCACTACCATACGAGGATTGGGACGCATCTCTGATTAAGAAGGTGGAAGCTAATGCCAAGGCAACCTGCACCCTCCAGTGCGACCTATCAAAAGAAGAACTCAACCGCGTCGGCCCCTTCAACAGTGCCAAAGAGTTGTGGGAGAAGCTCATTGAACTTCACGAAGGGACATTCGACACCAAAGTAAGTAAAAGAGACTTAATTTTCAATAAATTATTTAACATCAAATTGCAGGAAGGTGATCAGCTGCCGAACTCCATGCTCGGATTCAAGATCTTCTCAATGGTCTTCATGCAATTGGACAGAAGGTAGACAACCGGGACATCATAAGGTATTCTTTAAATGCTTTTCCAAGGAACACCTTGTGGGCATCCATGGTAGATGCCTACAAGGTCTCCAAGGACTTATCTACCATTAAGTTAGATGAACTTTTTGCAGAATTTGAACTTCACGAACAGACTAATGCACGCCCGACCGAGAGAGGGTTGGCTTTGGTTGCAGGAACAGGGAGAACACGCGAATCAAAAATCAAGCGCAGAACCGAACCTGAGTCAGAAGAAGAACCAGATTCGGAAGACGACGATGAACTTACAACCGAAATAGTCAACTTGGTAAAGAAGCTCTGCAAAAAGAAGAGCTTCAACAAAAAGGATGTCAGAAAGGCCATCCAGTCTAAAGAAGCCCAACCAAGCTCGAAGGTTAAATTCGAAGTGACCTGCTACAGGTGCAATCAGAAGGGGCACATCAAGGCAAACTGCCCGAACCAGAAGGATCCAAAGAAACCAAAGAGAAAGAAGGCATTGAAGGCAACATGGGACGAGTCTTCCTCCGAGGAATCCGATGACGAAGAACTAGAGCAGACTAATTTTCTCGCATTGACAGCCCGGGACTACACCAACGAATCCGGAAGCGAGAACGAATCGGAAGCCGAGTCCGAGAGAAGCCACGGATCCGCATCCGTTTCCGAAGGGCCAAACCCCTCTGTAAGTCAAAATAGGTTATATTGCATAATTAATTATTTAATGCATAAAGTAGCTAAGTCCAAAATTTGAATCAAGTCGCTTCTAAAGGAGGTAGCACTCCTTAAAGAGACGACTAATAACGAATCCTTGACTGATCCAGTTCAGACTGGAACCTCAACTCAAGTTCAAAAACTTGAGGAAGAGAATTCCAACCTGAAAAGTCAAGTCAAGGATTTGAAGACAACCTTAGAACGATTTTCCTTTGGATCCAAGAATCTTAACTTGATTCTTGGAACACAAAGGGCAATCTACAATCGAATTGGACTAGGATACAAAACGAAAAACAAATATAGGTCATACCTATCTCTCATATAAAGAACAAATAGAAAAATGGTCCAAGCATAGGTTGCCAAGTCCAACCTGATCAATCAAGTTGGACTTGGACAGTATTGGGTCCCTAAGGATCAAATACATTTCCTCAATAGACCTTATCGAGGCTATGATCCGGGGGAGCTAAAATGATAAAAATTTGAAATTAATTATTAATTATTAAAATTCAAAATTCAAATTTAAATTAATTATTAAAATTCAAATTTGAAATTAATTATTAAAATTCAAAATTCAAATTCAAAATTAATTATTAAAATTCAAAATATAAAATTTGAAATTAATTATTAATTATTAAAATTCAAAATTCAAAATTAATTATTAATTATTAAAATTCAAAATTCAAAATTCAAAATTAATAATTAATTATTAAAATTCAAAATTCAAATTCAAAATCAATTATTAAAAATCAAAAATCAAAATTAATTATTCAAAATTTAAATTCGAAACCAATTATTAAAATTCAATTTCAAAAATTTGAAATTAATTCAAAAATTCAAAAATCAAAATAGAGGGAGCATCCAGAATAGCTGGCAACTCCGAAATCTATTTACCCGACTGGGTAACCGAACTTAATCTACCCGAAATGGGTAAACAAGAGTAGATTACCCAACAGGGTAAGTAAGGATAGATTAAAAGGGTTAGATTTAACTTGAAACACAGTACTTGTGAAGTTTTTGGATGATAGTACGTTGGGAAAGCTTGGGCATCGCATGTCTAGGAAGATATGGCTTCGACCTGGTGCATTTGGCCAAGTGGAACTAACCGAAGCTACCCTTAAATGAATCCTAACTAGTTAGACCAAGGTTCAGTATTAAGTTCAATGGGTAGGACTATTTGGAAAACCTCAAAGGCATGGTTACTTTAATGAGCTCCTTGTGACTCACCATAGCCCAGAAGTTTATCCAAAGAACGCTTACTTGTTGAACCCAAAGCTAAACCCAAATCTAACATAAAGTTAAACTAAACCCTAAAAATTGAACTAATTCATCTCACAAAATGATGGGATCCCTTGATTGAAAACATACATCGGGTGAGATGACTAAGCAAATTAAAATTTAAATATTTTTCCAAATTAATTAACTTAATTATTTTTCAAATTTAAGTAAATTAGAAATTTATTCTTAAAATTAAACTCATTTAAAAAAAAAATGAACAAAACAGGGGTCAAAAACCAGGGGCGGGCGCCCCCGGTATACGGACCCGGGGCGCCCGCAGAGGACCTAGGCGCCTCGCCTCACACAACCCCGGGCGCTCGGAACAGGTCCAGGCGCCCGGACTCCCTTATAAATAGGGAGCAGGGGGTGCCCCCTACCCTTGTACCTCCAAGTTTTCCTTAATCTTTTCCGGCTTCACTACGAAAACTTTCAAAATTAAAATTTTCCGCGGTTGATACGGAGTCGCGACTCAACCGAGGTCGTCAGTTCTAAAATTTCTTACGATGGCTCCTCGGTAAAATTTCTATCCCTTCTTAAATTTTATTCCAAACTTATAATGCTTGTTTATTTCTTAGTATAATAAAGGTTAGACAGTTGGTGAAGGAAGTAATAAGTTTAAGCATGCTTGTACTTAAGGGATCTGATAACTGATCAAAACAAATCTTAACTCATGCTTGGACCTTAGGGCTCTGATACCTTACTAAAACAAAATTTGTAAACTATTAAACACTAAGGTTAACGCTTCTCCTTTACCTTAAGTATCTTTGAAATTCATTGATCTTAAACAGCTTTTCAAAAACTTTTTCAAGTTTTAAGACTTTCAAGTCTCTTCTATTTAATTTTTTTTTTAACTCTGTTAGAAAATTCACTAAGTTAAAAAGAGCTGAATATATCACAAAGAAAAATCTCCTCTAGCAAAATCAATGGTTTAAAGTTCTTTTTGCACTTAAACTATTTTCCTTAGCAAAATTTTCTTTCAAAAATGTTGCTATTAAAACCAATTCTAAGATGTTGCTTTTCACTCTTGCCTAAGTTAAGATTTTTAAACAAATTTTGCTAAGTTTTGTCTTGAAAAGTTAAGTTTTTTCAAAACTAGCTTATTTTTGATATATGGAAAAGGGGGAGAGTAGAGAAATTCAAAGAGAACAAAAATCCAAAGGGGAGGTTATATTAAGGGGGAGTTTGTAATGCCATTTTTTTTCTTTCCTTGTACTTATACCTTACTGCATATTATTACTTAACTTTGAATTTCGATTGCCATAATCAAAAAGGGGGAGATTGTTGGTGTGGGAAGCATCCGACGATCGAACCTGAGTTTTGATAATTGCAAAGGATTCAAAGTTAAGGTTTGTGGTGGTCTAACATGTTGAATAAGTGTTTCAGGAAAGTCCTAGCTACGGTTAGGCAAAGGGAAAATCCTAAGGGGTGGTAACCTTAGGTCCTAGGGGGCGGTAACCCTAGGTGAGGGAAAATCCTAAGGGGTGGTAACCTTAGGTCCTAGGGGGCGGTAACCCTAGGTGAGGGAAAACCCTAAGGGGGGGCAACCTTAGGTCCTAGGGGGAGGTAACCCTAGGTGAAGGAAAACCCTAAGGGGCGACAACCTTAGGTCCTAGGGGTGGCAACCCTAGGTGGAGAAAAACCCTAGGGGGTGGTAACCCTAGGCAGAAAGTCCAGTCGGTCTGGGGGACCGGACTGGCATTAGGTAATCTCTCCTGAGGGGAGTAGGTGAGGACGCGTTCCCCGTAGAGGGAACAGTAGGCGTCGGGTCGACCTAGGGTTTCCGTTTGGAAATCCGAAGTCATACTCGGACAGTCTGAAGACTGTCAGTTCTTCTTTACTATGATTTATCAGATTCTAACACTGTCTTACAGGGTATTTGCTCGGACTAACCTTGTTTTGCAGGAGAGGAACCTGCTAGAAAAAGGTGGTCCGGGCGCCCGGGATGGATCCGAGCGCCCGGAGGTCTAGGCGCCCGGAACAGGTCCGGGCGACCGGGACCAAGTTTTATCCCTGCCGCGACTTCACCACGTGGAGCATCCTGGTTCGTTGGCCACGTCACACTCCAGGCGCCCGGAAGGGATCCAAGCGCCCGGAATGTCATATAAAAAGAGGGTCGAGGGAGCAGCTAAACAAGACAAGATATTCTAAGCTTTCTTCTTCATCGAGACGACCTTGAAGTGCTACGTCTCGACGCCGATGACCCAAAGCTCAGACTCTTCGATCTTTCGTTGTCGGTATTAGTTTTCGACTTACATAATTGTAATCTCTACTATATTCCAGTTGTAATATTTTACGAGCTTATAGTTGTTGCCCACGGAAAGCGATCAAGGATCGCGGGCCTTCGAGTAGGAGTCGTCACAGGCTCCGAACGAAGTAAACTCCCTATGTCATTCTGTGCTTGCTTTACTTTTTCCGCTGCGTTACTTAATTTTACGATTCTGATATTTCGAAAAACGAAATAGCCACGAGCGCTATTCACCCCCCCCTCTAGCGCTTTTGATCCATCACTGTGCTCGTGCCTTCGACATCAGCATTTCTTTTGTTTTGTGCAATAGATGGCTTTCGCTACCAATCTTCTACAGTCCAAATGTTTTCCATGCAACCCAAATCTCATCTGGTATAAATGATGGCTTTGTTCCCCTTTTTCTCCACTTGTACATTAAATCCTTATACAACTTCATGCAATATTTGTTCCATGTTGCTTTGAAATTCACCTCCTGGTCTGGATTATATGTATAATTTTTCTATTTTATCCTTCAGATTTATTGGACCTAGAATAAGTATCGTAAAAAATATGAATTCATCTTTCATACACATCCATGGTGGCAAGTTATATGGTGTTAACATGACTGGCCAAGATGAATAATGTTGTCCAGATTGACCAAATGGCTGAAATCCATCTGCTGAAAGTCCCAATCTTACATTACGTGGTTCTATTGCAAAGGAGGGAAACATTGTATCAAGATGTTTCCATGCAGGTGAGTCAGATGGATGACACATTATATCTCCTTCATGTACATGCTCATGATGCCACCTCATGTGGCTTATTGTTGCGGCAGATGCATACAAGCGTTACAGTCCAACAGTTAATGGGAAGTAGTACATACATTTCCATGGTAGCTTTTTATTCTTCCCTGATATGCGACTGCGTTGCTTATAATGAGGGTGATTACACATTCTGCATTCATTTAGCTCACTGTCTTCATTTCAAAATATCATGCAATTGTTTATACAACAATCAATCTTTTCAACAAGCAAACCCAATCCCCTAACCAATTTCTTGGTACTATAGAAACTATCAGTCATTATATTATCAGAAGGGAGCAACTCTGACATTAATTGGCAAATATCATCATAACATCGTTCTGAGAAATGATGTTCTACCTTAATTTTCAACAGCCTTACAGTAGCTAATAGTTGGGAATGACCAAAAGGAATGTCTTCCCACACTTCTCTTTTACTAGCATTTAATATGTCATATAGATGTTGTACTACAAGTGTTGGTATTTCATCAACATTTCTATGATCAAATATATTCATTATATCATAAATCATTGATTACATTGTGTTGTCATTAAGTGATGATTGTTGTTGAGCAATAGGAGTAGATGATGAAGCAACAGAATGTCCAATTGGCTCAAACACATAAGGTTCACCATGATAATACCAGTTACAATAATTTGGAACAAATCCTTTTTTACATAAATGTACTTTCACAGTATCTGCATCATAGAAAGTTGTATTTCTATATTTGTAATGGTTACATAAACATTTTAACTTGTCTCCATCCAAATATTCTAGATGATGTTTAGCAAAGTTTACAGACTATTCAATTTCGATAAAAAAATCATCATTAATAAACCTATTGGACAACCTATTATACATCCAATCCTTATTCATATACATTATAACCTAAAAAACAAAAATATTAATTAAACATGTAAAACTAATCACGCATATAGTCATAAGATGAACTCAATTACATCATTAAAACATAATGAAATTATTCTATCAATAGCAATCTGTAAAAACCTAAATTCATGATACTTGATAGCATTGGACTAGAAATAAGAGTTCGAAAAAATCAGTATACCTAAAATAACAAAAAACAAATAGAAATTAACTGAAAACCAGTCACCACATTATAAATATCATATCAAATATAATCCATCCATCAATTCCTAAAATTATGTTTGCCCAAGTAAGGGTTCGTTATAAGTTAAATGAATCCTAGCCTGCATAGAATTCCCAAATCGAAAACCATTCATGCGATATTAATTAATTAATTAATGCATTAGTTTCTGCAGAAGATCATGTTAAAGGTTAGCATCATTGGCAGCAAGTGGGCAGTGTGCATGATGAGCACCATCACCAAGTTCGATGGCATCACATCGATGGCTTTGGACAAGAAAAAGGTGGCCAATAACTGGTTGGTCAAGTTCAGGCCAGCCAAGATCAACCGACCAAGCTCAAGCTGACCAAACTCAGGCCGACCAAGCTTAGCCGGCCACGCAAGATGAAATTGTTGACGTTGCCAAAGGAAAAGCCTGGCTAAGTTGAGGTCGGCCAAAGATTACCCAAGAAGGAAATGTCGGGCAAGCTGAGCCTATCCAGAACGCAGCCAACCTCGCAGCCTGAGCCAGTCATCGAAGAGGAGCGAAAGAAAAGTGAAAGAAGAGAATATTGTAGGATTGAAAGTGCTAGAGGGGGGGAATAGCGTTCGTGGCTTTCACGTTCATTTCGGAAAACTTCAATTAAATACGCAGCGGAATAATAAAATACAAACATAAACGCTAAGGGTTTTACTTAGTTCGAAGCCTGTGGTGACTCCTACTTCAAGGCCCACACTCGTTGAGTGTTTACTTCGGGCAATCACTATCAATTTGAAAGTTACAATTTGAAGTACAATAAATGAAAAACTTATACTGACAAACAAGGAATTAGTAAACTTGAAGCTTCTGGTCGTCGAGGTCGAGTTACAGCTTTATTGGATCGACCTTTGAGCAGCACATGAAAGAAAGATTATGTTTCCAGGTGTTGTCCTTTGCTGCTACTCGAGACAGGCTTATATAGCCTGTAGAGGGCGCCCTCAATAGCATGGAGGGCACTTCCAACCCCGCCGGATCTACAGCGTAGATAAGCATCGCTTCGCCCACGGCTTATCTGCCCGAGAGCACCTCCAAGCACATGGAGGGCGCCTTCCATCCAACGTCCAGGGCACCCTCAAGCTCCAAGGAGGGTACCCTCAGCCTGCTTCCTATGCTGCTTCGGCCAAGGCATTCGAGGCACCTCCAAGCTCCATGGAGGGCACCTCAGACATCCGAGCTTTTAGGACTTTTTCATTCCCTGCAAGATACGTTAGAACAAAATATAAAACATATCCTATAAAATAGAGTTAGTAAAAATAAAAAAGGATCAATATAAGAATTTGACAACCACCAGACTGTCCAGTTCTAACTTTGAATTTCCATATGGAAATCCTAGGTCAAACTGACGCCTACTGTTCCCTCACTAGGGAACGCGTCCTCACCTACTCCACTCAGGAGAGTTTACTTGTTGCCAAACCGGCTAGACTTTTGCTCAGCGCCCGAAGCTAAAGGACTTTCTGTTGGACGTTCGCTCTACAACGCACCCAGTCTTCCACCCACTTCGCGATACGAGGACTTTCCACCTAGAGTCTCCGACTCTAGAATTTTTGCCCGAAGCCCTCGACCCACCAAGACTTTCTGCCTAGGGTTACTACTCCCTAGGATCTAGGGTTATCACCCCCTAGGGTTTTCCACTTGCCTAACCACATCTAGGACTTTTGCCTACTTCCTTGCAAACTCATTCAAACATGTTAGACCACAAATAACCTTAACTTTAAACCCTTTTCCATTATCAAAACTCAGGTTCGATCGTCGGATGCTTCTCGCAACAACAATCTCCTCTTTTTTAATTATGGCAACAAAATTCAAAGTTAAGTAAAATAAAAATATGAAAGTAGTATAAATGTGTACAAGCATAGATTCAAGTGCAATCAAGTGAAAGGAAAAAAATTTAGTTGCAACTTATCTATATCTCCCCGTTAATCACTTATTTACTTAACTTTCACTTTCCTCTCCCCCTTTACCATAAATCAAAAAATATTATTTAAAAAGGGGGGAAAAATGAAAAGATAGGAAATATTTAACTCCCCCTTAAAGGTGGCTCTTACTTAAATATAGTTTTGCAAGAAGAAGCAAAAATTTGAAAGATACTTTAATTAAATATTGAAAATACCTTAGCTTCATATGTAAGTGCAAGCTTTAAAAGAAGTTGATAAAACACTTAGCTTTAAAAGTACTCATTTTAAATTTGATATTAATTAAGCTCAAAAAATAATTTTAATTTTGAATAAACACTAAGTTGAATAATGATTTGTTTAAACATGAAAAATAATTTTCTTTTAACACCAAGTTTAAAAAATGGCCAAGTTTTAAAAATAATTTTAAGTAAAGTTTAATAAAAAAATTTATTTGAAAAATATTTTTAAAAATATGAACTTGGCTTAATTTCAAAAAATTTTCTTTTACTCCCCCTTGATTAAAGTCCTAGAGTCCAAGCATGAGTGATAAAATATCTACTTTCAGACAAATGTCTAACCTTTAGTTACTAGATGTTTACCATGAGCTAGCAGCTTTCACTTGGTTAGTCAAATTAAGTAAGTGTTCCAGTTAGTTTGGCTAAGTATGGATAACTTAATTTGATTAATATGAACTTGTATTTAATGCCTAGACTTATGTTGATGCACAGACATAAGCATTCTGAAGTCCAAGCAGTACCCTATGCATCTCACACCATTCTAAGTGTCTTTCATACACAAGCAAGGTAATCCTAGTGTACTTGTGTGATGCTCTGGTTGAAACATAGGGGTACATGCTTTCTAGGGATAGATATCTAGGCTAAGTCCAAATTTTGAAATACTAATAAAAATTAGAATTTTGAAAATAGTTTTCCTAGAATTTTTAAAACCAAAAAACAATTTTGAAATAGTAAGTAGTAAAGAGGAAATTTTTTTAAAGTAGACTCTATTCTACTAAACACATCCCTATTTGTCTTCTAAGTACACTGAACTCAAGTTCAAGTAAGGATTTTGTGAAAATATCAACCAGGTTTGACTTAGACTCAACATAGTTGAATACAATATCACCCTTAGCTACATGATCCCTTACAAAGTGATGTTTCACTTCTATGTGTTTAGTCCTTGAGTGGTGAATTGGATTCTTGGTTAAGTTAATTGAACTTATATTATCAATTGAAATTTTTATATTTTTATATTCTAGTTGATAGTCCTTTAAGGTGTGCATCATCCATAATAGCTGAGATGCACATTCCCCTAGGGCTATTTAGTCAGTTTCAGTAGTGGATAAAGCAACATAGTGTTGCTTTCTGCTTGACCAACTTACTAGGCACTGTCCTAGAAATTGGAAGCTACCACTTGTACTTTTTTTATCTAATTTGTACCCCGTATAGTCTAAGTCAGAGTAGTCAATTAGGTCAAAGGTGGAAGTTCTAAGGTACCAAAGTCCTACATTTAGGGTTCCCTTAATATACCTAAGTATTCTTTTAACATTTGTTAGGTGTGACTCCTTAGCACAAGATTGGTATCTTATACACATACCTACTGCAAACAAAATGTCAGGTCGACTTGCAGTTAGATAAAGTAGACTCCCTATTGCACTTCAATAGTATTTTAAGTCTACTGATTTTCCTTCTAGATTATAATCAATTTTAACATTGGTTGTCATTAGAGTATTTATATTTTTATAATTTTTCATGCCAAATTTTCTAATTAATTTCTTAGCATATTTTATTTAAAAAATATAAATTCCGTCTTTGGTTTATTTAATTTGTAAGCCTAAAAAGAAATTGAGTTCTCCAACTAAGCTCATTTCAAATTCACTTTCTATTAATTTAGTAAATTCTTTTAAAAATTTAGTATTAGTTGAACCAAAAATTATATCATCTATGTAAATTTAGGCTATAAATATATCTTTTTCTACAGTTTTTACAAATAGGGTTTGATCTATTTGACCTTGTCTAAACCCCTTAGATATTAGATAAGTTGATAAGCGTTCATACTAAGTCCTAGGTGCTTGTTTTAGTCCATATAGGGCTTTCTTTAACCTAAAGACATGGTTTGGGTGGTTCGAGTCCTCAAATCCTGGGGGTTGACTTACATACACTTCTTTTTTGATAAAACCATTTAAAAATGAGGATTTTACATCCATTTGATATAACTTGAATTCTTTATGTGCTACATAGGCCAGCAGTATCCTAATAGATTCAAGTCTGGCTACGGGAGCATAGGTCTCATCATAGTCTGACTCTTCTATTTGGTTGAATCCTTTTGTTACAAGTCTAGCTTTATTTCTTACTATTTCACCCTTATCATCCAATTTATTTCTAAATACCCATTTAGTGTCAACTACGATTTTGTTTATGGGTTTAGGTACTAGTTCCCTGACATGGTTTTATTCAAATTGGGCTAACTCTTCTTGCATTGCTAATATCCAGTTTGGTAGGGTTTCTTCTATAGTTTTGGGTTCAATTTTAGAGATAAGGGCTATCTGACTTAGGTTTCTATAAGATAATCTAGTTCGAACTCCTAGTATTGGGTCACCCAAAATTTGATCAGATGGGTGATTGGTACTTATTCTTGATAGTCTTATATTAGGGTCAATAATTGGTTCTTATGAGTCACTATGTTTAATTTGAACATCTTCATTATCTTGTATGTTTCTTGAATTAATATTTTCTATGTTTTGATTAACATTTTCATTTATTAAGTTATTATCTTCATAAAAAATTACATTAGCGGTTTCTTCAACTTTTAGGGTTTCTTTGTTAGAGACTCTATAAGCCCTACTGGTTGTGGAATACCCTAAAAAGATCCCAGGGGTTGATTTTGATGTGAATTTTCCTAGGTAGTCTTTAGTATTTAGAATGTAGACTTTACATCCAAACACCTTGAGATAATTTAGGTTGGGTATTTTATTATAATATATTGCATAAGGAGTTTTATTATGAAATTTAAGATTCTATTTTGAATGTAACAGGCTGTATTAATTACCTCAGCCCAAAATTGATTATTTAAGTTATATTCATTTAACATGGTACTAGCGACTTCTTGTAGGGTTCTATTTTTGCATTCTACTAGACCATTTTATTAGGGGTTCTAGGGCTTGAGTACTCGTGTTTGTATCCATTAATTTCACAAAATTCAGTAAATTTATGGTTTTCAAATTTTCCTCCATGATCACTTCTAATTCTTTTAATTTTAGTATCTTTTTCATTTTCTACTAACTTGCAAAAGGTTTTAAAGATTTCGTAGGTTTCATCTTTAGTTTTTTAAAAATTTTAACCAAGTAAATTTTGAATAATCATCAATTATAACTAAGTAATATTGGTTCTTGCTTAGTGACTTGGCTCCATGTGAGTCAAACAGGTCTAAATGTAGGAGCTCAAGTATTGAGTTAGTTCTATTTAAGTTGGTTAACTTGTGGGTTGATTTGGTTTGTTTACTCTGTTGGCAAGCATTACAGATTATATTTTCTATAAATTTTAATTTGGGTAAACCTCTAACTAAGTCATTTTGACTCATCTTTGAAATAAGTCTGGTATGAGTGTGACCCAATCTTCTGTGCCACAATGTAGTTTCCTTTTGTTATGTCAATAGACACTTTAGTGAGGAGATTGATAGGTCAATTGTATAGATGTTCTTCTTTCTAATTCCCTTAAGTGTAATTTCAGGATTTTTAACATTTTTAATTAAGCAATCAGCTTTTGAAAATGTGGCTGAGTATCCTGAGTCACATAATTGATTAATACTAAGTAAGTTAAAAATCAATTAATCAACCAATAAAATTTTTCGAATATAGAAATTGGAACTCAGTTAGATATTACCTATTCCGATTACCTTAAGTGTTTCGTCGTTACCGAATGCAACTGACCCTAGGTTCTTGAATTTCAGCTTAGTAAATTTTAATCTGTCTCCAGTCATGTGTCTGGAGTATCCACTATCTAACATCCATTGATCCAAATCTTTATGCTCTGATGTGCGTAAATATTATGATCATTTATGCATGTTTTAATGCACATTCACTTGCTTTATACGTATGCATTCCTTGCATGATCACCTCTTTTCTCATGTATTCATCATATATACTCTTTTGTTCAGATATCTGCTCTTTGTTTGGTTTTGTGTTGACAGGGACAACTTTTGGAGCGAAAACGATGATTGTCGACACACCGGAACAAAGCAGAGAGCACGACCGTGCAACCTTGCACGACCGTGTGGCCAATCCAGAGAGGGATCTGAGCACGGCCGTGCAACCCTGCGCGCCCGTGGCTCACAATCTGCAACTAAGCAAGGAACGGTCGTGTCCTCCCATGACCGCAACCATGCAGCACACGGCCGTGCAACCTTGCACGGTCGTGTCCTAGGAGCCGAGCCCGGAGTTCACACGGCCGTGCCATCCTTGCACAACTGTGCCGCCGCAGCCGTGCCCTAGCCTATAAAAGGGTTTTAACCCTTTTCCTCAAGGGGGAGAGCTGGGAAGCGAGCCGTCAACAGGAGAATCACTCTAGTACTGTTCCACGCCGTCCAGGACATCGGTTCAGCGATCTTTCATCGCCACATCAACTCCAGAAGCAAAGGATTGGATCCGAAGATCACTCGTCGTCATTGGATAAGCATACTTCTTCTTTCTCCCTTCGTGTTTGAGAATTGTATGTTTAAATACATAATGTCTTCGGGTTTTTCTCCGACGTCTATGGAGTAGAGTCCTTGTTCTAGGATGAGGGAGTAATTATGGATTGGTTTTGATGTAAGACTCATATTATGCTTATATTCATTGGATGATTTCACTTGCTTTGTTTCGACTACTCGATCTCTATGTCGTGTTGATTGATTGTGTAGGAATTACCAACCTCGTAGAGGGAATCTCTTAGATTGTACACCCGAGGACCCTAGTGATAGGGGTAACCCGTTCACGGACATCTAGGGTACTTCCTTGAAAGGAGAGGCGACTCCTCCACAAGGAAGTAAGAGACCAAACTAAGCTCCTTAATTCTATCCTTGATAACATCAATCAGAGTTGTGTCCTTGTGATCTATCGAGACGCCCTAGTGACAGGGGTTAACCGTAATAGGATTTCATAGGGATCGTCTTTTTTGGTGCTTAAGGATAGTTGCTTTAGCTTCCGATGAATGCATACTGATGGACAATGAGTATAAGATAGTATGTGATACATCAATACCACCACAATGAAACCGAATTCCTAGAACTCTTCATAAACTAAGTTGATTACTTCTCGTTGCTAGTTCTCATTTCCGCTTCCTAATCTCTTTTCTTAGATTACTTACAACCATCGATAGTGTAGCTAATCCTAAGTGTGTCATCACTAGTGCTTACAACCAGTCCTCATGGGATTGATAATCTTTATTACTGACGACGAATCCGTGCACTTGTGGAAGCGTAAAAAGTTTTTGGCGCCGTTGTCGGGGATTGCATCTATAACATTAGTGATAATCATACTAGATTAGACTATACTTTGTTTTCTTTTCCTTTATCTTTCCTTTATTTTGCATTTAGAGATAAATAATTTTATTCTTGTTTTTCCTTACCTTCTGCAATTTTATTAAAACGCCAAAAATAATATTATTTCATTTCTTCTTCTTTACTATACTTCATATTTTGTTTTTGCATGCGAAAAGCTAATCTTTCAGGACCACTTCTACCGTTCGATCCAGAGATCGATAGGACTTACTTGAGAAGAAGAAACCTACAGAAAGCATTTCAAGCAGCACAAGAATCTTCAGAGATGGCTGATAAATTGTTGAAGGATTACACAACACCTTATGCACGAGGGGTTAGGTCTAGCATCACTCGACCGTCAATCGAAGCTAACAATTTTGAAATCAAGCATGTAGTAATTCACATGGTTCAGCAGAATCAATTTGGAGGAGGACCGCACGATGATCCAAACCACCACTTAGAGCTTTTCTATGAGATCTGTGGTACTATGAAAGTGAACGGAGTCCCTCTAGAATCAGTAAGGTTACTGCTCTTCGGATTCTCCTTGAAAGATAGAACCAAGTAGTGGCTAAATTCCCTTCTAACAAATAGCATTACATTTTGGGAGCAGTGTGAGCAGAAATTCCTAGACAAATTCTATCCACCAAGCAAAACTGCTCATATGAGGAATCTGATTGCAAGCTTTAAACAGATAGACTCAGAATCATTATTTGAAACCTGGGACAGATTCAAAAGTATGTTAAGACAGTGCCCCCATCATGGCCTTGAGAAATGGTTGGCTCTATACACCTTTTACAATGGAATCAATTATCACACGAAGGTATCCCTCGATTCTACAGCAGGAGGAGCACTGATGAATAAGAGCCTTGATGAGGCTAAAGAGATCATAGAGAATGTGACACAGAATCACCATTAGTGGGCATCAGAAAGATCTGGTGGTTCTTTCTCAGGGAATTTAATAAAAACGTCAGGAAAATTCGACGTAGATGCAGTCACTCTCATGTCTGCAAAGCTAGACGATCTGACCAAGAAGTTTGAGGCCATGGGAAATAACAACAACACGGTCAATGCAATAGTTTGTGTTTGTGAAACTTGTGGAAGTACAGATCATGCTCAAGATACTTGCCCCCTAGGGCCAATACAAGCACAGATAAACCAACTTGAGCAGTGTGATGCGATAGTCAGCTACAACCAAAGGCAAAACAATCCGTACTCCAACACATACAATCCAGGTTGGAGGAATCACCCAAACTTCTCATACCAGAACAATCAGGACCAAGGGCCAGCAAAACAAAGTTATCAACCTGAACAACAGAGCTACTCACCTGGGCAGCAGAGCTACTCATCTGGACAATAGACTTTTTAACAACAACCTTCACAATTGTTTAGAATTGAAAAGATGCTTGAAGAAGATCTCTCAGAGCAGAAAGAGATGAAGAATGAGATCAAGTTGTTAACTTAAAGAATGAAAAATTTTGAGAATCATCAAAAGATGCAAGACAGCCAGATAGCCTAGATAGCCCAGTCCATCTCAAGAGCACAGGGAGCATTTCCAGGGAAGCCAGATATAAATCCAGTGGAACACTACAACCACATCGAGCTGAGGAGCGGGCGAACTGTGGGAGACCCCCAAATCATTACTCAAAAGGGACCTGACTCAGAGGAAGAGCCCTCTCCCCCAATGCCCAATCAGACCCAAAATAGGGATGGAGAGGAGGTTACTAAGAAAGTTAAAGGAGCTCTTCAAACTCCCCCACAAAGTCAGACGATTCCTTTCCCTCAGAAACTGATAACCTCCCAGAAGGATGAAGAGTTCAACCGATTCCTGAAAAAAATTAAGGAAATTTGTGTAGAAGTACCATTGATAGATGCACTATTGGTTGCTACTGGGAATATCGTACCGGTTCCCCTGTACAAAAAATTTTGTACAAGTCCTGAACCTTTCCTAACAACCTATTGTGTTCTTTAGAAATTAAACTTGGAATCACAAACAGAACTTACTATTATTGATTTCAAATTCGACTTATCTGTTTTTAAAGGTTTAGACTTGGATCTCAAACGATGCTTAACAGTATTAATCCAAATCCACCTATGTTACAAATTTGATTAAATATTTATTTCAAAGTTTGACTTCTAAGTCAAACGTGGCGAGGCACTAGGTCTTCTTGGGTATGGGATCATCGACCACTACCTAGACAAAGCCTTACAAAGAAAACCAATATTTAATCTCCTTATAGTAACCCTAGGTTTAACCATTAAGAACAATCGAATCACAAGTTTGAAAAACAAAAGAAACACAAAATCGAAAACATAAATTCGATAGCCTAGATTCATTAACCTCTTGTGTTTGGTATTTCAAGATTTAAACAAAAGTATGAACTAGTTATGATGCGGAAACTAATAACTAGTTATACCTTTTGTAGCTTATAGACCTCATGATCTTCTGCCGTATTCCTCTTCTAATCTCGGACGTTGTGTGGGCGACGATCTACCGAGACGAGAATCCACCCAAGCTTCCTTCTTCTCTTTGCAAGTTTCGGCCACCACCAATTTTCAAGAGATGAAGAACTTTCGGCCACCAACCAAGCTCCAAGGGATGCTAAGAAACAAAGCCTCCTATGTCTCCTTCTTCCTCTAACAAGATCTGACCACCACCAAACTCCTAGAGATGAAGATGCCGCCGACCACACAAGGAAGAAGAATAGGAGAAAAGGAGGAAGAGAGGGCCGGCCACACCACCAAGAAATAGAAGAGAGGAATAGTAGATTATGTGTTATGAGGTGAGACACCTCTACCCTCTCTTTTATATTTCTTGGTCTTGGCAAATAAGGAAAGTTTTATAAATAAAATTTCCTTATATTCATTGCCAATGTTTAAGAAGGAAAATTTAATTAAAATTTCCTTATCAGACCTCTAATGGCCGACCACCTTATTCCCTCCAAACAAGGAAAGTTTTAATCACAAAATTAAAACTTCTTAATTTGTTTCTGGAAATTTTTAAAATGAAAATTTTTCTTTAAAAATTCCCTTCATGGTTGGTCATAAAAGGAAATTTTTTATAAATTAAAATCTCTCTATTAAAACATGTGGATGATTAGAAAAAGGAAAGTTTTCTCCAAAATTAAAATCTTCCTATTAACTGCAAATAAGGAAAGATATCAAATCTTTCTCTTAATCTTTTGTAGAAAACCATAAAAGGAAAGATTTATAATTTTAAAACACTCTTTTAAAATCATGAGGATGGTTACAAAAAAAGAATGTTTTATCAAAAATTAAAATCTTCCTTTTAACTACAAATAAGAAAAGAAATCAAACCTTTCTCTTAATCTTTTGTAGAATGCTATAAAAGGAAAGATTTAAATTTTAAACTCTCTTTTAAAATCATGGTTTCCACATAAGAAAAGATTTAAAAAAATTAAAATCCTTTTATTGTGTTGTGGCCGGCCACCTAAGCTTGGGTTCAAGCTAGGGCCGGCCACCTCTTGAAACCAACTCACCTTGGTTTGTCCGGCCCTAGCTTGGGCTCCATGCTAGGCTTGGCTGACCACCTTAAGGTGGGTAAGAAAGTGGGTATAATACTTTATAAATACGAGGCTACGACAGGGACCGAGAGGAAGAATTGGTTTTGGTCTCCCGATGAACTTGAGCTTCCCGTGTTCACCCCGAACACCCAACTCAAGTTCATCAATAATAACTCATTCCACTAAAGAGTTATTATTGAACTACCGCACCAATCCCATATTACTATATGGGCTCCTTCTTACCATGAGTGTGTAAATCTCTCTGTGTTTAAGATATCGAATGCCCACTAATTAAATGAGTTAATGACAACTCATTTAATTAATATCTAATTCTAAAAGTAGTACCACTCAACCTTATTGTCATATCGGACTAAGTCCACCTGCAGGGTTTAACATGACAATCCTTATGAGCTCCTCTTGGGGGCATTATCAACCTAGATTACTAGGACACAGTTTCATTCTATAATCAACAACACACCATATCAATAATATCATTTCCCAACTTATTGGGCATATTGATTTATCGAACTAAATCACACCCTTTGATAAATCAAAGAAATGAATATTAAGTATATGTGCTTGTTATTATATCCTGATTAAGAGCACACACTTTCATAATAACAAAGGTCTTGTTCTTTTATTCAGTCAGTATAAAAATAACTTACCTTAAATGGTCCAGTTCAATACACTCTGAGTGTACTAGTGTAATTTTATAGTCAAGATAAACTAATACCAAATTACACTACGACTATTCCATTGGATTGTTCCTATCCATCTTAGTCGTGAGCAACTGTTTATAATTTATAAAGAATTGATAACATGATCTTCTGTGTGTGACACCACACACCATGTTATCTACAATATAAATTAATTGAACAACTACACTTAGCTTATAAATGTAGATATTTGATCAATATGATTCTTATTTCTAAGTAAATGTTTATACAAAAAGCTAGGTTTTTAGTATACATTCCAACAATCTCCCACTTATACTAAAAGACTATGTTGCCATATACCTTGCCATACATCTGATTCCCAACCCTTCAACATGCCCATCAAAAGCTCTTGCCTTAAGGGACTTAGTGAAAGGATCTCTCAAGTTATCACCTGATGCAATCTAGGCAGCAACAACTTCTCCTCGTTATATGATATCTCGTATTGGGTGATACTTACGCTTTATTGTGTTTACTTGCCTTATGGACTTATGGTTTCTTCGAGTTTGCTATTGCACCACTATTATTACAATAAATTGTAATAATTTTTGGGCAAACCAAAAATCATGTCTAAGTCCATCATGAAGTTTCTGAGCCATATAACTTCTATGGATGCCTCAGAGGCTGCCACATACTCAGCTTCTATGGTGGAGTCCAAAAAATATCTATGCTTAACACTCCTCTATTGTTATGGCTTTACCTCCTAAAGTAAACACAAAACCTCGAGGTCGACTTACTATTGTCCCTATCTGATTGGAAGTCAAAATCTGTGTAACCTATAGGGATCTGCCTTGAAAAATAGCATATAATCTCTAGTCCTTCTCAGGTACTTTAATATATACTTTACGGCAGTCCAGTGTCCTAGTCTTGGGTTACTTTAATATCTACTAACCATGCTCACGGTAAAATAGATATATGGTCTTGTGCATAGCATACATTATGCTTCCTACAGCTGAAGCATAAGGAACTACCTTCTATTTCTTTTGATGTCTTCGGAGACATCTCTTTAGATAAAGCTACTCCATGCCTGAAAGGTAGAAAAATCTTTCATGGAGTCTTGCATGCTAAAGCGAGCTAGGATAGTATCGATATGAAGCTCGGGATAAGCACAACATTCTTTTCTTGTGATCCCTTATTACTTTGATCCCGATAATATGTGCGCATTCTCCCAAGTCCTTCATATCAAATTTCTTGGACAACCATACCCTTACTTCCGACAACATTTTGATATTATTTCCAACTATAAAAAATGTCATCTACGTATAGTACAAGAAATACGACTACGTTTCTATCACACTTCTTGTATACACAAGACTCATCTGGACACTGAATAAATCCATACCGGATGTTCCAAGACCTTGAAGCTTGCTTCAGTCCATAAATAGATCGATGGAGCTTACATACAAGATGCTCTTTGCCCTTTTCAATGAACTCCTTTGGTTGCTTCATATGGATGCTTTCTTCAAGACTTCCATTAAGGAAAGCTGTCTTGACATCCACTTGCCAAATCTCATAATCCATATGAGCAGCAATAGAAAAAAGAATCTGGATATACTTAAGCATGACTATTGGTGAAAAGGTTTCCTTTTTCAACAAGACTTGCTTTGAAAGTTTCCACCTTCCCATCTGTCCCTCTTTTTCTATTGTAAGCCTATTTACACTCAATGACTTTTACACCATTTGGTGATTCTATAAGCTCCCAGACATCATTAGAATACATAGATTCTACTTCTGTATTCATTGCTCTTTGTCAAGATGCTGCATTTTTATCTTGGAGCGCTTCGTCATATGTCCAGGAATTAGGTTCATATTTACCAGGGATCTAGTCCAAAGACTTTCCCAAAACATGAATCTTTTAGGTTACCTAACAACCCTTCCACTACGACGAGGCACTGTCTGTAATTGTGCATCATTTGTGACTCGTGTTATATCATGGGAGTTATTGGATTATAAATTGCCAACCAACGTACCAGAACTGATAACTTCCCTATTTTTCTTGATAACAACCTTGTTATCAAAATAGACAGAATATCTATCCTTAAATAGTTTTAGTAACTGAAATCAAGTTCTTTCTAAAATTTGGTACATAAAGACAATCAATATTTTATTCCTTTCAAAGGATAAACATCTCCCACTATAACAGCTGCTACTTTTGTAGCGGTGCCCATGTAGACGGTATTTCCCCTTTCATATAGTTGTCAAGTTTCCTAGAACCCCTGCAATGAATTACAGACATGATCAGTGGCTTCCGTATCTACACAACAGGTATGGGTAGATAACACCACTAAACATGTTTCAACAACTAATGAATAAAATACAATTTTATTGTTCTCATTTCTGAGATGATAGTTCACCTTAGAGTCCAAGTTTTGTTTCCAATTATAATTGGGACTACTAAGTCTATTCTATAGTATAATAGCTAGGGGATTGACAAACATTTGAAATCCTAAGAATCCCAAAAATATTTGGTCAAGACCAACACCTCAAAATCCCCGTGAATTTTGTATGTCACGTTAGTGTGGACGTATACAAATTCAATTTTGAAGAGGAGATTTTATCCATTAATTTTATTATCTCGTCAACCTAACTTTATAACAAATA